>NC_092387.1:6420933-6760933 GCF_030028105.1 Mobula birostris | reverse complement strand
AATGCAGATGGAGCAAGGTGGGGGAAACGGAGTGGGAATCGGCTGCTGGACTCTGATAGTCAGGAACAGAGGTTCACCAGGGCTGGACTCTGATAGTCAAGAATAGAGGGTCACTAGGGCTGGGCTCCAATGGGTAAAGGAGTTGTGAGTGGGAACTATTACAGGAGATGGTTAATAGCAGATAGATGCAGAACAGGGTGGTGTGGAGCAGTTTAGCAGGGAACGTGTCCGTGAACTGTGTGTGTGTGTGTGTGTGTGTGTTTTGTGTGTTTATGTGTGTCTGTATGTGTGTGTGTGTGTGTGTGTGTGTGTGTGTGTGTGTGTATGTGTGTGTGTGTGTGTGTGTGTGTGTGTGTGTGTGTGTGTGTGTGCGTGTGTGTGTGTGTGTGTAATGGGTTCAAGAGTGGGGATGGGGGTGGGAGGATTGGATGGGGAGAATTGGATGAAGGGAAGAAAAGGATCACCTAAAATGGAAAATTCGATATTGATGACAGCAGGCAGAGTATCAGGAATTGGGAATGGCTACTTCTGTAACTAAGGAATTGGAAAATAAATTTTCTAGGAACTGGGGATGATCTGAAGATAATAATCAAGATCAAACAGAGGGAGAAATGAATATATATGAGAAAAGAAGATTGTGAATGCAGAGAAGTAATTTGCAAGATTTGTATGTCATCCGACAGCTGCCAAAACACTCGGTCGTTTTCATTCCTGAGTCTTTTTAACTTTCAGTAACTAACTGTTAAACTGTGAAATTAGTTAGTTTCTCTGTCACATCAAAGGTGACACTGGCTTGTCAGAAGTGATGGATGTTTGATCAAGGCCCAAGCATATACATCTGTATAGTGTGGTCTCCTTGTGCAGGGAAGGAGGTTAATGCGATGATAACTGTTCACTGGACTTATAAGAAACGGTCTCAATGGGCTGAATAGCCTAATTCTGCTCCTTTATCAATACGTGGAATTGGTGGACTGTTTTAGGGAATGGTTGTAGGGAGTAACCCGTATCTGCTGGAATTCTGAGGAGAGGGAAAAGACTTGTTTGAAACATTACAAGCCTTGAACGGCTAGATTTGAGGAGGGTGGTTCCTCTGTCGGAGAATCGAGAAATCAGGAGTCACTATTACCAGATACAAGGTTGCCATTTAAAGCAGAAAAAGAGAAACCCTTTTCTTTTAGGGTAGTGGTACATCAGCTTCTCAAATGGTGGTGGAAGCCGATTTTGGAGATTTTAATGCAGAAGTGGTACACTATTCGATAAGCAAGGGGGTGAAAGATTATCATGGGTAGATGGGAATATAGAACTGAGGTTACAGCCAGATCAGGCATGATCTTGTGAAATGGTAGAACAGGCTTCAAGGGCTGAGTACCCTATTTGTATATTTAGAACATAGAACACTACAGCACAATACAGGCCCGTTAGCCCACGATGTTGTGCGGACCTTTTAACCTACTCTAACCCTTCCCTCCCATGTGCCCTCTGTTATGTTTTGTAACTTCAAAACATTAACCTAATTAAAGGAAAAGACAGGAGTCCGAAATGTGAGTCTAACTTCATATTTACTTTAAATGAGGCGCGCACATTACATGGTAGTGTCATGATGTATGTAATTCACGTATTTTTATGTATATCCACAATGAATTACATAAACAGCAAAGAATGCTTAATCAAACAATATATTTACATGATTATTCAAACATTACTGAAATATTAAATATACAACTTAGCTTAGCTATGCTCAACTCACCAGAGAATGCATCTCATCTCAATACAGTATACAATATGATGCAACTACTATATAGCCATCCACAGAATACTACATTTTAAATTGTCTCATTCAGGCTTAAAAATTTAATCACTGTGGAGGCTTTCTTACTCTTGTGGGATAACATTTTTCCTGACAAGGGGGAATCACTCTGCTTGGCAGGTGAGACTTGTGACCGCGGAGTTATCTTTTCTCCAGAGTAAGTATCTTTAAAATGCTGCTCAAATTCATATTGTGGAATGACTGAAACAGTTGAACCAGTGTCCAATTAATTTGCCATTCACTTCTGGTGTAAGCCATATAGCTTGTCTATTGTTAGTTTTCACATTGTAAATCTTATGGCTACTCAGTCCTGTGTCACTCTTATCATTATCAGATTTTTCATCAACAGCATGCAGATCAGTGCTCTTTTTGAAACTCCAACTTGATGTTTTATCTTTTCCTCTTCCCTGTGTCATCTGTTCAGTTTTGACTACCCATTATGATCTTTGTTTGTGTCCTACTGTGTTGCATTTTCTCCAAATTTCACCTTTAAATCCGCATTGGTCGAGTGTATGTGAGTCCCTGCCACAATGGTAACACAATTTGTTCAACCTGGTAGTTTTCTGTTTAGACTTTTCAATTGTCTTCATGTTCACTTACATCGCTGACTGCAATTCAATTGCATCTCTGTCTGCTGTTTCCATTGATACTGCTATTTCAACTGCTCTTTTAAATGTAAGTTGCACTTCAGTTAAGAGCCATTTTAAATGCTTTCTCTTGAGATTCCACAAACTAAGCAATCTCTCAGTACATCATTAAGCTCATTATCAAACTGACAATGCTCAGATAATCTCTTCAATTCAGCCACGTATGCTAAAATGATCTCCCTTTCTTTTTGATTCCATTTGTGAAGCCTAAAGTGTTCTGTAATCAGCAATGGTTTTGGTTCAAAATGTTTCTGCATTAGTTTCACAATATCAGCAAAGCTCATTTAGGCTGGTTTGGCTGGAGCAGTCAAACCTTGAAGCAAACTGTATGTCTCTGAGCCCAACTCACTCAGCAAAATTGGTATTCATTTCTCACTGACTATTTCATTCACTTCAAAATACTGTTCAATTAGCTCAGTTACATGAACCAGTTACCTGTTGAGCAATCGAGCGCATCACTTTTTCTCATGCAGTCAGCCATTTCTGCTCTTTTTTTAAATGATTATTATTACCTGGCATTCACTGCTTATGAATCTGTGAGTTCTTCCATGTTCTGCCTTTTCTTAACTGGACTCTCTCTGCACATGCTGTGCTGTGCTTTTACTCGACCATTCCTCGCTGCGTCTTTATTTTACTCGAGCATTTCACTGTGCTTCAACAAGCAGGGTAGCCATCACAGGTTTGTTTTAAAAGTACCTCATCTCCACTGTTACGTTCTGTACATTCAAAACATTACACTGATTCAAGGGAAGACATGTGAGTCTGAAATGTGAGTTTATCTTCATTTTTACTTTAAGCGAGGCACGCACTTAGCCCATGGTAGCGTCATGAAGTATGCAATTCATAGATATGACCACAATGACCTATATAAAAACAAAGAATGCTTTATCAAACAACATATTTACAAGGTTACTCAAATATTGAATGCACGACACCCTCCATTTTTCTGTCACCCATGTGCCTTTCTAAAAATCTGTTAAGTGTCCCTAATATATAGTATGTCCCTCTATTCCCACCCCTGGTAGGGCATTCCATGCACCCACCACTCCCCATGTAAAAAAAAATACCTCTGACATCCCTCCCTATGCTCTCCTCCAATCACCTTGAAATTATGCTTCCCTGTATGTTTTCCGACTTGGTAGAAATCCTTTATATCAGGGGAGTTTAGGCTATAGATTCTAAACCACCCTTCTCTGATTGTTTACTCGTTCAGCTGTAGCCCTGTGAGGAGAACCTGGTCACTGGCAGATGGTACCCGACTGATGGTGTATGGGTTTAAAGCTGAGGACCATGTTTTATCAGTCTGTACTAGCATTAATAACCTACCCTTCAGGCAGGATTTCCCAGTAAGCACCTAGTCTGTACCAACATTAATAACCTACTCTTCAGGCAGGATGTCTAGTGAACACCAACTTTAATTCTACTTCCCATTTCCATTCCGACATGTTAGTCCATGATGATGAGGCCATCCTCGTGTTGGAGGAGCAACACCTCACACTCTGTCTGGGAAGCCTTCAACCTGATGGCATGAACATCGATTTCCCCAACTTCCAGTAATTTCTCCTACCTCCCCCTTCTCTGTCTTAGTATTCCCCATTCTGGCTCCACTCTTACCCCTTCACGTGTCTATCACCTCCCTCTAGTTTCCCTCCCCCGTCCCTGCGTCCCACAGTCCACCCTCCTCTCTTATCATACTTGTTCTTCAACCCTTTACCTTTTTCCACTTATGACCTCTCAGTTTCTTACTTCATCCCCCACCCCCCTCCAACCCACCCACCACCTTCCTCACCTTCTCTCACTTATTACCTGCCAGCTTGTGCTCCTCCCCCTCCCCTCCCCCTTGCTCCACCTTCTTATCCTGGCCTCCATCTATTTCCTCCCTTTCCAGTCCTAACGAAGGGTCTCGGCCCGAAACATCAACTGTTTGTTCCCCTCCGTAGGCGCTGCCCGACCTGCTGAGCTCCTCCAGCATTTTGTGTGTGGTGCTCTGGATTTCCAGCAACTGCAGGATCTGTTGTGTTTATGAATAACCCGTTCACTCTCACAGCCTAGAAGGCAAACAGAACCTCAGCATTTTTTTGGTGTGGATCTACGCAAGTGTAGATCTGCCCTCAGGAGGAGGCTGTGATATTGAAGCGGGCTGTTACTGACCTGAAGGAATTGGCAAACAGTTAGAAAACAGGAAATTTCATCAACTCAGTCACTCGCAACGAGTAAGACCATCCCAAGGTTTTCCTTGTGTTCAAATGCTGCATTCTAGTTTAAAAAAACATTTCAGTTTAATAGATATCCTGCAACTTCTCCTGCATGAGCTGAAAGATTTCTCTGCCTTCTGTTGAATCTTTCCACATTAAGGCCCTTTGGACCCCCAGGCACTCACCTGTGGTCTGATCATCAGCCTTGTAGGTACGGATCTGAGCAAAATCTATAGCAATCCCACAACAGAGACCTTCACCCACTGTTAAAATCAAACCTTGCTTCAGCAATCAAAATCAGCATGAAATGAGAAGTCTTCAAAAGGTAATAAGCAAGTGAAGAAGCCTGAAGAGAGTATCACAATCGACACCACATGGGGATACAGATCAAATTAACGGTTTAAGTCTCAAAGTGTCGTGAACCTGCTGTTGAGAGATGATTGAGCGTTTGTTTTAGTTAATGCATCCCAGAAAAGCTAATTAGTGAGAAACTCAGACAAAAGGCTCACAGTGTGGGATACCATTAAAGCAGTGGGAAAGAGGGAAAAAGAAAACCAGGACATTATTGGTTAGAGCTTGGGATTTCAAATCCTGCAGAATGTAGGATAACAAGATGGTTGAGGGAGGCTAAGAGATCAAGCATAGACATAGAAATGAAGAACATATACTAAGAAAAAAAGGAAGAATATAATATTGATGAAAAAAGAGAGACAGTTGTGATAGGGAGCACATCGAGGGCTAAACTCTCTTCTATACCCCTTTGAACTATAAGAGGGCGCAGTCTCCCTTGAGTAACATACAGAAAATGCTGGAGGAATTCAGCAGGTCAGGTAGCATCTGTAGAGGGGAATAAATAGTTGACGTTTTGGAGCGTGACCACTTATCAAATGATCTTGATGTATCTGATGAAGGGTTTCAGTCTGAAATGTCCCCTACATAGATGCTGTTGTCCATCCTGTTGGGTGTGGTCTTTCATTGATTCTAATGTGTTTCTTGTATACACTGTGATTGCCAGCAAGAAAATGAATCTTTAGTTGTATATGGTGACATATATGTACCTTGATAATAAATTTACATTGAACTTTGAACCTGCTGAATTCCTCCAGTGTTTTGTGTGTATTCCTCTGAATTTACATATTCTGCATAATCTCATGTGTTTACAAAAGGATATCTGTTTTGTTAATACATCATGAAATCTTTATGAACTACACGGCAGCTGAAGTATTATCTTCAAAGATCAGTTTACTATAATAAGGGATGACAAGATTTGTATTAGGTTCAGAGGGGATTTCCGGGAATGTCTCAGAGAGGAGGGATTTCATTTACATGGAGAGAGTAAGAAGATGATTGTTCCTCAAGATGTAGAGTTTTAAGAAAGAATTCAGAATTATGAGTGGTTTTGACCATGGCAGAGGTCAAAACTAGAAGCTAGGGGACATACACTCAGTGGCCACTTTATTAAGCACACCTGTACAACTGGTCGTTAATGCAAATATCTAATCAGCCAATCGTGTGGCAGCAACTCAATGCATAAAAGCATGCAGACATGGTCGAGAGGTTCATCTGTTGTTCAGACCAAACATCAGTACGGGGGAAGAAATGTGACCTAAGTGACTTTGCCTGTGGAATGATTGTTGGTGCCAGACAGGGTGGTTTGAGTATCTCAGAAAATGCTGATTTCCTGGGATTTTCACACACAACAGTCTCTAGAGTTTACAGAGAATGATGCAAAAAACAAAAATAAAATCCAGTGAGGAGCATTTCTGTGGGTGAAAATGCCTCACTAATGAGAGAGGTGAGAGGAGACTGGCCAGACTGGTTCAAGCTGACAGGAAGGTAAGAGTAACACAGGTAACCACGCGTTACCACAGTGGCATGCAGAAGAGCATCTCTGAACATGCACAATGTGTCAAGCCTTGAAGTGGGTGGGCTACAGCATCAGGAGACCACAACAGCTTCCATCCCTGTACCTGATAAAGTGGGCACTGAGTGAAACGTACAGGGTGTTCAGCAGCAAAGGAACAACCAATGTTCATGACCTCTTTCCACACAACAATCTTGAAAGCTGTGAAGTGCTAACTAAAGGAACAACAGAAAAGGGAAGTTTCGTAAGAAAATTGGATAAATACATGAAGAATATATGGGGAGTGAAGTGAAAGAGAAGAAAGGGACTAGTTCAAAGTACATTTATTATCAAAATACATATATATCACCATAAACTACCCTGAGATTTTTTTTTTGCAGGCAATCACAGTAGAACAAAAAAATTCTCTAGAATCAATGAAAATCTAAACACAAAAACTGACAAACATCCAATGTGCAAAAGAAGACAAACTGTGCAGGGACAAAAATAGTAACTATAACTAAAAAAATTGAAAACATTAATATTGAAAGTGGGATCACCTTGTCAAACACACAGTCCACCAATCAGTCATGTACCTTGGTACCCTCTCAGCTTAACATGCACAAATTTAAAATACAATACAGTGATTAAGACCATCAGATATAAGAACAGAATTAGACCATTTGGCCCATTGATTATGCTAACCCATTTAATCATGGCTGATGTTGTTTTTCTCAACCCCATTCTCCTGCCTTCTCCCTGGAACCCTAACCCCTTTGGCATTAACCTCTGTCTTAAATGCACACTGTGATTTGGATGAATGGATTCATCTTCCACTCTGCCCTTCTCTAACTCCGTTCAGACTCTAGTCTATATAGGATAAAACTCCGCTGTGGACGGTCCAAAGCCTGGCTGCGAGAGGGGGAGGGTTGGCCATGGGGCTAGCAACCCCATCCCATAAAAACTCAGAGCTACAGAAACACCAACAGAAGCTGCAAAGACCTCAGCCCTGGGAGAAGAAGAAGAAGATGGGCTACACTTGGGAACACTTGACAGACTGGTCCAGGAGAGAGGGCTCTGGTCAGCTGTTGTCTGCGGCCTATGCCCCAGTAGGGGCGATGGGCTGAAGTAGGTGAGAGTACAGACTCAGAGTAAACTGGAGTTTTACTATTGTAAGCTGGTTCACCTCCCTGTTAGGAAATTATAAACGGCACATCTCAGTCATTGTTCACACTCTTTGAGAATGATGTAGTAGTAAATTAGTGCAGACTGAATGGAAAGGTTGGCGCTAACTTCATCAGGCAGGACGTGACAAACATTCTATGTTTCATTGTAATAACCCCAGCAGCCCCACGCTTTGAGCAGTGAGCAGCGTCACCTCTCTCTACAAATTATTATTATTCCACCACTGATTTTCTATTTCTGCTGCCAGAAATCTCATTTTCTTATTCACACTGTGATCTCTTACATTTTCACTGTCTGTCATCTCGACATAACCGCCATTAGAATCACCTCCTGCTGGTCACAGGATGATGTATCCATCTTCCTAGTTATCAGCACTTTGAGTTGATTGCTCTCAAACGTGAGTCGGGGACGCCTTGGGCAAAGGGATCATCAAGCCTGGATTTTATTGTCTGATGCCAATTCCCAAAGAATTCCCAAGAAACCTGTTCACTGAATATCTGCTTTCCTGCATTTGGTAGCTTAGGGAGAAAATTATTGGAACTGAAAGAGAGAAAGAGACCTGATTGCAGTCTATATTTGAAACACAGTCCCTGTTCTAATATTGTCAGAGCAGCAGCAAAACCCCTAAAAGATTCTGCCCAGATCATCTCAGTTAGCGACATGGGTGCTAACCATAAGACATAGGAACAGAATTAGGCCATTTTATTTTATTTAGCGATACAGCACGGTTACAGGGTCTTCTGGCTCAACGAGCCCACACTGCCCATTTACACCCCGGGGTGACCAAGTAGCCTGCTGATCTGTATGTGTTTGGAATGTGTGAGTCACGGGAGAACATACAAACTCCTTCCAGACCCTGGGGGGGCGGGGAGGGGGTGAATTTGAGCATGGTTCGCTGGCACTGTAATAATGTCTGGCCAACCGCTTATGCTACTGTGCTGCTGCCATACAGACCACTGACTCTCCTCCACTTTTCATTATCCCTGACACCATTGAGAAATGGAGACACAAGGCACTCGAAGTGCTGCGATTTGGATCAACAAACAATTTACTGGAGGTCCTCAGAGAGTTGACCAGGACCTGAGGAGGAAAAGGAATTGTCAGTTCTCTATGGAGAGGAATAAAGAGCTGACATTTCAGACTGAGACCCTGATCGAGATGAAGAGTCTCGGCCTGATATGCCAGATCTTTATTCCTCTCCATTGATGCTGCCTGACCTGCTGAGTTCCTCCAGTACTTTGTGTGTGTTGCCCCCACTTACTACCTGAGCTATATGCATAGGGACATAGGACCCATAAAATGAGGGATTGGATAGTGCTGCTCAAAGATGGGTGTTGTGGAAATGGATTTCAACAGGTACATTTAAATACAGAGAAACAGTATACAATCTACATCCTAAAATTCTTTTCCTTCGCAAACAGCCACGAAAACAAAGGAGTGCGCCAAAGAATGAATGACAGTTAAATGATAGAACCCCAAAGCCCTTCCCAGCTCCCCCCTCCTATGCACAAGCAGCAGCAAGGCAAAAATCTCCCCCCCCACCAGCAAAAAAGCATCAGCGCCCCCCACCGTGCACTCAAGCATGTAGTAAGCATCAATAAAGACACAGACTTGCAGTACGCCAAAGACAGCTCGTTCACCCGGTAGTTTGACGTACCACAGGCACTCTCTCTCTCCCTAATAAGGGAAAAAGAGGTGTCCCGGTTTCACAGCGAGAGGGGAGGGGTTTCAATTCATGTGGTGTTAGTAACCTTGGTCAGCAAAGAACTGTTCAGTTTGAACAGGTTTCATGAGTTGGATGGGATGAAGATGTCAAGTCACCAGGACTGTAGGAGGGTCTAGAAGCAAACAGGGGCAGAAGCACGCTCAAGTGAGGGGAATTTAAGGAGAAAAGACAGGGTGATGGAGTAGGGAAGGTAGGGCAGGGTTAGAAACATAGAAGTGGAGTTGTTGATCAAGTCAGAATGAAAGGGTCTTCGCCTGGATGGAGACAATGTGCCACAGGATAGATGAAATGAGGCACAGACAGAAATAAATGAGTGTGAATTGATGTCGTGGCTGAAAGAAACAACAGCTGGGGATTGAATATTCTGAGATCCTTGTCATTACAGCAGGATAGGTAGACAAGAAAACACTCTGGTATAAAGAATGAGAGAAGTACATTGATAATAAATAATCTTTGCTCAAAAGATCACAATTTAGATTTCCAGCATCTGCAGAATCTCTTGTGTTTAAGATGTAGATTCAGTTAGGGTGAAGATAAGAAAAAACAAGTTGTCACTGCTAAGTGTTGACTCCAGGCATTGTATAAATAATAGGTACATTCATTTCCAGAGGACTAGATATAAAAGCAAGGATGCAATGCTGAGGCTTTATAAGGCTCTGTTTGGAGTACTGTGAGCAGTTTTGGGCCCCTTGTCTAAGGAAGGATGTGCTGGCATTGGACAGGGTCCAGAGGAGGATCATGAGAATGATCCTGGGAATGAAAGGGTTAACATGTGAGAAGTGTTTGATGGCTCTGGGCCTGTACTTGCTAGAGTTTAGAAGAATGGTGGGAAGGTGGGAATCTCATCGAAGTGTATTGAATATTGAAGGGCCTAAATAGAGTGGACTTGGAAGGGATGTTTCTTGCAGTGGGTGCATCGAGGATCAGAGGGCACAGCCTCAGAATTGAAGGATGTCCATTTAGAACAGAGATGAGGAAGAACTTCTTGATCCAGAGGATGGTAAATCTGTGAAATTTGGTGCCACCGACAGGTATGGAGGCCCAGTCATTGGGTATATTTAAAGTGGAGGTTGATAGATTCTTGATTAGTAAGGGTGTCAAAAGTCACGAGGAGAAGGTAGGTTTATTGATAATAAATCAGCCATCTCAGTGGAGCAGTCTAGATGGACTGAATGGCCTAATTCTGCTGCTATGTCTCATGGTCCAGACCAAGGGTAAGGTTAAGAGTATGGTCGCCACAGCAGTTAGTGCAACGCTATTATAGCTTGGGCATTCTGGAGTTTGGTGTTTAATTCCAGTGATGTTCTGTAAGTGTCCTCCCCGTGGACACTTGTCGGGTGCTCTGGTTTACTTCTACATGTAGGTTAATCGATCATTGTAAATTGTCCCATGATTAGGTTAGGGTTAATCGGGTTGTGGGGTTGCTGGGGGACATGGCTCAAAGGGCCTACTCTGCGCTGTATAAACTAAATAAAATAAAAAATGAATATAATGAGTACTGAGTACAGAGCCGAGTGGCTGAGGACATATGAGAAAGGGCCTGGAATAATGCCAGATGCCTTGAATTTTCTTAAATCAAATTGGCAACTACAATCTATGAGACATTAATAGAAAGTATTTGGAAGTTGCTTGGGTTGGATCCAGCTTTGTGTAACTTTTTCTTCTCCAGCTCATCATCCCTACTGGGCATAAGCCACCAACAGCAGCTCACCATAGTCCACTGTCCTAGGCCAGCCTGTCAAGCCCAGGTGTAGTTCATCTACAAGTCTTCTAGGCGAAGATCATTGCTCTCCCCGGCATGAGGTCTTTGGAACTTCTATTGGTGTTTCTGCAGTGCTGGGTTTTTATGGGATGGGGTGGCTAGCCCTGTGCCCAACCTTCCTCCTTTCACACTGGGCTTGGGACCATCATGGCAGAGTTAGCTTTGTGTAAGCTAAATTCATTAAAGATCTCATCGTAAAGAATCCTAATGAGAAAAGTTACTATAACATGCCAATATCAAGTAATGTGTTATTGTCAGAAACTTGGGTCTGAAATCAAAGTCTTAAATAAATACAATTAAAGGGGTTGAAAGTAGAGTTGACAAAAGTGGACTGGGACTAGAAATTAGAAGAAAAGGTAAATAAACAATGTCAGATAAATGTAATGGTTTCTCATTTCTATGTATGTTCCACTGAAAAACAGTCTCTTCGAGGGATAGTACATCCATGGCCAAGTATTGAAGGTTAGTATTAATTTGAAAAAGAAGCCACATAATGTAATAACCATTAGCAAAATTCTGTAAAGCTTATTAAAATTAGAAAAAGATGACAAAAGAGGTAGAAGGCAGTTTATTATGTGATGAGAATACACATAGATTAAGAGGTTAGCTGGCCTGGGCTGGCACCAGTGGGATCAACGGTTGGCCTGCCACCTATCTTCAGGAGAGAGAGATAAGGAAAACAATGGAGCAGCATTTGGAGATGTTAATGAAGGAAGGAGAGCTGTCAAGATCGGCTCCCCCTTTGAACCCTGAACTGTTTGAAGTGATGGACAGGCGATACCCCAGCAGGGGGATAAAAAGGGACAGGTTCGCTAAGGCAAGACACACACGACACCCGAGGTAACGAGACCCTGGAAGTGGTGCGTCTCCCACAAGTCGGTGGGAAGTTTTGGAAGGCCGGTTGCGGGACCAGGCCATAGATGCACAGGGTGGAAAGGCACGATCGGCGGGAACCTGGTGTGTGTCCACCCTTGCCTGGGTGCCGGGTTCACCGCAGAGAAACGATTGTATCTGGAAACGGAGGGAGTCACGGTCGGTGACCTCAGATGACATCACAAAGGACTCGCCTGAAAGCTGACTGCGAAGGTCTGTGTGGAAGCCGTTTTGAATATTCATTCGTTTTGCTCTCTCTCTCCTTCCCCCCACTGTCCATCGCCACGGCAGTGATTACTGCAAACTGAACCGAACTAAATTGAACTGAACTTTGCGTCACTTTGAAACTGGTCATTTACCCCTAGACAACGATAGAGCTTGATTGATCTTGTTATCTTAATTCTGTGTACATGTATGTTTATCATTGCTGAACTGTTGCATTTATTATCCTTTTGATTAGAGTACTGTGTTGCTTGGTTCTTTAATAAAACTTTCTTAGATCTAGTAATCCAGACTCCAACTGAGTGATCCATTTCTGCTGGTTTGGCAACCCAGTTACGGGGTACGTAACAATTAAAACAAACTAGCAAGTAGACATTGACTTCTGACAAGATGACACATCGAAAACAGTAATGGGCAATAGAGAAAATGCAGAGATTTTGAACAAATATCTTGTTCCTGTCTTCCCGGGGGACACACTGAAACCTCAGTGATAGGGGGAAGTCAGGGTCAAAACGGAAGATGGAATTGTAAGACAATCGACACTGGAGAAAAAATATGTTCAATGACTTGACTAAAGGCTGACATATTCCCTAGGTCTTTCAGCGACGTTATAGGAAGCAGCTGGCAAGCGATGGATAAATGGGTTATGATCTTACAGGATTGTTTCTAATATGGGTTGGTCGCATCATATTGGAACAAAGCAAATGAAACTCCTCTATTCAAGTAAGGAGGGAAAGATTCAAGATTCAAGATTCAAGATTGTTTAATGTCATTTCCAATTCACAAGTGTAAAGGAGAACAAAGTAATTGTTACTCCAGATCCAATACAACAAAAGAAAAATACAGAATAATACTAATAAAAACACAATAAATAAAAATACATAAGATAGCATATATATATATATATATATATATATATATATATGTATGGGTGGGTTCGGGTTTGTGGGTTCGTGGGTAGAGGTGTTGATCAGCCTTACTGCTTGGGGAAAGTCACTGTTTTTGAGTCTGGTGGTCCTGGTGTGGATACTACGTAGCCTTCTCCCTGATGGGAGTGGGACAAACAGCCCATGAGCAGGGTGGGTGGGATCTGTCATGATGTTACTGGCCCTTTTCTGCCACATTTCTGTCTGTATGTCCTTGATGGTGGGTAGGCTGGTGCTGCTGATGTGCTGGGCAGTTTTGACTACTCGTTGTAGAGCCTTCCAGTTTGCCGCAGTGCAGTTTCCGTGCGAAACACTGGTGCAGGTTGTTAGGATGCTCTCTACCGTGCATCTGAAGAAGGACATGAGTAACAAAAAGTATTAAACTATTGTCCAATCAGATTCATATCTGTTATTTCCAAAGTTCTGAACGTAGCAGGTCATTCATAAAGTCATAAAGTAATTCAGGGGAGTCCAAACCATGCATCACCAACACAGGCTCTTCAGCTCACTGTGACGTGAAGTATTTATCTGAGCTAGTCTCATTTACCAGCACTCCGTTTGGAGTCCACAATACCTTGGCAATGGAACTGTTTGCCCTGATGCTTTCATAAGGATTGTGAGAGTATTGATCTCCACCTCATGCTCAGACACTGAGTTCTGGATTTCTGGATTATTTATTTATTTAAATGGGTGGTGAGATACGTCTCTACCAAAGGAGGTGTGAGGTGCTCCATCCCTCCACTAACCTGCAGGTCACCCTTGGGCAAGATGTAGCACCTGCTCAGCAACCCCGATCAGGGTCACGTGAAGCTACGGGAGCAGGTGGTGGATGGTCGTACGAGCAGCCGGTGCACATCACAAGTCATGGTTATGTGACCACTGACACCAGACAGACAATCTCTGATAATGGCTGAGGGTCACCCATCTTGTAAAGACACTGCCCAGGAGAAGGCAATGGCAAACCACTTCTGCAGGATTTGCCAAGATCAGTCAAGGTCGTGGACCATGATCACCCACGCTGTACACTATGTTACATGATGATAATTTATTTAAAGATACAGACAGCACAGGAAGTGAACTCTGAATTCAAATGCCCCAAGCCATATTAGCATTGTGTTAACTGTGACACAACTGTGGTGCCCCCTACGGTTTTTTAGATTCCTTCTAAGCTTTTTAATCCTCACCCTAATCCTCTGCCTTTCAGACAGGTACCCTGTCATAATTTTATACATCTCTATCATGTTCTTGCTCAGACTGTTCCACTCCAAGGAAAGCAAACCGAACCTACCCTGCTTCTCTTCACAGCTAAGATGTCCCAGTATGGGTGACATCCTAGCAAATTTTCTCTGCACCTTCTTCAGTGCAAACATGTCTTTTCTGTAATGTGAGAACCAGAACTGCACACAACACTTCAACTGTAGCTTAATCAATATTTTATAAGGATAAAGAGATACATTTTATTTGTCATGTACATCAAAACATACAGCGAAATGCGTTGCTTGTGTCGATGACTAAAATAGTCTGAGGATGTGCTGGCAGCTTGCAGTATCACTGCACTCCCAGCGCAATGTAGCATGTCCACAGCTTGCTGGTCCTAATCTGTATGTCTTTGGAATGTGGGAGGAGACAGAGCTCCTGGTGGAACCTGCTCCTTTCAGTCAGCAGCAGAATTGAATCCTGATTGTGGGCACTGTAAAGTGTTACGCTAACCACCACGCTTAGCCGGCCAGCGGTGTAGTGGCATCTGCACCGGACTTCGAGACGAGTGGTCCCAGGTTCGAATCCGGCCGGCTCCTTGCACGCTTTCCATCGTGCTGGGTTGAGCATCAAGCTGGCAACTCAGCCTCATAAAAAACAGCAAATGGCAAGGATGTCACCCAGTGCATCAGAAGGCGCAGAAATGAACAATGAACAACAAACCACTATCCTACCTTACCACCCTCATAAAGTCCTATCAAAGGAAAGTCAATTTGTGCTATATCTTGTAATTTTATGAGGAATGATTAAGGGGAGAACTGTAGATGTAGTGTATTTGAAAGGTGCTATATGAAAGGTTATCACTTATAGTAACCTTTAACTAAATTGGCACCACAATAGCGTTGTGATTAACTATTACCGCTTGCAGCTTGGGTATCAGAGTTCAGAGGTCAATTCCAATGTCACCTGTAAGGAGTCTGTATGTTGCCCCTGTGCGATGTTTGGGTTTTCTCCAGCAGCTCCTGTTTCTTCCCATGGTATAAAGATGTACTGGTTGGTAAGTTAATTGGTCATTGTAAATTACTCTGTGATTAGGCTAGTGTTAAATAGTTGGGTTGCTAGTTTGCTGCCCAGCAACCCAGCTAACATTAGCCTAATCACGGGATAATTTACAATGACCGCAGCCTGAAGGGCTGGAAGCACTAATTCAGAATCAGAATCAGGTTTATTATCACCAGCATGTGGCATGAATTTGTTAACTTAGCAGCAGCAGTTCAATGCAATACATAATAGAGAGAGAAAAAAATAATAAATAAACAAGTAAATCAATTACGTATATTGAATAGATTTAAAAAACATGCAAAAACAGAAATTCTGTATACTACAAAAAAAGTGAGGTAGTGTTCAAAGCTTTAATGTCCATGTAGGAATCGGATGGCAGAGGGGAAGAAGCTGTTCCTGAATCGCTGAGTGTGTGCCTTCAGGCTTCCGTATCTCCTACTTGATGGTAACAGTGAGAAAAGGACATGCCCTGGGTGCTGGAGGTCCTTAAGATTGGACGTTGCCTTTCTGAGACACCGCTCCCTGAAGATGTCCTGGGTACTTTGTAGGCTAGTACCCAAGATGGAGCTGACTAGATTTACAACCCTCTGCAGCTTCTTTCGGTCCTGTGCAGTAACCACCCCACCTCCATACCAGACAGTGATGCAGCCTGTCAGAATGCTCTCCATGGTACAACTATAGAAGTTTTTGAGTGTATTTGTTGACATGCCAAATCTCTTCAAACTCCTAATGAAGTATAGCTACTGTCTTGCCTTCTTTATAACTACATCGATATGTTGGGACCAGGTTAGATCCTCAGGGATCTTGATACCCCAGGAACTTGAAGCTGCTCACTCTCTCCACTTCTGTTCTCTCTATGAGGATTGGTACATGTTCCTTCATCTTACCCTTCCTGAAGTCCACAATCAGCTCTTTCGTCTTACTGACATTGAGTGCCAGGTTGTTGCTGCGGCACCACTCCACTAGTTGGCATATCTCACTCCTGTACGCCCTCTCGTCACCACCTGAGATTCTACCAACAATGGTTGTATTGTCAGCAAATTTATCGATGGTATTTGAGCTGTGCCTAGCCGCACAGTCATGTGTATGTAGAGAGTAGAGCAGTGGGCTAAGCACACACTTCTGAGGTGTACCAGTGTTGATTGTCATCGAGGAGGATATGTTATCACCAATCCGCACAGATTGTGGTCTTCTGGTTAGGAAGTCGAGGATCCAATTGCAGGGGGAGGTACAGAGGCCCAGGTTCTGCAACTTCTCAATCAGGATTGTGGGAATGATGGTATTAAATGCTGAGCTATAGTCGATGAACAGCATCCTGACATAGGTGTTTGTGTTGTCTAGGTGGTCTAAAGCTGTGTGAAGAGCCATTGAGATTGCGTCTGCCGTTGACCTCTTGTGACGATAGGGAAATTGCAACAGATCCTGGTCCTTGCTGAGGCAGGAGTTCAGTCTAGTCATGACCAACCTCTCAAAACATTTCATCACTGTCGATGTGAGTGCTACCGGGCGATAGTCATTAAGGCAGCCCACATTATTCTTCTTAGGCACTGGTATATTGTTGCCTTTTTGAAGCAAGCGGGAACCTCCGCCCGTAGCAGTGAGAGGTTGAAAGTGTCCTTGAATATGCTCGCTAGTTGGTTGGCACAGTTGGTGCTGCATGTTTAAATAAATAAAAAAATTTAAAAAGTAAGACCCCGTGGCAGTGGGGATGACATGTTAACAGGGATAGAGAATTGTCCAACAGAAAAGAGAAGATTTGAATATTTTAACACTGGCAAGTTGTATCTGATGGGATGCTGCAAGATTCACTGTTGGGGTCTTCACGATTTGCAGCTGACATTAAGAACAAATGAAGGGGCTGAGTGTTTTGTAGCTGAATTTGCTAATAATTCAAACAGATATGGAAATATAGGTGGTGAGGTGGTCATGAAGTGACTACAATGGGCTGTAATTGGGTTAACCAAGTGACCCAAATATTGAAGATTGGGTATAATTTTGGGGCACGTGAGACTGGGAGCATAAAAGAGCAGAAGGTTTTTTTCTTTGAAGAGAGGCCGCAGAATGGTCTGTAGAGAGGGATCTACATGTCTCAGTACAAGGCACATACATGGAATTTTGCATGTTTTAGTGTTTTACAACGTTGAATTACAGTGGATTTATTTTGGCTTTTATTGACACTGATCAACAGAGAAAAAAATTTCTTTTGTGTGGAAGTGAAAACAGATCTCTACAAAGTGATCTAAATTAACTACAAATATAAAACCCAAAATAATTGATTGCATAAGTATTCACATCGTTCAAGTCAGCATTTAGTAGATGCGCCTTTGCAGCAATTACAGCCTCGAGTCTGTGTGGATAGGTCTCTATCAGCTTTGCACATTTGGATACTGCAACTTTTCTTCATTCTTCTTTACAAAACTGCTGAAGAACTATCAGATTGCATGGAGATCCTGAGTGAACAGCCCTTTCCAAATCCAGCCACTAATTCTCAGTTGGATTGAGGTCTGGACTCTGACTTGGCCACTCCAGGACATAAATTTTGTTGTTTTTAAGCCATACCTATGTAGCTTTGGCTTTATGCTTGGGGTCATTGTCTTGCTGGAAAACAAATCTCCTGAATCATATTTCTCTTGCAGACTGCATCAGGTTTTTCTCCAGGATTTCCCTGTATTTTGCTGCAATCATTTTACCCCCTACCTTCACAAGCTTTCCAAGGCCTGCTGCAGTGAAGCATCCCCACAGCATGATACAGCCAACACCATGGGGATACTGTGTTTTCGATGATGAGTGGCGTTTGGCTTATGTCAAACATAGCGTTTAGCCAATTTTCGTTTCATCAGACCATAGAATCTTCTTCCAGCTGACTTCAGAGTCTCCTACATGCCTCTGGCAAACCCTAGCTCAGATTTCATCTGAGTTTTTTTCAACAGTAGCTTTCTCTTTGTCGCTCTCCCACAAAGCTGCAACTGGTGAAGCACCCGGGCAACTCGTAGAGATTGTTAAGAGCACCAAATTTCTTGGTATTCACCTGGCGAGAATCTCACCTGGTCCCTCAACACCAGCTCCATAGCAAAGAAAGCCCAGCAGCATCTCTACTTTCTGCGAAGGCTGAGAAAAGTCCATCTCCCACCCCCCATCCTCACCACATTCTACAGAGGTTGTATTGAGAGCATCCTGAGCAGCTGCATCACTGCCTGGTTTGGAAATTACACCATCTCGGATCGCAAGACCCTGCAGCGGATAGTGAGGTCAGCTGAGAAGATCATTGGGGTTTCTCTTCCCGCCATTACAGACATTTACACCACACGTTGCATCCACAAAGCAAACAGCATTATGAAGGACCACACGCACCCCTCATACAAACTCTTCTCCCTCCTGCCATCTTGAAAAAGGTACCGAAGCATTCAGGCTGTCACAACCAGACTATGTAACAGTTTTTTCTCCCAAGCCATCAGACTCCTCAATACCCAGAGCCTGGACTGACACCAACCTACTATACCCTCTACTGTGCCTATTGTCTTGTTTATTATTTATTGTAATGCCTGCACTGTTTTGTGCACTTTATGCAGTCCTGGGTAGGTCTGTAGTCTAGTGTAGTTTTGTGTTGTTTCTACGTAGTTCAGTGTAGTTTTTGTATTGTTTCATGTAGCACCATGGTCCTGAAAACATTGTCTCATTTTTACTGTATACTGTACCAGCAGTTATGGTCGAAATGACAATAAAAAGTGACGACTTGACTTGACTTGAACAGTTATTGTATGCACAGTCTCTCCCATCTTAGCCACCAAAGCTTGCAACTCCTCCAGAGATGTCATAGGTTCTTTGGTGGCTTCCCTGACTAGCCCCTGTGATGATATCATGTGCAATGATGTGTCAGTTCCTGATTGGATAGCACCGAGAATGCGCGGGGTTTGCCAGAAAGTATCAGCATGTAGCGGGGTTAAGATGTTTATTTCTGTAAATAAAAATTCTCTAATTCTTCCAGAATATGATTCTTTGTTGTTAACCCACGGAATGTTTAAATGGAAGTAACGTAACAGACCCCTTCTTCACTCAGTTTTTGATTTACAGGTGTGCCAAATTCAGTGACTTGGAAATTTTCTTTTATCAATCTCTTGACTTGTGCTTTTCAATAACCTTTTCACAGAGTTGCTTGGAGTGTTATTTTGTCTTCATGGTGTAGTTCTTGCCAGATACTGACTCACCAAGAGTCAGACCTTCCAGATACAGGTGTATTTTTACTACAATCAATTGAAACACCTTGTCTGCACACAGTGATCTCTATTCAACTAATTATGTGACTTCTAAAACCAATTGGCTGCACCAGTGATGATTTGACGTGTCATATTAAGGGGGGGGGGTGAATAATTATGCAATCAATTATTTTGTGTTTTATATTTGTAATTAATTCAGATCATTTAGTAGAGATCTGTTTTCACTTTGACATGAAAGAGTCTTAATCAGTGTCAAAAAAGCTAATTAAATCCACTGTGATTCAATGTTGTAAAACAATAAAACATTATAAATTCCAGGGGGGAGGGCTGAATACTTTTTATAAGAACCGTAGGATTAGCATTGAGGTACTGCAAGTAATTGGGGAGCAACTGACTCTTTTCCTCATAATTTTCCTTGTTATGATCTTGCACCTTCTAGAACATAAAATGTGACAGCACAGTACTTGCTCTTCGGTCCACGATGTTTTGCCAACTTTATAATTTTTTTTACTGAATTATATATTTAGAGAAATAGTGTGGAACAGACTTTTCTGGCTCAATTAGTCCAAACAGGCCTTTCTGGCCCAATGAGACAAATCAGGCACTTCCAGCCCAATGAGACCAAACAAATCCTTCCAGCCCAATGAGTCCAAACAGACCCTTCTGGCCTAATGAGACCAAACAGATCCTTCCGGCCCCACGACTCCAAACAGGCTCTTCCGGCCCAGCGAGTCCAAACAGTCCCTTCTGGCCCAATGAAACCAAACAGGCCCTTCTGGCCCACTGAGTCCAAACAGGCTCTTCTGGCCCAGCAAGTCCAAACAGTCCCTTCTGGCCCAATGAAACCAAACAGTCCCTTCTGGCCTAATGAGACCAAACAGGCCCTTCTGGCCCAACGAGACCAAACAGGCCCTTTTGGCCTAATGAGACCAAACAGGCCCTTCTGGCCCAGCGAGTCCAAACAGTCCCCTCTGGCCCAGCGAGTCCAAATAGTCCCCTCCGACCCAATGAGACCAAAAAGGCCCTTCTGGCTCAACGAGACCAAACAGACCCTTCTGGCCTAATGAGACCAAACATGCCCTTCTGGCCCAGCGAGTCCAAACAGTCCCTTCTGGCCTAATGAGACCAAACAGGCCCTTCTGGCCCAATGAGACCAAACAGGCCACTCCTGCCCAATGAGTTCAAACAGGCCTTTCCGGCCCAGCAGCCCACCTAATTACCGGACAGTTTACAATGTCCAATTAATCTATTAACTGGTATGCCTTTGGACTGTGGGAGGAGACCAAAGCACCCGGAGAAAACCCACACATTCCACAGGGGACTACATACAAACTCCTTACAGACAGCACCAGAAATGAACTCTGAACTCCAATGCCCCGAGTTGTAATAGTGTTGCACTAACCACTACTCTGCTCTAAGATCAATCTAACTTTCCCTGGTCAGACCCCACTTGGAGTACTGTGCTCAGTTCTGGTCGCCTCACTACAGGAAGGATGTGGAAACTATAGAAAAGGTGCAGAGGAGATTTACAAGGTTGTTGCCTGGATTGGGGAGCATGCCCTATGAGAGTAGGTTGAGTGAACTCGGCCTTTTCTCCTTGGAGCGACGGAGGATGAGAGGTGACCTGATAGAGGTGTATCGGATGATGAGAGGCATTGGTTGTGTGGATAGTCAGAGGCTTTTTGCCAGGGCTGAAATGGCTAGCATGAGAGGGCACAGTTTTAAGGTGCTTGGAAGAAGGTACAGAGGAGATGTCAGGGGTAAGTTTTTTATGCAGAGAGTGGTGAGTGCGTAGAATGGGCTCCCGACGATGGTGGTGGAGACAGATAGGATAGGGCCTTTTAAGAGACTCCTGGATAGGTACAAGGAGCCTAGAAAAATAGAGGACTATGGGTAACCCTCGGTAATTTCTAAGGCAGGGACATGTTCGGCACAGCATTGTGGGCAGAAGGGCCTGTACTGTGCTGTAGGTTTTCTATGTTTCTATGTTTCTCTCACACATCGCTCTCCATTCTTCTTTCATTCATGTGCCCATCTAAGAGATTGTTAAATGTCCCTAATGTATCTGCCTCTACCTCCACCCCTGGCGGTACATTACATGCATCTTCCATTCATTGTAAAAAATTTACCTCTTACATCCCCCCATACTTATCTACAATCACCTTAAAGTTATGCCCTCTCATTTTAGTCATTTCTACCCTGGGATAAAGCCTCTGGCTGTCCACTCGATCGATGCCTCCTATCATCTTGTACACCTCTAGCTAGTTGCCTCTCACCCTCTTTCATTCCAAAGGGATAAACCCAGGATCACTCAACATACCCCCATAGGACATGCAAATCTGCACTGCATTTTCTCTTTATTCTGCATTGTTACTGTTTTATCTTGTTCTACCTCAGTGCACTGGGTATTGATTTGATCTGTATGAGCAGTATGCAAGTCAAGTGACCTCAGTACATGTAACAGTAATAACTAATTCCAATTTCTTCATCATGAAAGGTCAGAAAGTGTTAAAGCAGTGTAGCCATGCAAGTAATGTAGAGATTTAGTGTGTCCACACTGGGAGTGCCTCCCAGCTGTAGTCTCCTTATTTAAGAAGGTAACGCTTGCTTTGGAACTGGTCCAGAGAAGGCTCACGGGGTTCCTTTCTGACAAGAATGATTAGGCATGTTGGGCCAACATTCCAGCAGTTGGATGAATAAGAAGTGATCTTACTGATAGATCGTTCTGAGGAGGCTGACTTGTCGATGCCAGTGGTGATAGGACTTCTCTTCTCATGAGGAAGCTAGAACTCTGGGACATAGTTCCACAGTGGGTGCTGGCCGACCATTCAATCATAAACACACAAGATTCTGCAGAGGCTGGAAATCTTGGGCAACCCAGACACAATACTGGCAGAACTCTGCAAGTCAGGCAGCATCTATGGAGAGGAATAAAGAGTCGGCGTTTTGGGTCGAGGCCCTTCATCTGGACTGTCTTGTGCGCGTTGCCCATTCAGTCAATAGTCTTGAAAAAGATAGAATATATCCTCTCAAAGGGTCATGAACATTTGGATGCCTGGACTTTGGAGAGCTGTAGATGATTCAAGATCAAGTTCACTGTCAGTCAACCATACACGTACACAGCCAAATGAAACAACCTTCCTCAGGGTCCAAGGTACAAAACACAAAACATACAGCACATAAAATAATATTAACACAATAAAAACAGATTTAAAATATTGTGTAGCTGTACAAGCTGCATAAAGTGCATATGGTTAAACATACAACAGTATAATGCTACTGGTGCTGTCATAACTAAAGTGTACAGGGTGGTAGCAGGGTGGTTAACTGTCTCACAGCCTGTGGGAAGAAGCTGTTGCCCAGCCTGACAGTCCTTGTTCTTACACTGCGGTACCTTCTGCCTGACGGTAAGGGGCCAGAGAGATTGTGGGACGAATGGGAGGGGACTTCGACAATGTGGAGGGCTCTGCGATCGAAATGCTTCTGGCGTGGGTCGTGGATGGGATGATGGGGGAGTTTGGAGGCTGTGTAATTGAATATGTTTAAGACATAAAAAGACAGGTTTTGGTCTTTAGAGGAATAAAGGGTGATGGGAGTCTGGCAGGAAAGTGGATCAGAAGCTAAGATTAGACCTTCATGAATGGCAGACCAGGCTTAGGGGATATCTTGCTAAACCCTGCTCCTATTTTCTACATTTCCCAACAGCCTTGCACTCTCTCGTCAATCAGCTGGTTGATCAGCCTGGGATTTCATTTCATGATCACTGCTCTCTGAGTCATGCCAGAGTTATATGACATGTCCTGTCAGACGAGGACATCTTGAAGCTCGGTTGTCATGGCTCCAAGTTTAAATAAGATGAAGTACTATGTGTTCTCGACAAAAGTGTGCAGCAGCATGTAAAATCTCCTTCACAAGCGAGTGATGTGGTATTTCAATCTCTGAATGTCTTTCTGTTTTGAGTTTTCATGTGAACAGGGTAAGTTGGCAATTTTTTTGCAAGTATTGTTATAAACATACTTTGATGTAGTACTTTAATCTTTCCATGGTATCTTGTGCAGGGGTTTTAAAACATCATTTATATATTTAAAAATATCTTTTGATCTTCCTTTAATGTTTCATGGCAGAGATAGACTTCTCCGCATTCCTCTTCTCTGGTCCACGGACACCGAAGTGTTTGTAGGTGGTTGGGGCTGGCCCTGTGCTGAAGCTATGATATCAAACCTGAATTGTCAGCTGCAACCTTTGTCAACACACACAAGATGCTGGAGGAATTCAGCAGGGCAGGCAGCATCTATGGAGAGGAATGAACAGTCGACATTTCAGGCCAAGACTCATCATCAGTGTCTTTGTCAGTTAGTTGTTTTACCTGACTATATGCAGAAAAACAGTGGTGAACGTACAGAATCATACGCTGAAAGGAGGCACTTTGCCAAACCAGGGGTATTGAACATGATGTTAAATTCATCCTCAGTTGTAAATGGGATAGAATGAAAATTCTATAATGTAAATGGGATAGAAAAATCAAGTTCTAAGGATCAGGGATAACCTTTATACATCTCCATGCATCAGTCATTTGCTGATACGTGGTGTGTTGGTGTGACACTCAACAAAAACAAGATAATAAGAGGAATAGATAGAGTGGATAGCCAGCGCCTCTTCCCCAGGGCACCACTGCTCAATACAAGAGGACATGGCTTTAAGGTAAGGGGTGGGAAGTTCAAGGGGGATATTAGAGGAAGGTTTTTTACTCAGAGAGTGGTTGGTGTGTGGAACGCACTGCCTGAGTCAGTGGTGGAGGCAGATACACTAGTGAAGTTTAAGAGACTACTAGACAGGTATATGGAGGAATCTAAGGTGGGGGCTTATATGGGAGGCAGGGTTTGAGGGTCGGCACAATCATTGTGGGCCGAAGGGACTGTACTGTGCTGTACTATTCTATGTTCTATGTTCTATGTAGAAACAAACAGTAGCCTTCAACAATTATATCGAATAAAGAGTTATATAAAATTAAAAAAAGGTACTTTACTTCTAAGAAGTAGATATATTGTAAATGCATTGTATGTATTGACAATGTAAACAGCATTATAAACAGCGGTTTAAAGTGTTTACAGTGCAGTGAGTGAGGTAACAGAGGGCTGTGCGGTGGGGCTA
The DNA here is from genome assembly GCF_030028105.1 of Mobula birostris. Classification (NCBI taxonomy): domain Eukaryota; kingdom Metazoa; phylum Chordata; class Chondrichthyes; order Myliobatiformes; family Myliobatidae; genus Mobula; species Mobula birostris. Next base: position 6,736,123 of record NC_092387.1, on the reverse strand, counting down.
ACTAGAGTGGCTGATTAGATTAACTGTCTGGAGGGAAGAAAATTTTAAGATGGTGTGAAGCTTTTGTTTTAATAGCTCAAAAGGTGTTTATTTATTTAGTGTTATTTGTCGCATGTACATACTGTGAAATGCACTGTTGGTGTCAAATCAAATCAACGAGGATTGTGCTTGTCAAGTGTCGCCACACTTCCAATGTCAACATCGAATGTCCACAACTTACTGACTCTAGCTGTAGGGCTTTGGAACGTGGGAGGAGCCTAGAACACCCAGACACAACCCACGTGGGGTCACGGGGAGAAGGTACTACCTCCTTACAGACAGCGGCAGGAACTGAACCGCCATCTTCTAGCTGTTGCTGTACAGTATACGCTAACCACCAGCAGATTAATGTTTCAGGCCGAGTCACTTTGTGACCAGCCTGACATGCAGCTGTTTCATTCTCTGTTGCCGTTGCCTGTCCTGTTGAATATTTCCAGCAATTCCTGTTTTACATTTAAATTTTCATTGAAGTCAGGGGAGTTGAGTATCAGAAGCAAAGTTGCAAGCATATTTACGGTCTAACTGAGATTGTGTGCATGTTTTGATAGGTCAGTGCCTTCCTGCTTAATCTTTACCATCATCTGCAAATTTAGTAACTCACCTTTGGAGTCTTCATCTTCAAAGCCAAGGGCCCTGCATAGTGTTTGTGACACCTTTCCATCAAAAATAGATGTATTTTGCATTCACTGTGCTCCCTGTTAGCCAGCCAGTCTTCCACCCACAACACTGTGTGTGTAGGAAGTACACAATTGAGCAGTGAGCCAGACTTCGCTCAGGTGAACACAGGGATCAGAATATAATGTCCAAGCTCCAGGTGCTCTACTTGGGCAGTGTTCACACCATAAGTACTGAATGCAGCAAACTTATGATGATTAAGTACATATTCATAAGAAATTTGCCAAGCATTTTTTATACTAAACATGATTAAACAAAGTTTTAAAGCATACAAGAAGATTAATATCAGGTAAGCAATCCTTAAATTATCAAGGCTGGTCAAATACTATAGTGATAAACAGGAATAAACTTTTATGCAATATTTAATGAAAAATATTGCTCAGGTAGTGTTCTTGGGCCTGGACGAAAGGAGCAAAAAACAAGCAGCTCGTAGGATGGGGGAAGAGGCGGAGCGAGCCTCTTGTTGGATTTGGAGTAGGTGAGAGGAGGGAAGCTGGAGGCCAGGAGCAGATGGACAGTGATTTGGCCACCACTGCCGGCCCACCAACTGGAGAGTGTCGTGGTTAAGGGTCGAAACACTCGGTGAAGGTTGGGAACCACCTGATGACATCTGCTCCTGGCTGAAGGCTACAGTTACCTTATAAGGCAACTGGAGAATGCACCCTAACAGGTGTTTGTAACAAGCAAATAAACTACAGTAATACACATGATGATTTCAATGGGCAATTGAAAGAAAGATAACAGAATTGTGAATATGTACTTCAATCTAACTAAGAATCTCTGTTAAAACACTGTCCAACTGAATTTCAAAATTAAAGTTGACAACTCCATATTTCAAAATAAAAGCTTGAATAAAGAGTATGTTACCTCCAATGCCATGAACTATTATTTTCTCCAAAAACTTTTGATGTGGCTCCCTTTAAATGTCTCCTGAAATTCTAGGTATAATCCTTTCTCCGTTTTCCCTTTACCCGTGGCATGTTACTTCTTCAAAGTAAAGTTAAAGTTGTGATAACAGTTGGCCTTCATTAAACAAAGTATTGAGTACAGGAGTTGGGATGTTTTGCTGAAGTTGTTGAAGATACTGGAGAGGCCTAATATGGAGTATTGTGTGCAGTTTTTCTCACCTGCCTGCAAGAAAGATAACAATAAGATTGAAAGAGTACAGAGAAAATTTTCATGGGATTTGAAGAGCTGAGTTATAGGGAAGGGTTGGACAGGTTTGGACTTCATTCCCTGGAGCGTAGGTGAATGAGGGGAGATTTGATAGAGATATGCAAGATAATGAGGTATATAGGTATATGAGGTACATGGAAGCAGGCTTTTCCCGCTAAGGGTGGGTGAGACTACAACCAGAGGTCATGGGTTAAGGGTGAAAGGTGGAATGTTTAAGGGCAACATGAGGGTGAACTTTTCGTTGCTGCCATCAGGAAGGAGGTGAAGAAGCCTGAAGGGACACACTCAATGATTCAGGAAGAGCTCCTTCCACTCTGCCACCCGATTTCTGAACCCATGAACGCGACCTCACGAAATGAACAGTGAGTATTGGATAAGGCCGCTAGCAGATTGTGATGCTTTTGCATTCACATAGCAACAACTGAATGCCTTTGAACAGGAGGAAAATTTATAAAGAGCAATTCTAATGCCAGTTTATCCGAATCTCAGGTTCTTGGACTCTCAAGGACGAAGGTATCCTTTTTCTGATGAGGAGATCAGGAGGGTATATTGCACTGTAATACAGCACAGGGCACTGGCTGTGAAGTATTCTGCTGTAAATATCCTGGCTAGTCAGTGTTATTCCACAGTAATGGTGCTACTATTAAGCTTGTGTGAACATCATTCTGGTGCGTAGTGATGCATGCAGTTCAGTGACAGCAACATCAGTCAATGAGTGCCATCTTCCTTCTCTATTGTATTGCAATATCATTGTGGGCTTAGTGAAGGGAAAAAGGAGGATGACATTTAATAAAATGTATCACTCAAATCGAAAAGATGGAGCTTACAATCAGCTCCTCAGCATCCTATTAGACTGAATGTTCCGTGACAGCATTTTGGAATCCACACAATGTGATGGCGAATCTAGATGGAGATTCCTTTTGCAACTGTTAGAGGCGAACGTTCCTCGTGGGGGTGGGGAAAGAGAGCGATGCAGCAGCACTGATCACTGGTGAAGCTGATTCTGCACACCGCAATCTGCTATCTCCTGTTTATTCAGTCTTTGTTCTCTCCCCCTTCCCCTTTTCACAAGCATTTCTCTCCCTTTCTGTAACGGTCCCCTTTCCATCTGTATCTCTCTTTGTCTCTCCCCTGCCTTGGCAACCTGTCTGTCTGTCCGCCTGCCTCCACTCTCTCCCTCACACTCTCTCTCTCTCAATCCTCCATCTCTTTCTCCTTCCCCTCTCACTCTCCCCTACCCAGCACTCTCCCTCTCTCCATGTCCCTTCCTCTCCTTCTCTGTTCCTCTCACTCTCCCTCTCTCTCTCACACTCTCTATCACCATCTCTCCCTCTCTCTCACCCTCCCTCACCCTCTTCCTCTCTCTCTTTCCTCCTCAATCCCCTCTCCCTCCCTCCCCATTTTTCTCTCTCCCTTTCTCTCTGTCCTTCTCTCTCACCCTCTACCTCCTGTGCTCTCCCCCTCTCTCTTCCCATCTCTCATCTACTGTTCCTTTTCCTCCATCTGCCTTTTCCTCTTCACCTTTCTGTTTTGTATCCTCTTCCTCTTCCTCTTCCTCTCCCACTCGACCAACCTCTCACACACTCTTCCTTTCCCTCCCCTTTCTGTCTCTGTCTCTTTCGATCCATCTCTCTGTGCCCCTCTCCAGTCTTTCCCATTTAGATTAAAAGCAGGCTGTTTAAAACACACTGTCTCCAAAGGGAAATTGATCCGCACTACCTTGATTTTTCTTCTTTTATGACCCTAATGCTTATGCATATTTATTACTGTAATATCAGGGTGAGAGCAGAAACTATACGGTACACTAATTGCTCTCAGCTTTGGAACTGCACACATTCCAAACAACTCGAGTCTAAGGAAGAAAAGACTCTTCTCCACAGCAAATTTCTACAGACGTACCGGGGAGAGCATTCTGAATGGTTGTATCACTGTCTGGTACAGAGAGGCCACTGCACAGGATCGGGAAAAAGCTGCAGAAAGTTGTAAACTCAGCCAGCCCCATCATGGACACTAATCTCCTCAGCATCGAGGACACCTTCAAAAGACAATGCCTTGAAAAGACTACACCCATCACTCAGGACCTGCCTTCTTCTCACTACTATCAGGGAGGGAGTACAGGAGCCTGAAGACACATATTCAACGATTTAGGAACAGTCTCTGAATGGACAGTGAACCCATGAACACTACCTTAGTATTTTTCCTGTCTCTTTTTTTGCACTACTTACAGTGCTTAATTTAATTTTTCATATATATTTCTCATTGTAATTCGCAGTTTCTATTTTTATGCATTGCTATGTACTGCTGCTGAAAAAACTACTTATTTCGTGAAATACACTGGTGATATTAAACCTGATCCATTTTGTTCATTTTTTTTTGTGCAGGAACAGGGACTTAAGGGTTTGATGTGCCTGATCTGTTTTGCTCGTTTTTTTTGCGGGAGGAGGGATTTGGGAGTTGATGATTTTGCTGCCTTTCCTTTTTTTTTCTTGGTTTCACGGCTACCCGGAGTATCAAAGAATTTCAGAGTTACATACTTTGATACTAAACGAACCTTTGAAACTGTGAACCTTCAGTTCTGACTCTGGGCAAAAAATGTCTCTTTTTGTCTTTGGCAGTTGTTCGTTTTCTTTTCTTCCACATTCAGTCCCAACAGAGGACTGGCAAAGCTGCTGTTTCATTGAGAAAAGTACCAAGAATTAACGACAATTTTGTATTAATGATATTCCCGAGCAGAATGTTTATCGATAATGGTTTGAGGCAGGGGTGGCCAACCTTTTACATTCCATGCGTCAACTTTTTCACTCACCAGTTCAGATACGCCATGTACCCCTATTCATTTCTTGTAAAAATATGTTAATATAGAACTCATGATGCATGGAATGTAAAAGGTTGGCCACCCCTGGTTTAGGGATAGTCACAGCACAGGTGCACCTGGCAATAACGTTTTCATTTAATGAGAGCCAGAGTGTATTGGCTTTCAGTGGTTTAAATAATGATTAGTTCAGACCTGAGACCCCAGTGAAAGACTTTGTAGATGCTCTCTGTGAGTGGCAGTGTTATTCGAGGGAATTTGATTTAGGTGACTGTTCTGTTCTGAACAGAGGTAGCCAATCTCAAGCTGGTTGATGGCTGAATTTAACCCCTGCATTCCTGCATGGGAGGAGGGACTGGGGGCACGAGAGGGTGCTGGTCAACCTCCTGATTTTGTGTTGCCAGGGCCACTGCGTCACACTTGTGCCTTTCAGATTCACAATACAAGATTCAAGATTGCTTAATGTAAACTTGTGCAAAGGATTTGGTACAGAACCAAAAAAATGCAATGAGGTAAAGAACACAATAGTAAAAAACACAATAAATATAACTACGTCAGATAGCTTATATCCCCAGATTGATTTTATGTTCATAAAGTGACTCTAGGCACAGGAGTGCCTGTACATAACGTGACTCTGACAGGAAATGATAAAGTAGTGCTCGTTGGGGGTGTGGAGGGGTGGATTAGTGGGTGGAGGTGTTGATCAGCTTTACTGCTTGGGAAAAGTAGCTGTTTTTGAGTCACAAGTCTGTAACTTCCAGCCCCTTTGGAGGATAAAATCCAGGTGATGCTTGGGACACCACGGTAGCGTAGCAGTTAGTGACGTCGGAGTGCAGAGTTCAGTTCCGGTGTGGGCTGTAAGGAGTCTGTATGTCCTCTCCGTGGACTGTGTGAGTCTCCCCTGGGTGCTTTGGTTTCCTCCGACAGTCCAAAGATGTACCGCTCAGTAGGTTAGTTGGTCATTGTAAATTGCCCCGAGATTAGGTTAGGGTTTAATGGGGGGGCGGGGGGAGTGTTGCTGAGCGGTACAATTCAAAAAGCCAGAAGGGCCTGTTCCAAGCTGTATCTGCACTAACAGACCGATAAACGACACTTCATTACACTTTAGGGAGGCTGTGAACTTGCCACTGCTGGTCTTTGGGTGAGACTTTGGATGGAAGATTCTATCCCCTTTGCAAGTAAATTAAAAATTCCATCACAATATTTTGAAGAACAAAGCTCTTCTATTATAACACCAGATACTGTATTAGACTTTAAATCAATATTAATAAAGACAGTTATTGCCTCTTTGTTTAGGGAACTTGTGGTGCCTGAATGGGTTATTGTATTTCTAACTTCACAGCAGTGCCCAGAGCTTCAGAGCATTAATTTCAATAATTTCCAGTAATCTCTCCCTCCTCTCCTTTCTCCTTTTTACCATTCTCCATTCTGGCTTCACTCTTACCTCCTCTTTTCTCCTCAACTGCCTAAACCTCTCTCTGGTGCCCCTCTTCCTTCCCATTCTCCAATAGTCCACCCTCCTCTCCTATCAGATCCCTTCTTTATCTTTTCCAACTCTTACCTCCCAGCTTCTCACTTCATCCCTCCCTCCCTTACTCAGTGACATTCCCGCTCACCTGGTCTTATCACCTGCCAGTTTATGCCTCTTCTCCACCCCCACTTCTTATTCTGACATTTTCCCTCTTCCTTTCCAGTCCTTAGGAAGAGTCTTGACCCAAAGAATTGAGTGTTTATTCCCACTTAGATGCAGCCTGACCTCCTGAGATCCCCCACATTTTGTGTGTTGCTCTGGATTTCCAACTTCTGCAGAATCCCTTGTGTTCCTGTGAGTAGTTTGACGATGTCCTGAATTAACCCCTATGAACTGTGTTTTTGAAAAGAGAGAGAGAGAGTTGTGGAACACAGACACCTTGTTAAAAGAGAGAGAAAGAAAGAGAGAGAGAGAGGCGAAGACTGCTTTGAGATGGTGTTATGGTTTTTCGGCAGCATGTTTATACTTTCTACAAGGACACTAGTAGCTTCGAAGTTCTTACAGAGAGAGAAGGGAGGAGCTGCTTTATGGACAGCTAGTGTTCAGCACGGTGAGATAAATAGAAGGTCAGCTGTTAGACCTACAGACACATGGTTTTGGACACTGAATGAACTTTCTTGTGCCCACAGAAAAGGTGGGTTTTGGAGGATCGATCAGGCGGATTGATCAGCGGCTCTCGCAGTGTGAAAAGGGCGTGACCGGTGGGAGGTCATTTGTGTGGCCAACCCTCACCTAGGTTGATAATTCCACCACAGAAGAACGGTCCCCTTTGTTATGGTCACAGACGGTGACTTCTAGAAGATTTCAGAGTACAACAGAAAGATCGACGGCATCAGCTCACCCGAAGACTCAAATCTTTCCCTCCCTCTCACTCCATCACTACTCAACTAAATACCACGAACTGAACTGAACTTTACTCATCATCGTAAGACTATCTATTTACCCTTAGACTTGAAGAAGCTTAGTTTTCATATATTTCCACACTTACTTATAATCATTGCTAACCCGTTTGACATATCTGCATTTATATTACTGTATTGCGTAATTACTAATAAACACCATTAGTTAATAGCAATACTGGACTCCAAAGTGTTTCCCATTTATACTGGTTCTTTAACCCGTCCCGGGTTCCTATCAAAATTGGAGCCTGCATCCGAGATATGAACAACTTGGTGGGAGCCATTCTAAAAATTGTGGGAGGCTTGTTTGAATTGATTGGGGAAAATCCGTTCTGATTTTGTCATGTGGAAAAACAGCAGAAATGGATGTTAGGAAATTTCTGGCATTGCCAAACCCTGTGGCCTTGAAGAGAGCTAAAAAGGATGAGTTGCGGAAAATTGTTGAGGAACTGGAACTTAAGATACTAATGAAGGGTATGACTAAGGTAGAAACGCAAAGAAAAATAGTTAAATATTATATTTCGATAAAGCAATTTACTGAGGATGTGTTGAAAATATTTGCTGAAGGTAAAGTTCTTACTGAGGCTGAGCTTCACCTTCAGTTGGAAAAGTTAAAATTGGAGCTTGAGTTGCAACTGAAACAGCTCGAGAGAGGAGAAGCAGAAAGACAGAGACAGTTCGACAGGGAGATGTGGCAGCTGAGATGTCCAGTGTTGGACCCTGATGATTTTTACAGCTCAAAAGGGCTTGTGTTGACTGATAAATTTAAAAGTTGTATTCCCGATGATGTAAGAGCATACCTAGATGAGGAGGATGCCGCCACCCTGCGGGAGTCTGCTAAGAAAGCAGACGATTTGTTTTAACCCACGAGGTTGAGCTTACTCCAGATGAGAGTTACCCAGAGAGTAGCTGGGAGGTTCGGGGTGGCCTTGAATTTGAAACTGGGGCAAGTGATGAAAGCCCAGAAGAGGCAGCTGTCCTGATTGTCTGTGTTCAGGTTGGTGAAGTACCTGTGGATTCACAGGGTACTGAACCTTGTGTTGAAGCTCAGTTGATGTCTGAGGTGTCTGACTTAGTTGGAGAGGAATGCAGTTCTTTTGTATCAGATGGTTTTGGTTCAGTGAATAAGGGGTTAACCTTGGTACCAGTGGAAATTGAGGATTCCCAGTCACTTGTATTAGACAGTGTGTTAAAAGTTAGTAATGAGATAAAAATTGGTGAGGTCAGTGTTACTGAAGATACTGAGAAAAGTATTGTTTCTGGACTTTTGAGTAAATTATTTGTGAAAGTTGGATTGGTTTTGCGACCTTTGACCCTGCTTGCAGAACAAAGGCCTGTTGAGGAAGTATGTGCCACTCTGTTGAATTTTGTTTTGACATTTGGAGGTGAACATCTTCAAGGTTATGATGTTGTTCACGATGATGTTGTGGAGATAGGTCAGAATAAAGGCCGTAGGAATAAGATAAATGGATTATTTGGCCTCTTCCATAATATACACATGGTAGTTATAAGTTTGGTGATCGTGCTGAGTTTAGTAAACAATTTGGGGAGGTTGACACCTCTCCAAGGTGATGATGTGTATTTAGCAGTTCAACTAATGAGCAAAGCTGCTGCTAATGATCCACACAGAGAGACTGATGTTTACCCTGCCTGTGTAGTGACTCGAAGCATGTTTAGAAAGTCTGCTGAGGCCCATGAGAGCAAAACCAGGGGTTTAAAGTATGATGATGTGTCACAGACTTCTCTACCTTCCATGTTACAACAGGATTTGGAGAGTAAGGTGAATGAGAAAGGTTTGTCCTTATCGAGGAAGGAATTTATAGAGGAACAGAATAAAGATTCTGAAATGGTGGCTTTAAAGGAGACAGCTCTCACAGAAGAGAAGGTTCAGAGGGGGTCAGTGGGATATTACCTTAAAGATGGGGTGTTGATGAGGAAGTGGAGACCAGCCACTGTGCCTGCAAATGAGGACTGGGCCACTGAACATTAGGTAGTGATTCCAAAGGTTTACAGGGCTGAAATTTTAAACATGGCTCACAGTATGCCTTTAGGTGGACATTTTGGAGTGAGAAAGACAGTGAACAGGATTATGAAGGAATTCTACTGGCCTAATTTAAGAAAGGATGTTGTGAATTTTTGCAGGACTTGCCATACCTGCCAGGTTGAGGGGAAACTTAATCAGATTATTCAAGTAATACCACTTAAACCAATACCTGCTTTTGGTGCAACACACATCAAAGTTGCTGGTGAACGCAGTAAGCCAGACAGCATCTCTAGGAAGAGGTACAGTCGACGTTTCAGGCCGAGACCCTTCGTCAGGACCTGGCCTGCTGCGTTCACCAGCAACTTTGATGTGCGTTGCTTGAATTTCCGGCATCTGCTGAATTCCTCGTACCTGCTTTTGGTACCCTGCTTTTCTAGGGTCATAGTGGATTGTGATGGCCCATTGCCAAAGACTGCAGCTGGTTATCAGTATGTGTTAACAATTATGTGTGCTGTGTCTAGGTTCCCTGAAGCCGTGCCTCTCAGAAACATCCAGGCCAAGACTGTGGTAAAAGCATTCAGTAAGTTTTTCACACTGGTAGGTCTGCCCAAAGAAATTCAATTTGACCAGGGTAGTAACTTTGCTTCGAGAACATTCCAGGCGATAGTTGGAGAACTGGATTGAAACGGATTGAGCTAAGCACATTGTGTCGTCTGCATATCATGCAGAGTCTGAGGGAGCCTTGGAATGGTTCAACTCCACTCTTAAGACAATGATTAAAACATATTGTGTGAAAAATGGGAAAAATTGGGATGAAGGGGTTCCCCTACTCTTATTTACTGTTAGAGACTTAATTCAAGAATCCCTGGGGTTCAATCCGTTTGAATTCATTTTTGGCCATAGGGCCAAATGACCTTTGACCCTACTCAAAGAACTGTGGTCTGATTTGGACATATGTGTCAGTGTGCTTAATTATGTTTTAAAATTCTGGGAGAGACTTGACAACGCTTGAGACCTTGCAAAGGAAAGTATGCGGAATGTTCAAATTAAAATAAAACACTTGTTTGATAGGATGGCACCTGGGAGGACTGTTATGAAAACAAATGAAGTCGTGAAGGCTGGGAATGAGGTGAAAAATTACTTTAACCCACTGGATCTAGTATCAACAAGATTTAAGAACTCTATTGTTTTGAAAAATATTACTTGATAAGGAACATCAGTTGGAACCTACACCGCAAAAACAATTGAAAGAATTAATTAGCAAGCATGAAGATTTATTTTCTGACATTCTAAGACTGTATACAGCTGAAGTGCATGGCGTCATTGTAAATTCAGCCCAGCTGATCAAAGAGCATCCTTACAGAATGAATTTAGAGGAAAATAAAATGGTTGAACAAGAAATTGGAAACAAGAAGGAACAGGGAAAGAGAGTGGATGACTGTATTGGTAAAGTGGGGAAGGCTAAATACCTTACGAAAATTGACCTATTAAAAGGATACTGGTGTGTTCCTTTAACAGAGTGGGCCAGAGAAATCTCAGCACTTGTCACACCTTCGGGACTGTATGAATATAATGTCTTACCCATCGGGATGAAAAATACTCCAGGGACATTTCAAAGAATGATCAATTCTATGATTAGAGGTCTAGTAAACACAGGGGCTTACATGGATGATTTTGTGGTCTGGAATGACACGTGGGAAGAGCATATTGTGGCTGTAGAAACACTGTTTGAAGGGCTGTCCAAGGCCAACTTTACTGTAAACCTCGCTAAGAGTGAGCTTGGTCATGCTGCAGTTACATATCTGGACTACGTAGTAGGCCAGGGCCAACTGGCTCCTGTACAAGCCAAGGTTCAAGCTATTGCTGAGGTTCCTGTTCCGACCGGCAAGATGGTTTTTAGGAATGGTTGGATATTACAGAAAGTTTTGTAAGAACTTTGCTGACATCGCTCTCCCCCTAACAAAACTCCTAGGGAAGAGTGAAAGATTTGTATGGAGTGACCTTTGCCAGGAGGCATTTGAATGTCTGAAAACCAACCTGTGTTATCATCCTGTGCTCAAAGCACTTGATTTTTCCAAGCCATTCTCTATAGCAACAGACGCTAGTGACAAAGCTGCTGGGGCAGTATTGTTACAGAAAGGTGTGGGTGACATTGAACACACAGTAGCTTATCTCTAAAAGAAATTTAATTGGCACCAGAAAAACTACATCACTTATTCTGGCTTTACAACATTTTGAGGTCTATGTTTGTCCTGCGCAGAGACCATTTGTGGTTTACGTGGATCACAATCCGTTGGTATTTCTAACAAAGATCAAGACTAAGAATAAGCGGTTATTTAATTGGAGTCTGATATTGCAAGAATATGATTTAAAAACCAAACATGTGAAAAGTACTGACAATATTATAGCTGATTGTTTATCTAGATGTTAAGTTAGAAATTGTACACACTTTTGCTCTGTTTTCTGATGATTATACATGCATTGTTTTAAACTCTGTAAGTTACAGTTAAAATAAAATTTTGCCTGTGTCAAAACTTTTTCTAAAAGGAAGGGGGTGTGACGGGGTCCTGAATTAACCCCTATGAACTGTGCTTTTGAAAAGAGAGAGAGAGAGAGTTGTGGAACACATACACCTTGTTAAAAGAGAGAGAAAGAAAGAGAGAGAGAGGCGAAGACTGCTTTGAGATGGTGTTATGGTTTTTCAGCAGCATGTTCATACTTTCTACAAGGACACTGGCAGCTTCTAAGTTCTTACAGGGAGAGAAGGAAGAAGCTGCTTGATGGACAGCTGGTGTTTGGCACGGTGAGATAAATAGAAGGTCAGCTGTTAGACCTACAGACACGTGGTTTTGGACACTGAATGAACTTTCTTGTGCCCACAGAAAAGGTGGGTTTTGGAGGATCGATCAGGCGGATTGATCAGTGGCTCTCGCAGTGTGAAAAGGGTGTGACCGGTGGGGAGTTATTTGTGTGGCCAACCCTCACCTGGGTTGATAATTCCACCACAGAAGAACGGTCCCCTTTGTTATGGTCACAGTTGGTGACTTCTAAAGGATTTCGGAGGACAACGGGAAGATCAACGGCATCAGCTCACCTGAAGACTCAAACTTCTCCCTCCCTCTCTCTCCATCACTACTCAACTAAGTACCACGAACTGAACTGAACTTTACTCATCATCGTAAGACTATCTATTTACCCCTAGACTTGAAGCTTAGTTTTCATATATTTCCACACTTACTTATATATAATCATTGCTAACCTGTTTGACATATCTGCATTTATATTACTGTATTGCGCAGTTACTAATAAGCATCATTAGTTAATAGCAATGGACTCCAAAGTGTTTCCCATTTCTGCTGACTCCTTAACCCGTCACAGGGTACGTGACAGTAGAGACATAGAAACACAGAAACATAGCAAAATCTACAACACAGTACATGCCCTTCAGCCCACAATGCTGTGCCGAATATGTACCTACTTTAGAAATTACCTCGGGTTACCCATAGCCCTCTATTTTTCTAAGCTCCAGGTATCCATCCAGGAGTTTCTTAAAAGACCCTATTGTATCCGCCTCCACCACCATTGCCAGCAGCTCATTCCATGCACTCACCACTCTCTGCGTAAAAAAACTTACCCCTGACATCTCTTCTGTACCTACTTCCAATGCACCTTAAAACTGTGCCATCTCGTGCTAGCCATTTCAGCCCTGGGGAAAAGCCTCTGACTATCCACATGATCAACGCCTCTCATCATCTTATACACTCTATCAGGTCACTTCTCATCCTCCGTTGCTCTAAGGAGAAAAGGCCAAGTTCACTCAACCTATTCTCATAAGGCATGCTCCCCAATCTAGGCAACATCCTTGTAAATCTCTGCAGTCTTTCCACATCCCTCCTGTAGTGAGGTGACCAGAACTGAACACAATACTCCAAGTGGGGTCTGACCAAGGTCTTGTAGAGCTGTAACATTACCTCATGGCCCTGGAACTCAGTCCCATGGTTGATGAATGCCAACACAACCTATGCCTTCTTAACGAAGCTGTCAACCTGCGCAGCCAGCCCTGAGTGTCCTATGGAATCGGACCCCAAGATCCTCCTGATCCTCCACACTGCCAAGAGTCTTACCATTAATATGATAATCTGCCACCATATTTCTACCAAAATGAACCACCTCACAACACTTATTGTGTTGAAGTCCATCTGCCACTTCTCAGCCCAGTTTTGCATTATATCAATGTCCCGCTGTAACCTTTGACAGCCCGTCACACAACAAACCCAACCTTTGTGATGTCAGCAAACTTACTAACTCATCTCTTAACCACCTCATCCAGGTCATTTATAAAAAGAGTAGTCAACTGACTTCCAGCCCAGTTCATCACTGCCTTTTCAGTCACTTTGGGTGATCCAGCATCAGGACAGGAATCTCTTTATTTAATCCTGACATGAGCCAGCCATTACTACTGTCGTTTGCAAGAGGATGAGAGTCAAGAGGCTTCCACCTTGAAATTCATTGTCACTACGCAAAAAAATTAAAATTCAAGACACAAAGATTCAAAGCAAATTTATTATCAAAGAAGATATAAAGCTGAGGGGGTCGGATTGTCATTGAAACTGTTTATTTTCTGTGGGTGAGATGGTCGAGGATGGTTAATGACAATGCTTATTTTGTGTGAGTCAGGGGGTTGGGGGGTGAAGGGGATTTTATTCATAATGTTTATTTTCCGTGTGTGAAGAGGTCGGGGATTGTTATTGACAGGGTTTATTTTCTGTGGGTGAGGGGGTAGGGGATTTTTATTGACACTGTTTATTTTCTGTGGGTGAGGGGGTCGGGGATTGTTAATGATACTGCATATTTACTGTGGGTGGGGGTCGGGAATTGATTTTGACTGTTTATTTTCTGTGGCTGAGGGGGTCGGGGATTGTTATTGACACTGTTTATTTTCTGTGAGTGAGGGAGTCGGGGATTCTTATTGACACTGTTTATTTTCTGTGGGTGAGGGGGTCGCGGATTGTTATTGACGATGTTTATATTCTTCACGTGATGTGTCTTGGATTGTTATTGACACTGTTTATTTTCTGTGGGTGAAATGCCTTGGATTGTTATTTACACTATTCATTTTCGGTGTGTGAGGGTGTCGGGGATTGTTGTTGACACTGTTTATTTTCTGTGGGTGAGTGGATGCGGGATTGTTATTGACACTGTTTGTTTTCTGAAGGTGAGGGGGTCGGGGATGTTATTGACATTGTTTATTTTCTGTGGCAGAGGGGGTCGGGGATGTTATTGACACTTTATTTTCTGTGGGTGAGGGGTTCAGTGATTGTTATTGACTGTTTATTTTCTATGGGTGAGGGGGTCAGTGATTATTATTGGTACTGTTCATTTTCTGTGTGTGATGGGGTCGGGGATAGTTATTGTCACTGTTTATTTTCTGTGGGTGAGGGGTGTGGCGATTGTTATTGACGATGTTTATTTTCTTTAGGTGATGTGTCTTGGATTGTTATTTACACTGTTTATTCTCTTTTGGTGAGTGGATCCGGGATTGTTATTGATACTGTTTAATTTCTGTGTGTGAGGGTGTCGGGGATTGTTATTGACTGTTTATTTTCTGTGGGTGAGGGGGTCGGCGATTGTTATTGACGCTGTTTATTTTCTGTGGGTGAGGGAGTCGGGGATTGTTATTGACTGTTTATTTTCTGTGGGTGTGGGGGTCGGGGATTGTTATTGTCACTGTTTACTTTCTGTGGGCGAGGGGGTCAGGGAGTGTTAGTGACTGTGTTCATTTTCTGTGGGTGAGGGAATCAGGGATTGTTATTGACACTGTTAATTTTCTGTGGGTGAGGGAATCGGGGATGTTATTGACACAGTTTATTTTCTGTGGGTGAGGGTGTCGGGGATGTTATTGTCACTGTTTATTTTCTCTGGGTGAGGGTTTTCGGGATTGTTATTCTCTGTTTATTTTCTGTGGGTGAGAGGGTCGGCGATTATTATTGAGACTGTTTATTTTCTGTGGGCGAGCTGGTCGGGCATTATATTGACGGTGTTCATTTTCTTTAGGTGAAATGTCTCCGATTGTTATTTACACTGTTCATTTTGGGCGCGTGAGGGGGTCGGCGATTTTTATTGAAACTGTTTATTTTCTGTAGGTGAGGCGGTCAGGGATTTTATAGACGCTGTTTATTTTCTGTGTGTGAGGGGGTCGGGGATTGTTATTGACACTGTTCATTGTCTGTGCGTGAGGGTGTCGGGGATTGTTGTTGACTGTTTATTTTCTGTGGGTGAGGGGGTGGTGGATGTTATTGACACTGTTTATTTTCTGTGGGGGTGAGGGAGTCGGGGATTGTTAGTGACTGTTTATTTTCTGTGGGTGTGGGGGTCGGGGATTGTTATTGTCACTGTTTACTTTCTGCGGGCGAGGGGGTCAGGGAGTGTTAGTGACTGTGTTCATTTTCTGTGGGTGAGGGAATCGGGGATTGTTATTGACTGTTTATTTTCTGTGGGTGAGGGAATCGGGGATTGTTATTGACACTGTTAATTTTCTGTAGGTGAGGGAATCGGGGATTGTTATTGACACTGTTAATTTTCTGTGGGTGAGGGAATCAGGGATGTTATTGACACAGTTTATTTTCTGTGGGTGAGGGTGTCGGGGATGTTATTGTCACTGTTTATTTTCTCTGGGTGAGGGTTTTCGGGATTGTTATTCTCTGTTTATTTTCTGTGGGTGAGAGGGTCGGCGATTATTATTGAGACTGCTTATTTTCCGTGGGCGAGCTGGTCGGGCATTATATTGACTATGTTCATTTTCTTTAGGTGAAATGTCTTCGATTGTTATTTACACTGTTCATTTTGGGCGCGTGAGGGAGTCGGCGAATTTTATTGAAACTGTTTATTTTCTGTAGGTGAGGCGGTCAGGGATTTTATAGACGCTGTTTATTTTCTGTGTGTGAGGGGGTCGGGGATTGTTATTGACACTGTTCATTGTCTGTGTGTGAGGGTGTCGGGGATTGTTGTTGACTGTTTATTTTCTGTGGGTGAGGGGGTGGTGGATGTTATTGACACTGTTTATTTTCTGTGGTGGTGAGGGAGTCGGGGATTGATATTGTCACTGTTTACTTTCTGCGGGCGAGGGGGTCAGAGAGTGTTACTGACAGTGTTCATTCTCTGTGTGTGAGGGTGTTGGGGATTGTTATTGACTGTTTATTTTCTGTGAGTGATGGGGTGGGGATGTTATTGACGCTGTTTATCTGCCGTGGGTGAGGGGTTCGGGAATTGTTACTGACACTCTTTATTTCCTGTGTGAGGGGGTTTGGGATTGTTATTGACACCGTTTATTTTCTGTGGTTAAAGGGTCTGGCGATTGTTATTGACGATGTTTATTTCTTTAGGTGATGTGTCTTGGATTGTTATTTACACAGTTTATTCTCTGTGGGTGAGTGGATCCGGGATTGTTATTGACTGTTTACTTTCTGTGACTGAGGGAGTCGGGGATGTTATTAACACTGTTTATTTTCTGTGAGTGAGGGGGTCAGGGATTTTTATTGAGTCTGTTGATTATCTGTGGGTGAGTGGATCAGGGATTGTTATTGGCACTGTTAATTTTCTGTGGGTGAGGGTGTCGGGGATTTTTAATGACACTGTTTATTTTCTGTGGCTGAGTGTGTCGGGGATTGTTATTGACAATATGTACTTTCTGTGGGTGAGGTGGTCAGGGATTTTTATTGACACTGTTAATTTTCTGTGAGTGAAGGGGTCGGGGATTATTATTGACAGTGTTTATTTTCTGTGGGCGAAAGTTCAGTGATTGTTATTGACACTGTTTACTTTCTGTGAGTGAGGGTCGGGGATTGTTATTGACACTGTTTATTTTCTGTGGGTGAGGGGGTTGGGAATTGTTAATGATACTGCATATTTACTGTGGGTGGGGGTCGGGAATTGATTTTGACTGTTTATTTTCTGTGGCTGAGGGGGTCGGGGATTGTTATTGACAATACGTATTTTCTGTGGGTGAGCGTGTCGGGGATTGTTATTGACACCGTTTATTTTCTGAGTGAGGGGGTCGGGGATTCCTATTGACACTGTTTATTTTCTGTGGGTGAGGGGGTCAGGGATTGTTGTTGACACTGTTTATATTCTTCACGTGATGTGTCTTGGATTGTTATTTACACTGTTTATTTTCTGTGGGTGAGTGGATCGGGGATTGTTATTGAGACTGTTTATTTTCTGTGGGTGAAGGTTCAGTGATTGTTAATTATACTGCATATTTACTGTGGGCGAAGGTTGGGAATTGATTTGGGGGTGGGAAGACAGAGGATTGGGAACTTTTTAAAACCTTACAAAAGGAAACCAAGAAGGTCATTAAGAGAGAAAAGATTAACTATGATAGGAAACTAGCAAATAATATCAAAGAAGATACTAAAATCTTTTGCAAGTATATAAAGAGTAAAAGACAGGTGAGAGTAGATATAGGACCGATAGAAAATGGTACTGGAGAAATTGTAATGGGAGATGAGGAAATGGCAGAGGAACTGAACAAGTATTTTGCATCAGTCTTCACTGAGGAAGACAGCAGGATACCGGACACTCAAGGGTGGCAGGGAAGAGAAGTGTGCGCAGTCACAATTACGACAGAGAAAGTACTCAGGAAGCTGAATAGGCTAAAGGTCGATAAATCTCCTGGACCAGATAGAATGCACCCTCGTGTCTGAAGGAAGTAGCTGTGGAAATTGCGGAGGCATTAGTGATGATCTTTCAAAAGTCGATAGATTCTGGCATGGTTCCGGAGGACTGGAAGATTGCAAATGTCACTCCGCTATTAAAGAAGGGGGCAAGGAAGCAAAAAGGAAATTATAGACCTGTTAGCTTGACGTCGGTGGTTGGGAAGTTGTTGGAGTCGATTGTCAAGGATGAGGTTACAGAGTACCTGGAGACATATGACAAGATAGGCAGAACTCAGCATGGATTCCTTAAAGGAAAATCCTGCCTGACAAAACTATTACAATTTTTTGAGGAAATTGCCAGTAGGCTAGACAAGGGAGATGCAGTGGATGTTGTATATTTGGATTTTCAGAAGGCCTTTGACAAGGTGCCACACATGAGGCTACTTAACAAGATAAGAGCCCATGGAATTACGGGAAAGTTACATACGTGGATAGAGCGTTGGCTGATTGGCAGGAAACAGAGATTGGGAATAAAGGGATCCTATTCTGGTTGGCTGCCGGTTACCAGTGGTGTTCCACAGGGGTCCGTGTTGGGGCCGCTTCTTTTTACATTGTATATCAACGATTTGGATTATGGAATAGATGGCTTTGTGGCTAAGTTTGCTGATGATACGAAGATAGGTGGAGGGGCCGGTAATGCTGAGGAAATGGAGAATCTGCAGAGAGACTTGGACAGATTGGAAGAATGGGCAGAGAAGTGGCAAATGAAGTACAATGTTGGAAAGTGTATGGTTATGCACTTTGGCAGAAAAAATAAACGGGCAGACTATTATTTAAATGGGGAAAGAATTCAAAGTTCTGAAATGCAACAGGACTTGGGAGTCCTCGTACAGGATTCCCTTAAAGTTAACCTCCAGTTTGAGTCGGTAGTGAAGAAGGCGAATGCAATGTTGGCATTCATTTCCAGGGGAATAGAGTATAGGAGCAGGGATGTGATGTTGAGGCTCTATAAGGCGCTGGTGAGACCTCACTTGGAGTACTATGGGCAGTTTTGGTCTCCTTATTTAAGAAAGGATGTGCTGACATTGGAGAGGGTACAGAGAAGATTCACTAGAATGATCCCAGGAATGAGAAGGTTAACATATGAGGAACGTTTGTCCGCTCTTGGACTGTATTCTTTGGCGTTTAGAAGAATGAGGGGAGACTTCATAGAAACATTTCGAAGGTTAAAAGGCATGGACAGAGTGGATGTGGCAAAGTTGTTTCCCATGATGGGGGAGTCTAGTATGAGAGGGCATGACTTCAGGATTGAAGGGTGCCCTTTCAGAACAGAAATGCGAAGAAATTTTTTTAGTCAGAGGGTGGTGAATCTATGGAATTTGTTGCCACGGGCAGCAGTGGAGGCCAAGTCATTGGGTGTATTTAAGGCAGAGATTGATAGGTATCTGAGTAGCCAGGGCATCAAAGGTTATGGTGAGAAGGCGGGGCAGGTGGATTAAATAGGATAAAATGGCGGAGCAGACTCAATGGGCCGAATGGCCTACTTCTGCTCCTTTGCCTTATGGTCTTATGGTCTTATGGTCTTATGTTTATTTTCTTTAGGTGAAATGCCTTGGATTGTTATTGACACTGTTCATTTTCGGTGCGTGAGGGTGTTGGGGATTGTTATTGACACTGTTTATTTTCTGTGGGTGAGGGATCGAGGATTGTAATTGACACTTTCTATTTTCTGTGGGTGAGGGTGTCGGGGATTGTTATTGACGATGATTATTTTCTTTAGGTGATGTGTCTTGGATTGTTATTTACAATGTTTATTTTCTGTGGGTGAGCGGGTCGGGGATTGTTATTATCACTGTTTATTTTCTGTGGGTGAGGGTGTCGGGGATTGTTAATGTCACTGTTTATTTTCTGTGGGTGAGCGGGTTGGGGATTATTATTGACACTGTTTACTTTCTGCGGGCGAGGGGGTCGAGGAGTGTGACTGACAGTGTTTATTTTCTGTGGGAGAGTGGATTGCGGATGTTATTGACACTGTTTATTTTCTGTGGGTGAGGGTCTTGGGAATGTTATTGACACAGTTTATTTTCTGTGGGTGAGGGGGTCAGGGATTTTTATGAGTCTGTTTATTTTCTGTGGGTGAGGGGGTCGGGGATGTTATTGACACTGTTTATTTTCTGTGGGTGAGGGTGTCGGAGATTGTTATTGACTGTTTATTTTCTGTGGGTGAGGGGGTGGTGGATGTTATTGACACTGTTTATTTTCTGTGGGGGTGAGGGAGTCGGGGATTGATATTGTCACTGTTTACTTTCTGCGGGCGAGGGGGTCGGGGAGTGTTACTGACAGTGTTCATTCTCTGTGTGTGAGGGTGTTGGGGATTGTTATTGACTGTTTATTTTCTGTGAGTGATGGGGTGGGGATGTTATTGACTCTGTTTATTTTCTGTAGGTGCTCATGTCGGGGATTGTTACTGACACTGCTTATTTTCTGGGGATGGGGGGCAGTGATTGTTATTGACACTGTTTATTTTCTGTGGGTGAAATGTCTTGGATTGTTATTTACACTGTTCATTTTGGATGTGTGAGGGGGTCGGGGATTGTTATTGACACTGTTTATCTTCTCTGGGTGAAGGGTCTGGCGATTGTTATTGACGATGTTTATTTTCCTTAGATGATGTGTCTTGGATTGTTATTTACACAGTTTATTCTCTGTGGGTGAGTGGATTGGGGATTGTTATTGACACTGTTTATTTTCTGTGTGTGAAGGTGTCGGGGATTGTTATCGACTGTTTACTTTCTGTGGCTGAGGGGGTCGGGGATGTTATTAACACTGTTATTATCATTGGGTATGTGTGGGGTATGTTATTCACAGCGTTTATTTTCTGTGGGCGAGCGGGTCGGGGATTCTTATTAATGATGTTTATTTTTTGCGGGTGAGGATGTTAGGCATTTTATTGACACTGTTTATTTTCTGTGGGTGAGGGGGTTGGGAATTTTTATTGAGTCTGTTTATTATCTGTGGGTGAGGGGGTAGAGGATGTTATTGACGCTGTTTTATTTTCAGAGGGTGTGGGGGTTGGGGATTGTTGTCACTGTTTATTATCACTGGGTGAGGGGGTGGTGTATGGTTATTGTCACTGTTTATTTTCTGTGGGTGAGGGTGTCGGGGATTGTTAATGACCCTTTAGTTTCTGTGTGTGAGGGGGTCGGGGATTGTTAATGACCCTTTAGTTTCTGTGTGTGAGGGGGTCGGGGACTGTTAATGACCCTTTATTTTACTGTGTGTGAGGGTGTCGGGGATTGTTATTGACGATGTTTATATTCTTCAGGTGATGTGTCTTTGATTGTTATTTAAACTTTTTATTTTCTGTGGTTGAGTTGATCAAGGATTGTTATTGACACTGTTTATTTTGTGTGGGGGGGGTTGGAGATTGTTATTGACAATATGTATTTTCTGTGGGTGAGGGGGTCGGGGATTGTTATTGACACTGTTTATTTTCTGTGGGTGAGGGGGTCGGGGATTCTTATTGACACTGTTTATTTTCTGTGGGTGAGGGGTTCGGGGATTGTTATTAACACTGTTTATTTTCTGTGGGTGAGGGGGTCGGGGATTGTTATTGATGCTGTAAATTTACTGTGGGCGAAGGGTCCGGAATTGATTTTGACCATTTATTTTCAGTGGCTGCGGGTTCAGGTATTGTTATTGATACTGTTTATTTTCTGTGGGTGAGGGGGTTGGGGATTGTTATTGATACTGTATATTTACTGTGGGTGGGGGTCAGGAGTTGATTTTGACTGTTTATTTTCTGTGGCTGAGTATGTCGGGGATTGTTATTGATAATATGTACTTTCTGGGGGTGAGGGGATCGGGGATTGTTATTGACACTGTTTATTTTCTGTGGCTGAGGGTTCAGGTATTGTTATTGACACTGCTTATTTTGTGTGGGTGAGGGGGTTGGGGATTGTTATTGACTGTTTATTTTCTGTGGGTGACGGGGTCAGGTATTTTTATTGACACTGTTTATTTTCTGTGAGTGAGGGGGTGGGGGATTGTTTTTGACACTTTATTTTCTGTGGGCGAAGGTTCAGGGAATGTTATTGACGATGTTTATTTTCTTTAGGTGATGTGTCTTGGATTGTTATTTACACTGTTTATTCTCTTTGGGAGAGTGGATCAGGGATTGTTATTGATACTGTTTATTTCCTGTGTGTGAGGGTGTCGGGGATTGTTATCGACTGTTTATTTTCTGTGGGTCAGCGGGTCGGGGATTTTTATGGGTCGGTTTATTTTCTGTGGGTGAGGGGGTCAGGGATGTTATTGACACTGTTTATTTTATGAGGGTCAGGGGTTCGGGGAGTTTTACTGACACTGTTTATTTACTATGTGTGAGGGTGTCGGGATTGTTATTGACGATGTTTATATTCTTTAGGTGATGTGTCCTTGATTGTTATTTACACTGTTTATTTTCTGTGGGTGAGGGTGTCGGGGATTGTTATTGACACTGTTTATTTTCTGTGGGTGACGGGTTCTGGGATTGTTATTGACACTGTTTATTTTCTGTGGGTGACGGGGTCTGGGATTGTTATTGACACTGTTTATTTTCTGTGGGTATGGGTGTTGGGTATTGTTGTTGACACTGTTTATTATCACTGGGTGAGGGGGATGGGGTATGTTATTCACACTGTTTATTTTCTGTGGGTGAGGGTGTCGGAGATTGTTATTGACGATGTTTATATTCTTTAGGTGATGTGTCTATTGTTATTTACACTGTTTATTTTCTGTGGGTGAGGGTGTCGGGGATTGTAATTGACACTTTTTATTTTCTGTGGGTGAGGGATTCAGGGATTGTTATTGACGATGTTTATTTTCTTTAGGTGATGTGTCTTGGATTGTTATTTACACTGTTTATTCTCTTTTGGTGAGTGGATCCGGGATTGTTATTGATACTGTCTATTTTCTGTGGGTGAGGTGTTCTGGGATTGTTACTGACACTCTTTATTTCCTGTGTGAGGGGGTCAGGGATTGTTATTGACACTGTTTATTTTCTGTGGGTGAGGGTATCGGAGATTGTTATTGTCTGTTTATTTTCTGTGGGTGAGCGTGTCGGGGATTTTTATTGACACTGTTTATTTTCTGTGTGTGTGGGTGTCGGGGATTGTTATCGACTGTTTATTTACTGCGTGTGAGGGGGTCGGGGATTGTTTTTGACTGTTTATTTACTGTGTGTGAGGGGGTCGGGGATTGTTTTTGACTGTTTATTTTCTGTGGGTGAGGGTGTCGGGGATTGTTATTGTCACTGTTTACTTTCTGTGGGTGAGGGTGTCGGGGATTGTTATTGACGATGTTTATATTCTTTAGGTGATGTGTCTTTGATTTTTATTTACACTGTTTATTTTCTGTGGGTGAGGGTGTCGCGGGTTGTTATTGACACTGTTGATTTTTTGTGGGTGAGGGGGTCGGTGATTTTTATTTAGTCTGTTTATTATCTGTGGGTGAGGGGATAGAAGATGTTATTGACGCTGTCTGTATTCTGTGAGTGTGGGGTTGGGGATTGTTGTTGACACTGTTTATTATCACTGTGTGAGGGGGTGGGGATTGTTAATGACACTTTATTTTCTGTGAGTGAGGGGATCGGCGATTGTTATTGACGATGTTTATATTCTTCAGGTGATGTGTCTTTGATTGTTATTTACACTGCTTATTCTCTGTGTGTGAGGGTGTCGTGGATTGTTATTGACTGTTTATTTTCTGTGGGTGAGGGAGTCGGGGAATGTTACTGACACTGTTCATTCTCTGTGGGTGAGTGGATCGGTGATTGTTATTGACACTGTTTATTTTCTGTGGGTGAGCGAGTCGGGGATTTTTATTGACACTGTTTATTTTCTGTGGGTGAGGGGTGTGGCGATTGTTATTGACGATGTTTATTTTCTTTAGGTGATGTGTCTTGGATTGTTATTTACACTGTTTATTCTCTTTGGGTGAGTGCATCGGGGATTGTTTATTTTCTGTGGGTGTGCGGGTCGGGGATTTTTATTGACACTGTTTATTTTCTGTGGGTGAGGGGTGTGGCGATTGTTATTGACGATGTTTATTTTCTTTAGGTGATGTGTCTTGGATTGTTATTTACACTGTTTATTCTCTTTGGGTGAGTGGATCGAGGATTGTTTATTTTCTGTGGGTGTGCGGGTCGGGGATTTTTATGAGTCTGTTTATTTCTATGGGTGACAGGGTCGGGGATGTTATTGACTGTTAATTTTCTGATGGTCAGGGGTTCGGGGAGTGTTGCTGACACTGTTTATTTACTGTGTGAGGGTGTCGGGGATTGTTATTGACAATGTTTATATTCTTCAGGTGATGTATCTTTGATTGTTATTTACACTCTTTATTTTCTGTGTGTGAGGGGGTCGGGGATGTTATTGACACAGTTTATTTTCTGCGGGTGACGGGGTCTCGGATTGTTATTGACTGTTTATTTTTTGCTGGTGAGGGTGTTGGGCATGTTATTGACACTGTTTATTTTCTGTGGGTGAGGGTGTCGAGGATGTTACTGACGCTGTCTGTATTCTGTGGGTGGGGGGTTGGGGATTGTTGTTAACACTGTTTATTATCACTGGGTGAGGGGGTGGCGTGTGTTATTCACGCTGTTTATTTTCTGTGGGTGAGGGTGTCAGGGATTGTTAATGACCCTTTATTTTATGTGAGTGAGGGGGTTAGGGATTATTATTGACTATGTTTATATTCTTCAAGTGATGTTTCTTTATTGTTATTTACACTGTTTATTTTTGGTGTGTGAGGGTGTCGGGGATTGTTATTGACACTGTCTATTTTATGAGGGTGAGGGATCAGGGATTGTAATTGACATTTTTTATTTTCTTTGGGTGGGGGTGTCAGGGATTGTTATTGACGATGTTTATTTTCTTTAGGTGATGTGTCTTGGATTGTTATTTACACTGTTTATTCTCTTTTGGTGAGTGGATCCGGGATTGTTATTGACTCTGTTTATTTTCTGTGGGTGAGGGGGTCGGCGATTATTATTGACACTGCTTATTTTCTGTGTGTGAGGGTGTCAGGGATTGTTATTGACTGTTTATTTTCTGTGTGTGATGGTGTCGGGGATGTTATTGACACTGTTTATTTTCTGTGGGTGAGGGGGTCGGGGATTGTTATTGTCACTGTTTACTTTCTGCAGGCGAGGGGGTCGGGTTGTGTTACTGACAGTGTTCATTCTCTGTGGGTGAGTGGATCGGGCATTGTTATTGATACTGTTTATTTTCTGAGTGTGAGGGTGTCGGGGATTTTTATTGACACTTTATTTTCTGTGGGTGAGCGTGTCGGGGATTTTTATTGACACTGTTTATTTCTGTGTGTGATGGGGTCGGAGATTATTATTGACACTGTTTGTTTTCTGTGGGTGAAGGGTATGGCAGTTGTTATTGACAATGTTTATTTTCTTTAGGTGATGTGTCTTGAATTTCTATTTACACTGTTTATTCTCTTTGGGTGAGTGCATCGGGGATTGTTAATGATACTGTTTATTTTCTGTGGGTGACGGGGTCTGGGATTGTTATTGACACTGTTTATTATCTGTGGGTGAGGGGGTAGACGATGTTATTGACACTGTCTGTATTCTGTGGGTGTGGGGGTTGGGGGTTGTTGCTGTCACTGTTTATTTTCTATGTGTGAGGGTGTCGGGATTGTTATTGACGATGTTTATATTCTTCAGCTGATGTGTCTTTGAATGTTATTGACACTGTTTATTTTCTGTGGGTGTGGGGTTCGGGAATTGTTATTGTCACTGTTTATTTTCTGTGGATGAAAGGTATGGCGATTGTTATTGACACTGTTTATTTTCTGTGGGTGAGGGGGTCGGGGATTGTTATTGACACTGTTTATTTTCTGTGGGTGAGGGGATCGGGGATTATTATTGACACTGTTTATTTTCTGTGAGTGAGGGGTGTGGCGATTGTTATTGACGATGTTTATTTTCTTTAGGTGATGTGTCTTGGATTGTTATTTACACTGTTTATTCTCTTTGGGTGAGTGGATCGGGGATTGTTATTGATACTGTTTATTTTCTGTGTGTGACGGTGTTGGGGATTATTATCGACTGTTTATTTTCTGTGGGTGAGGGGGTTGGGGATGTTATTGACACTGTTTATTTTCTGAGGGTCAGGGGTCCGGGGATTGTTACTGACACTGTTTATTTACTGTGTGTGAGGGTGTCAGGGATTGTTATTAACACTTTTTATTTTCTGTAGGTGAGGGGGGTGGGGATTGTTATTGACGATCTTTATTTTCTTTAGGTGATGTGTTTTGGATTGTTATTTACACTGTTTATTCTCTTTGGGTGAGTGGATCGAGGATTGTTATTGACACTGTTCATTTTCTGTGGGTGAGGGTGTCAGGGATGTTATTGACACAGTTTATTTTCTGTGGGTGAACGGGTTCGGGATTTTTATGAGTCTGTTTATTTACTGTGTGTGAGAGGGTCGGGGATGTTATTGACGATGTTTATATTCTTTAGGTGATGTGTCTTTGATTGTTATTGTCACTGTTTATTTTCTGTGGGTGAGGGGGTAGAGGATGTTATTGACACTCTGTTTTCTGCGGGTGTGGGGGTTGGGGATCGTTGTTGACACTGTTTATTATCACTGGGTGAGGGGGTGGGGTATGTTATTCACTCTGTTTATTTTCTGTGGCTGAGTAGCTTGGGGATTGTTATTGTCACTGTTTATTTTCAGTGAGTGAGGGGATCGGGGATTGTTATTGACGATGTTTATATTCTTCATGTGATGTGTCTCTTATTGTTATTTACACTGTTTATTTTTGGTGTGTGAGGGTGTCGGGGATTGTTATTGACACTATCTTTTTTCTGAGGGTGTGGGATCGGGGTTTGTAATTGACACTTTTTATTTTCTGTGGGTGAGGGTGTCGGGGATTGTAATTGACACTGTTTATTTTCTGTGGGTGAGGGGGTCGGGGATTGTTATTGTCACTGTTTACTTTCTGCGGGCGAGGGGGTGGGAGAGTGTTACTGACAGTGTTCATTTTCTGTGGGTGAAGGGTCTGGGATTGTTACTGACACTGTTTATTTTCTGTGAGTGAGGGGGTCGGGAATAGTTATTGACGATGTTTATATTCTTCAGGTGATGTGTCTTTGATTGTTATTGACGCTGTTTATTTTCTGTAGTTGAGTTGATCGACGATTGCTATTGACTGTTATTTTCTCTGGGTGAGGGGGTCGGCGATTATCACTGACACTGTTTATTTTCTGTGGACAAGTGGGTGGGGGATTCTTATTGACGTTTTTTATTTTCTTTAGGTGAAATGTCTTGGATTGTTATTTCCACTGTTCATTTTGGGTGGGTGAGGGGGTCGGGGATTTTTATTGACTCTGTTTATTTTCTGCAGGTGAGGCGGTCGGGGATGTTATTGACGCTGTTTATCTTCCGTGGGTGAGTGGATTTGGGGATTGTTATTGACACTCCTTATTTTCTGTGTGTAAGGGTGTCGGGGATTGTTATTAACACTGTTTATTTTCCGTGTGTGGGGGTGTTGGGGATTGTTATTGACTGTTTATTTTGTGTGGGTGAGTGGGTGGGGCTGTTATTGACACTGTTTATTTTCTGTGGGTGATGATGTCGTGTATTGTTATTGACACTGTTTATTTTCTGTGCGTGAGGGGGTCGGCGATTGTTACAGACACTCTTTATTTACTGTGTGAGGGGGTCTGGGAGTGTTATTGACACAGTTTATTTTCTGTGGGTGAGGGGGTCTGGGATTGTTATTGATACTGTTTATTTTTTGCAGGTGAGAGTGTTGGGCATGTTATTGACACTTTATTTTCTGTGGGTGAGGGGGTCGGGGATTTTTATTGAGTCTGTTTATTATCTGTGGGTGAGGGTGTCAGGGATTGTTAATGACACTGTTTACTTTCTGTGGGTGAGGGGGTTGGGGATTGTTATTGTCACTGTTTACTTTCTGTGAGTGAGGGGGTCTGGGATTGTTATTGATACTGTTTACTTTCTGTGAGTGAGGGGGTCGGGGATTGTTATTGTCACTGTTTATTTTCTGTGGGTGAGGGGGTCTGGGATTGTTATTGACACTGTTTACTTTCTGTGAGTGAAGGGGTCGGGGATTGTTATTGTCACTGTTTATTTTCTGTGGGTGAGGGGGTCGGGGATTGTTATTGATGATGTTTATATTCTTCAGTTGATAAGTCTTTGATTGTTATTTACACTGTTTATTTTCTGTGGTTGAGTTGATCGGGGACTGTTATTGACAGTGTTTATTTTCTGCGTGTGAGAGTGTTGGGGATTGTTATTGACTGTTTATTTTCTCTGGGTGAGGGGGTCGGTGATTATTATTGACACTGTTTATTTTCTGTGGGCGAGCAGGTCGGGGATTCTTATTGACGTTTTTTGTTTTCTTTAGGTGAAATGTCTTCGATTGCTATTTACACTGTTCATTTTGGGTGGGTGAGGGGATCAGGGATTTTTATTGAAACTGTTTATTTTCTGTAGGTGAGGCGGTCGGGGATGTTATTGACGCTGTTTATTTTCTGTGGGTGAGGAGTTCGGGGCTTGTTACTGACACTGTTTATTTACTGTGTGTGGGGGTCTGGGATTGTTATTGACACTGTTTATTTTCTGTGTGTGAGGGTGTCGGGGATTGTTATTGACTGTTTATTTTCTGTGGGTGAGGGTGTGGCGATTGTTATTGACGATGTTTATTTTCCTTAGATGATGCTTCTTGGATTGTTATTTACACTGTTTATTCTCTTTGGGTGAGTGGATCAGGGATTGTTATTGACGCTGTTTATTTTCTGTGGGTGAGAGAGTCGAGGATGTTATTGACACTTTAGTTTCTGTGGGTGAGGTGGTTGGGGATTTTATTGACAATGTTTATTTTCAGTGGGTGTGGGGGTTGGGGATTGTTGTTGAGACTGTTCATTATCACTCGGTGAAGGGGTGGGGATTTTTTTCACACTGTTGATTTTCTGTGGGTGAGGAGATTGGGGATTGTTGTTGACAATGTTTATTTTCTGTGTGTGAGGCTGTTTAGGATTGTTAATGACCTTTTATTTTCTGTGGGTGAGGAGGTCGGGGATTGTTATTGACAATGTTTATATTCTTCAGATGATGTGTCTTTGATTGGTATTTACACTGTTTATTTACTATGTGTGAGGGTGTCGGGGATGGTTATTGACGATGTTTATATCCCTTAGGTGATGTGTCTTTGATTGTTATTTACACTTTATTTTCTGTGTGTGAGGGTGTCGGGGATTGTTATTGACTGTTAATATTCTGTGGGTGAGGGGGTGGTGGATATTATTGACACTATTTTCTGTGGGTGAGGGGTCGGGGATTGTTATTGTCACTGTTTATTTTCTGTGGGTGAGGGAGTCAGGGATTGTTATTGACACAGTTTATTTTCTGTCGGTGAGGGTGTCGGGGATGTTATTGACGCAGTTTATATTCTTTAGGTGATGTGTCTTTGATTGTTATTCACACTGTTTATTTTCTGTGAGTGAGGGGGTCGAGGATTTTTATTGAGTCTGTTTATTTTCTGTGGGTGAGGGGGTCGAGGATGTTATTGACACTTTAGTTTCTGTGGGTGAGGTGGTTGGGGATTTTATTGACAATGTTTATTTTCAGTGGGTGTGGGGGTTGGGGATTGTTGTTGACACTGTTTATTATCACTGGCTGAGGGGGTGGGTGATGGTATTGACAGTGTTTATTTTCTGTGAGTGAGGGAGTCAGGGATTTTTATTGACCATGTTTATATTCTTCAGGTGATGTGTCTTGGATTGTTTTTTACACTGTTCATTTTGGGTGGCTGAGCGGGTCAGGGATTTTTAGTGAAACTGTTTATTTTCTGTAGGTGAGGGGGTCGGGGATGTTATTAACGCTGTTTATTTTCTGTGTGTGAGGGTGTCAGATATTGTTATTGACTGTTAATTTTCTGTGGGTGAGTGGGTGGGGCTGTTATTGACACTTTATTTTCAGTGGGTGAGGGGGTCAGGGATTGTTATTGAATGTTTATTTTGTGTTGTGAGGTGTTCAGCGATTGTTATGACACTGTTTATTCTCTGCGGGTGAGTGGATCGGGGATTGTTACTTACACTGTTTATTTTCTGTGTGTGAGGGAGTTGGCGATTATTATTGACACTGTTTATTTTCTGTGGGTGAGGGGCTCGGGTATTGTTATTGACGATGTTTATTTTCTTTAAGTGATGCGTCTTCAATTGTTATTTACTCAGTTTATTTTCGGTGTGAGTGCGTGTCGGGGATTTCTATTGACACCGTTCATGTGCTGTGGGTGAGGGAGTCAGCGATAAGTATTGACACTTTATTTTCGGTGGGTGAGGGGGTCGGTGATAAGTATTGACACTGTTTATTTTCTGTGGGTGAGGGGGTCGGGGATTGTTATTGACGATGTTTATTTTCTTCAGGTGATGTGTCTTGGATTGTTATTTACACAGTTGATTTTCCGTGGGTGAGTGGATCAGGGATTGTTTTTGACACTGATAATTTTCTGTGGGTGAGGGTGTCGGGGATTGTTACCCACTGTTTATTTTCTGTGGGTGAGGGGTCGGGGATTGTTATTGACGATGTTTATTTTCTTTAGGTGATGTGTCTTGGATTGTTTTTTACTCTGTTTATTTTCTTTGAGTGAGTGGATCGCGGACTTTTATTGACACTGTTTACTTTTTGTGGGTGAGGGGGTCGGGGATGTTATTGACACTGTTTATTTTCACTGTGTTAGGGGGTGGGAGATGTTATTGACACTGTTTATTTTATGTGGGTGAGTGAGTTGAGGTTTGTTATTGTCACTGTCTATTTTCTTTGGGCTAGGGGGTCGGGGATTGTTATTCTCACTGTTTACCTTCTGTGGGTGAGGGGTGTGGCGATTGTTATTGACGACGTTTATTTTCTTCAGGTGATGTGTCTTGGATTGTTATTTACACAGTTTATTTTCCGTGGGTGAGTGGATCAGGGATTGTTTTTGACACTGATAATTTTCTGTGGGTGAGGGTGTTCGGGGATTGTTATCGGCTGCTTATTTTCTGTGGGTGAGGGTGTCGGGGATTGTTACCCACTGTTTATTTTCTGTGGGTGAGGGGTCGGGGATTGTTATTGACTGTTTATTTTCTGTGGGTGAGGGGGTTGGGGATGTTATTGACGCTGCTTATTTTCTGTGGGTGGGGGGTCGGGGATGTTATTGACGCTGTTTATTTTCTGTGAGTGACGGTGTCAGGGATCGTTATCGACTGTTTATTTTCTGTGGGTGAGGGGTCGGGGATTGTAATCGACTGTTTATTTTCTGTGGGTGAGGGGGTTGGGGATTGTTATTGACTGTTTATTTTCTGTGGGTGAGGGGGTCGGGGATTGTTATTGTCACTGTTTACTTTCTGCGGGCGAGGGGGTCGGGGAGTGTTACTGACAGTGTTCATTTTCTGTGGGTGAGTGGATCAGGCATTGTTATTGACACTGTTTATTTTCTGTGGGTGAGGGGACGGGGATTGTTACTGACACTGTTTATTTTCTGTGGGTGAGGGGATCGGGGATTGTTATTGACGCTGTTTATTTTCTGTGGGTGAGGGGGTCGTGGATGTTATTGACACTGTTTATTTTCTGAGTGTGAGTTGGTCGGGGATTGTTATTGACACTGTTTATTTTCTGTGGGTGACGGTGTCGGGGATTGTTATCGACTGTTTATTTTCTGTGGGTGAGGGGTCGGGGATTGTTATCGACTGTTTATTTTCTGTGGGTGAGGGGGTTGGGGATTGTTATTGACAGTTTATTTTCTGTGGGTGAGGGGGTCAGGGATTGTTATTGTCACTGTTTACTTTCTGCGGGCGAGGGGGTCGGGGAGTGTTACTGACAGTGTTCATTTTCTGTGGGTGAGTGGATCAGGCATTGTTATTGACACTGTTTATTTTCTGTGGGTGAGGGGACGGGGATTGTTACTGACACTGCTTATTGACTGTGTATGGGGGGTCTGGGATTGTTCATGACACTGTTTAGTTTCTGTGGGGGAAGCGGTTGGGGATTTTATAGATAATGTTTATTTTCTGTGGGTGAGGGGGTCGGGGATTGGTTTTGACACTGCTTCCTTTCACTGGGTGAGGGTCTGGGGCATGTTATTGACATTGTTCATCTTATCTGGGTGTGGGGGTCAGGGATTGTTATTGAAACTGTTTATTTTCTGTGTGTGATGGTGTTGGGGATTGTTATAGACACTGTTTATTTTCTGTGGTTGAGGGGGTTGGGGATTGTCATTGACACTATTTTCTGTGGGTGATGGGTTCAGTGATTGCTATTGACTGTTTATTTTCTGTGGTTGAAGGTTCTGGTGATTGTTATTGACAATGTTTATTTTCTTTAGGTGATGTGTCTTGGATTGTTATTTACACTTTTTATTCTCTTTGGGTGAGTGGATCGGGAATTGTTATTGATACTGTTTGTTTTCTGTGGGTGAGGGTGTCGGGGATTGTTATTGACACTGTTTATTTTCACTGGGTGACGGGGTGGGAGATGCTATTGACACTGTTTATTTTCTGTGGGTGAGGTTGTTGGGGATTGTCATTGACACTATTTTCTGTGGGTGATGGGTTCAGTGATTGCTATTGACTGTTTATTTTCTGTGGTTGAAGGGTTTGGCGACTGTTATTGACAATGTTTATTTTCTTTAGGTGATGTGTCTTGGATTGTTGTTTACTCTGTTTATTTTCTTTGAGTGAGTGGATCGCTGACTTTTATTGACACTGTTTACCTTTTGTGGGTGAGGGGGTTGGGGATGTTATTGACACTGTTTATTTTCATTGTGTGAGGGGGTGGGAGATGCTATTGACACTGTTTATTTTATGTGGGTGAGTGGGATGAGGATTGTTATTGTCACTGTCTATTTTCTTTGGGCGAGTGGGTTGGAGATTGTTATTGACACTGTTTGCCTTCTGTGGGTGAGGAGTGTGGCGATTGTTATTGACGACGTTTATTTTCTTTAGGTGATGTGTCTTGGATTGTTATTTACAAAGTTTATTTTCCGTGGGTGAGTGGATCGGGGATTGTTTTTGACACTGATAATTTTCTGTGAGTGAGGGTGTTGGGGATGTTATTGACACTGTTCATTTACTGTGGGTGTGGGGGTTGGGATTGTTATTGACACTGTTTATTTTCTGTGGGTGAGGGGGTCAGAGATGTTATTGACACTGTTTATTTTCTGTGGGTGAGGGTGTCGGGGATTGTTATCGACTGTTTATTTTCTGTGGGTGAGGGGTCGGGGATTGTTATCGACTGTTTATTTTCTGTGGGTGAGGGGTCGGGGATTGTTATTGACACTGTTTATTTTCACTGAGTGACGGGGTGGGAGATGCTATTGACATTGTTTATTTTATGTGGGTGAGTAGGTTGAGGATTGTTATTGTCAGTGTCTGTTTTCTTTGGGTGAGGGGGTCGGGGATTGTTATTGACACGGTTTACCTTCTGTGGGTGAAGGGTCGGGGATTGTTATTGACACTGTTTACCTTCTGTGGGTGAGGGGGTCAGGGATTGTTATTGACGACGTCTATTTTCTGTGGGTGAGGGGGTCGGGGATTGTTATTGACACTGTTTATGTTATGTAGGTGAGGGGGTCGGGGATATTTATTGACTCTGTTTATTTTCTGTGGGTGAGCGGGTCAGGGATGCTATTGACTCTGTTTATTTTACGTGGGTGAGTGGTTCGGGGACTGTTACAGACTCTTTATTTACTGTGTGAGGGTGTCAGGCATTGTTATTGACACTTTATTTTCTGTGGGTGAGGGGTCGGAGGTAAGTAATGACTCTGTTTATTTACTGTGGGTGAGGGGTCGGAGGTAAGTAATGACTCTGTTTATTTACTGTGGGTGAGGGGGGCAGGGATTGCTATTGACGATGTTTATTTTCTTTAGGTGATGTGTCTTGGATTGTTATTTACACAGTTTATTTTCCGTGGGTGAGTGGATCGGGGATTGTTTTCGACACTGATAATTTTCTGTGGGTGAGGGTGTCGGGGATGTTATTGACACTTCATTTTCTGTGTGTGTGGGGGTCGTGGATTTTTATTGAGTTTGTTTATTTTCTGTGGGTGAGGGGGTCGCGGATGTTATTGACGCTGTTTATTTTCTGTGGGTGAGGGGGTCGGGGATTGTTATTGACACTGTTTATGTTATGTGGGTGAGGGGGTCGGGGATATTTTTTGACTGTTTATTTTCTGTGGGTGAGGGGGTCAGGGATGTTATTGACGCTGTTTATTTTGTGTGGGTGAGAGGTTCGGGGACTGTTACAGACACTCTTTATTTACTGTGTGAGGGGGTCAGGGATTGTTATTGACACTTTATTTTCTGTGGGTGAGGGAGTCTGGGAGTGTTATTGACAGTTTATTTTTGTGGATGAGGGGTCGGAGGTAAGTATTGACTCTGTTTATTTACTGTGTGTGAGGGTGTCTGGGATTGTTATCGACTGTTTATTTTCTGTGGGTGAGGGGGTTGGCGATAAGTATTGACTCTGTTTATTTTCTGTGGGTGAGGAAGTCGGGGATTGTTATTGACACTGTTTATTTTCTGAGGGTGAGGGGGTCGGGGATTGTTATTGACACTGTTTATTTTCTGTGGGTGAGGGGGTCGGGGATTGTTATTGACGATGTTTATTTTCTTTAGGTGATGTGTCTTGGATTGTTTTTTACTCTGTTTATTTTCTTTGAGTGAGTGGATCGCGGACTTTATTAACACTGTTTACCTTTTGTGGGTGAGGGGGTCGGGGATGTTATTGACTGTTTATTTTCACTGGGTGATGGGGTGGGAGATGTTATTGACACCGTTTATTTTATGTGGGTGAGTGGGATGAGGATTGTTATTGTCACTGTCTATTTTCTTTGGGCGAGGGGGTTGGAGAATGTTATTGACACTGTTTGCCTTCTGTGGTAGAGGGGGTAGGGGATTGTTATTGACGATGTTTATTTTCTTCAGGTGATGTGTCTTGGATTGTTATTTACACTGTTTATTTTCCGTGGGTGAGTGGATCGGGGATTGTTTTTGATACTGATAATTTTCTGTTGGTGAGGGTATTGGGGATTGTTACTGACACTGTTTATTTTCTGTGGGTGAGGGGACGGGGATTGTTACTGACACTGCTTAATTACTGTGTATGAGGGGGTCTGGGATTGTTCATGACACTGTTTAGTTTCTGTGGGGGAAGCGGTTGGGGATTTTATAGATAATGTTTATTTTCTGTGGGTGAGGGGACGGGGATTGTTACTGACACTGCTTAATTACTGTGTATGAGGGGGTCTGGGATTGTTCATGACACTGTTTAGTTTCTGTGGGGGAAGAGGTTGGGGGTTTTATAGATAATGTTTATTTTCTGTGAGTGAGGGGGTTGGGGATTGGTTTTGACACTGCTTCCTTTCACTGGGTGAGGGTCTGGGGCATGTTATTGACATTGTTCATCTTATGTGGGTGAGGGGGTCGGGGATTGTTATTGACGATGTTTATTTTCTTTAGGTGATGTATCTTTGATTGTTATTGACGCTGTTTATTTTCTGTGGGTGACGGGGTCTGGGATTGTTATTGACACTGTTTATTTTTTGCGGGTGAGGGTGTTGGGCATGTTACTGACACTGTTTATTTTCTGTGAGTGTGGGGGTTGGGGATTGCTGTTGACACTGTTTATTATCACTGGGTGAGGGGGATGGGGATTTTTATTGAGTCTGTTTATTTTCTGTGGGTGAGGGGGTCGAGGATGTTATTGACACTTTAGTTTCTGTGGGTGAGGTGGTTGGGGATTTTATTGACAATGTTTATTTTCAGTGGGTGTGGGGGTTGGGGATTGTTGTTGACACTGTTTATTATCACTGGGTGAGGGGATGGATTATGTTATTCTCATTGTTTATTTTCTGTGGGTGAGGGGGTTGGGGATTCGTGTTTTCACTGTTTATTTTCTGTGTGTGAGGCTGTCGAGGATTGTTAATGACCTTTTATTTTCTGTGGGTGAGGGTGTTGGGGATTGTTATTGACAATGTTTATTTTCTTTAGGTGATGTATCTTGGATTGTTATTTACACTGTTTATTTTCTTTGAGTGAGTGGATCGCGGACTTTTATTGACACTGTTTACATTTTGTTGGTGAGGGGGTCGGGGATGTTATTGACACTGTTTATTTTCACTGGGTGATGGGGTGGGAGATGCTATTGACACTGTTTAATTTATGTGGGTGAGTGGGTTGAGGATTGTCATTGTCACTGTCTATTTTCTGTGGGCGAGGGGGTTGGAGATTGTTATTGACACTGTTTACTTTCTGTGGCAGAGGGGGTTGGGGATTGTTATTGACGACGTTTATTTTCTTCAGGTGATGTGTCTTGGATTGTTATTTACACAGTTTATTTTCCGTGGGTGAGTGGATCGGGGATTGATTTTGACACTGATAATTTTCTGTGTGCGAGAGAGTCGGGGATTGATATTGACTGTTTATTTTCTGTGGGTGAGGGGGTCGGGGATTGTTACTGACACTGATTATTTTCTGTTGGTGACTGGATTGGGGATTGTTATTGACACTGTTTATTTTCTGAGTGTGAGTTGGTCGGGGATTGTTATTGACACTGTTTATTTTCTGAGTGTGAGGGTGTCGGGGATTGTTATTGGCACCGTTTATTTTCTGTGGGGAGGGTGTCGGAGATTGTTATTGATAGTGCTTATTTTATGTGGGTGAGGGGGTCGTAGATGTTATTGACACTGTTTATTTTCTGAGTGTGAGTTGGTCAGGGATTGTTATTGACACTGTTTATTTTCTGTGGGTGACGGTGTCGGGGATTATTATTGACACTATTCATGTTTGTGGACGAGGGGATTGGGGATTATTTTTCAGAATGTTTATTTTCTGTGTGTGAGAGAGTCGGGGATTGATAGTGACTTTTTATTTTCTGTAGGTGACGGGGTCGGGGATTGTTATTGACACTGTTTATTTATGTGGGTGACGGGGTCGGGGATTGTTACTGACACTTTTTTTTCTGTGTGTGAGGGGAGTGGGCATTGTTATTGGCACTGTTTATTTTCTGTGGGGAGGGTGTCGGGGATTGTTACTGACACTGTTTATATTCTGTGGGTGAAGGGTCGGGGATTTTTATTGACACTGTTAATTTTCTGTGGGTGAGGGTGTCGGGGATTGTTATTGAGTGTTTAATTTCTGTGGGTGAGGTGTTGGGGATTGTTATTGAGTGTTTAATTTCTGTGTGTGAGGGGGTCGGGGATTGTTATTAACACTGTTTATTTTCTGTGGGTGAGCAAGTCAGGGAATGTTATTGACACTATATATTTTCTGTGGGTTTGGGGGTCGGGGATTGTATTTGATACTGTTAATTTTCTGTGTGTGATGGTGTCGGGGATTGTTATTGACAATGTTTACTTTCTGTGGGTGAGGGGGTCGGGGATTATTCTTTTCTTTTTATTTCTTTTTTAATGTTTAATATCATTATGAGTTTGGAAGTCTTTTATACCTATGTTACTTAAAATTCATTTTATATATGCTGATGAACATTTTTCCAATCTCTGTGTACCAACTTTGTTACTGAGTTTATAATTTTGAAAAATTAATAAAAAGATTTAAAAAGGACAATGTTTATTTTCTGTAGGTGAGTGGGTCGGGGATTGTTATTGACACTGTTTACTTTCTGTGGGTGAGGTGTTTGGGGATTGTTATTGGCAAATGTTTATTTTCTGTGGGTGAGTAGGTCGGGGATTGTTGCTGACACTTTTTTTTCTGTGGGTGAGGGGATCGGGCATTGTTTTTGACACTGTTTATTTTCCTTGTGTGAGGGTGTTGGGGATTGTTATTGACACTGTTTATATTCTGTGGGTGAAGGGTCGGGGATTGTTATTGACACTGTTTATTTTCTGTGGGTGAGGAGATCGGGGATTGTTATTGACACTGTTTATTTTCTGTGGTGAGGGGGTCGGGGATTGTTATTGACACTGTTTATTTTCTGTGGTGAGGGGGTCGGGGATTGTTATTGACACTGTTTATTTTCTGTGGGTGAGGGGGTCTGGAATTGTTATTGACAGTTTATTTTCTGTGGGTGAGGAGGTCGGTGATTATTATTGACACTTTATTTTCTGTGGGGAGGGTGTTGGAGATTGTTATTGACACTGTTTATATTCTGTGGGTGAGGGGGTCGGGGATTATTTTTCAGAATGCTTATTTTCTGTGTGTGAGAGAGTCGGGGATTGATAGTGACTTTTTATTTTCTGTAGGTGACGGGGTCGGGGATTGTTATTGACACTTTATTTTCTGTGGGTGAGGGGATTGGGCATTGTTATTGACACGGTTTAATTTATGTGGGTGAGGGGTTGAGA
Source organism: Mobula birostris (assembly GCF_030028105.1). NCBI lineage: Eukaryota > Metazoa > Chordata > Chondrichthyes > Myliobatiformes > Myliobatidae > Mobula > Mobula birostris. The sequence continues at coordinate 6,697,989 of NC_092387.1, read as the reverse complement.
ATTGTTATTGACTATTTAATTTCTGTGGGTGGGGGGGTCGGGGATTGTTATTAACACTGTTTATTTTCTGTGGGGAGAGTGTTGGGGATTGTTATTGACACACTGTTTATTTTCTGTGGGGAGGAGGTCAGGGATTGTTTTTGACATTGTTCATTTTTTGTGGTGAATGTTCGGAGATTTTTATTGTCACTTTTTTTCTGAGCATTTTGATTTGGAGTTAATTTTATTCTCGTTATTTTCTGCAGAGCGGGATGGGTAGTTTTTCGTCCCTGAGTTTTGTTTTTTTTTTGTTTTCTTGCCTGCTAGGGCTCAGGGAGCTGATGTCATTCTGTTTCATCAACTCCATGCTGTTCCTGTATTTTATGTCTTCCTGGAGAAAGCTCATATCAGAGTTGTTTCGTACATAGATATTTTGATAATTTCATTAAGCTTTGAACCTGTGAATTGTACTGCTTGAAAATTTTCTGCTTATAGGCAGCAATGAAGCTATATTCCCGAATAAGTCAATTTAAAAGAACAACAGAAAAATACTGTGCAGATACAGAGATGGAGAAAAGCAGACATTGTGCGATCAATACATCTAAGTCAGCAGCTTTCAAAACCCGAATGAATTCCCAAGTCTGCTCCCGATGCAGCCAGAGTAGACCAGTGTTCTGATCCCAGTTCAGCACACCAGCATGGCCGAAATGTGTAACTGAGGGATCAGTTTGCAGTCCAGTGCCATGGAGAAAGGTAGAGACATTCTTTGGAGACTGAGTGAAAGCAGCCTACCTTCGCCTCTCTACCCAGCCGTCCGGCTTCCAATCTCTCTGTGCTGACGTTTAAACTGTAGTGTCCCGGACCCAGCTGGAGTGTCGCATCCAGTCCGAAGCCATACTGGATGTCATGGAATCGGCTTGGCGTTAAGAGTGGTCCAACCTTGCACACAGGTTGGGTGGACAGGCTTCGAAACTTTTCCGCATGGACTCCACTCCAAATCACTCACTCCATCTCCGGCAGTGATCCAAACTCTGTCTGTGACCCCAGCTCAAACACGTTGTGCCTCACTGTGCCCCAGCACTCCTCATCCCTCGATCCACCCTGACCTCCGCCTGCCTCCTCACTGAGGCAGTAGTTCACCACAGTTTCCTTCTGAAAAGATGCTATAAGCAATGTTTTAGTTGAACTTTTTGTCTTATGATGTACCACTCAGCTATTATATGTCTTCAGTGGAACCATCTTAAACTGGAATAATGATTTAATGAGCTCAGTTTCTACTGTCGCTTGAATGCTTATCTCCCAAATATGACCCTTCCATCATGTGACAGCATAATCTTATGAAATTCCCTCACTTGTTTTTAATTGCAATACGTAACCTTGTCTTGTTGCCAACTCTTTGCCTTTCACCTGCTTTGTAATTGTGAAATATCTTAATACCCTGCAGTTCTAGCTTTTGGTATACTACTGATGTTAATCACTGCACTGTTGGAGTTGTGATTTCAGGCCTCAGGCTTTATAACCTCTTCTTTTTATCTCTCTTTCCTACCCATTTGACCAAGCTTCTGGCATTTTCCCTCCCCCTATCCTTCTCACTTTTCTCATTCCCCATTCTTGCTCCCTTCTCACTCCGTCCTTTCTCTTCACCTGCCCATTAACTCTCTCTGGTTTCACTCCTTCTTCCCTTTCTCCCATGGTCCCCTCTCCTATCAAATTCCTTCTTCTTCAGCCAATTACTTCTTCCACCTATCACCTCCCAACTTCTTACTTCCTTTCACCTCTCCCAATCATCTTCCTTGGCCCCTCCCTTGGTCTCACTTGTCACCTGCCGGCTTGGACTCCTTGTCCTCCCCTCGCTTTCCTATTCTAGCTCCCTCTCCCTGCCTTTCCAGTCCTCACGAACGGTCTCAACCTGAAATATCAGCTGTTTATTTCTCTCCATTGATTCTGCCTGACCTGCTGAGTTCCTCCAGTGTTTAGTGTGTTTTGCTCTGGATTTCAGAATCAGAATCAGGTTTATTATCACCGGCATACGTTGGGAAATTTGTCCACTTAGTGGCAGCAGTATAATGCAATACATGAGAAATATAAAAAAAATAAATCAATTACATTAAGCATATATATATATGTACATTAAATAGTTAAATTTAAAATTAGTGCAAAAACAGAAATAATAAAAGTAAGGCAGTGTCCATTTTGGATTTGGATGGCAGAGGGGAAGAAGTGGGAGTGAGAGGAGCTAGAGGTCGAGGTACATATAGGTACCAATGACATAGGTAGGAAAAGGGGAAAGGTCCTGAAAGAAGAATATAGGGAGTTAGGAAGGGAGTTGAGAAAAAAGGATCGCAAAGGTAGTAATCTCGGGATTACTGCCTGTGCAACGCGACAGTGAGAGTAGGAATGTAATGAGGTGGAGGATAAAAGTGTGGCTGAGGGATTGGAACAGGGGGCAGGAATTCAAGTTTTTGGATCATTGGAACCTCTTTTGGCGCAGGCGTGACCTGTACAAAAAGGACGGGTTACACCTGAATCCTGGGGGGACCAATATCCTGGCAGGGAGATTTGCGAGGGCTACTGAGGTGACTTTAAACTAGAATGGTTGGGGGGAGGGAATCAAACTCTAGGAGAGAGGGACTAGGAGAGAGGAGGCTAGTTCACCAATAGAGAAAGCAAGTAGACAGTGTGTGAGGGAGGATAGGCAGGGGACAGAGATCAGGAGCACTCAGACCAAAGATGTGGGGACAAGGAAGAAAAAGATAACAAAGTTGTTTGCTCCATTAAGGATAAACAAAGAGTAAGAGGTGAAGAATTTCTTAAATGTATCTATTTTAATGCTAGGAGCATTGTAAGAAAGGTGGATGAGAGAACATAGATTGATACCTGGAAATATGATGTTGTAGTGTGATACCAAACCAAGTTATCAGACGATTGATGCTAATGAGAGAGATAAGGGAGACAATGGAGAAACGTTCAAAATGTTAATGAGAGAGGAGAGAGAGTTTAACGGAAAAGAAACACAATTCAGGATATTGACAGACCGGTTGCTTGTATCCTGAACTGTTTGAAGTTTGATGGACAGGTGATACCCCAGCAGGGGGATAAAAAGAACAAGTTCGCTAAGGCACGGGACGCACTACGAGATCACGAGATAATGAGCCCTTTGAAGAGCGGTGTGCTCCACAAGTTGGTGAGAGTTTGGAGGTCCAGTTCGCGGGAACCGACCATAGACTCACAGGGTGTAAAGGTACGATCAGTGGGAACCTGGTGTGTGTGTCTGCCCTTGCCTGGATGCCGGGTTCACCGCGGAAAAATGGTCGTATCCGGAACGGAGGGGTCACAGTCGGTGACCACAGCGGGATAGAAGACATCAAAGGGTCTGCCCAAAACCAACTGCGGAAGACATCCAAAAGGTCTGCCTGAAACCAAATTGCATCTCTCTCTCCCCCCAACGGCACAACAGCGATTACTGCAAACTGTACTAAGCTGAACTGAACTCTGCATCACTTAAGACTGATCATTTTACCCCTAGACTGCGATAGAGCTTGTTTGATTCCTATTACCCTAGTCCTGTGTACATGCATGTATTATCATTGCTAACCTGTTGCATTTGTATCCTTACGATTAGAGTACTGTGTTACTTATTTCTTTAATAAAACTTTATTAGTTCCTAGTAATCCAGACTCCAACGAGTGGTCCATTTCTGCTGGTTTGGCAACCCAGTTACGGGGTACGTAACAGTAGCTATTAGTGAAACGTGGTTGCAGGAGGGGTGTGATTGGCAACTAAATATTCCAGGATTTCGTTGCTTCAGGTGTGATAGAATTGGAGGGACAAGAGGGGAAGGTGTTGCATTGCTTGTCAGAGAAAATATAACAGCAGTGCTCTGGCAGGATAGATTAGTGGACTCGTCTAGGGAGGCTAGAATTTTGGGTGGAATTGAGGGATAGGAAAGGTGTAGTGAAGCTTATGGGGGTGTATTATAGACCACCTAATGGGGACTGAGAACTGGAGGAGCAAATTTGTAAGGAGATAGCAGATATTTGTAGTAAGCACAAGGTTGTGATTGTTGGAGATTTTAATTTTCCACATATAGACTGGGAAGCCCATTCTGTAAAAGGGCTGGATGGTTTGGAGTTTGTCAAATGTGTGCAAGATAGTTTTTTGGAACAATGCATAGAGGTACCAACAAGGGAAGGAGTAGTGTTGGATCTCCTGTTAGGGAATGAGATAGGGCAGGTGACGGAGGTATGTGTTGGGGAGCACTTCGGGTCCAGTGATCACAATGCTATTAGTTTCAGTGTAATTATGGAGAAGGATAGGACTGGACCAAGGATTGAGGTTTTTGATTGGAGAAAAGCTAACTTTGAGGAGATGTGAAAGGATTTAGAAGGAGTAGATTGGGACAATTTGTTTTATGGGAAGGATGTAATAGAGAAATGGAGATCATACAAAGGTGAAATTTTGAGGGTGCAGGATCTTTATGTTCCTGTTAGGTTGAAAGGAAAGGTTAAAAGTTTGAGAGAGCCATCGTTTTCAAGGGATATTGGAAACTTGGTTCGAAAAAAGAGAGGGATCTTCAACAAACATAGGCAGCTTGGAGTTAACGAGGTGCTCGAGGAATATAAAGAATGTAAAAAGAATCTTAAGAAAGAAATCAGAAAATCTAAAAGAAGATACGAGGCTGCTTTGGCAAGTAAGGTGAAAATAAATCCAAAGGGTTTCTACAGTTACGTTAATAGCAAAAGGATAGTGAGGGAGAAAATTGGTCCCTTAGAGAATCAGAGTGGACGGCTGTGTGCGGAACCAAAAGAGATGGGGGAGATTTTAAATAATTTCTTTTCTTTGGTATTCACTAAGGAGAAGGATATAGAATTGTGTAAGGTAAAGGAAACAAGAAGGATAGTTATGGAAAGTATGACGATTAAAGAAGAGGAAGTACTGGCGCTTTTAAGGAATATAAAAGACCATAAGACCATAAGACAAAGGAGCAGAAGCTGGCCATTTGGCCCATCGAGTCTGCTCCGCCATTTTATCATGAGCTGATCCATTCTCCCATTTAGTCCTACTCCCCCGCCTTCTCACCATAACCTTTGATGTCCTGGCTACTCAGATACCTATCAATCTCTACCTTAAATACACCCAATGACTTGGCCTCCACTGCCGCCCGTGGCAACAAATTCCATAGATTCACCACCCTGTGACTAAAAAAATTTCTTTGCATTTCTGTTCTGAAAGGGCACCCTTCAATCCTTAAGTCATGCCCCCTTGTACTAGACTCCCCCATCATGGGAAACAACTTTGCCACATCCACTCTGTCCATGCCTTTCAACATTCGAAATGTTTCTATGAGGTCTCCCCTCATTCTTCTAAACTCCAAGGAATACAATCCAAGAGCGGACAAACGTTCCTCATATGTTAACCCTCTCATTCCCGGAATCATTCTAGTGAATCTTCTCTGTACCTTCTCCAACGTCAGCACACCCTTTCTTAAATAAGGAGACCAAAACTGCCCACAGTACTCCAAGTGAGGTCTCACCAGCGCCTTATAGAGCCTCAACATCACATCCCTGCTCCTATACTCTATTCCTCTAGAAATGAATGCCAACATTGCATTCGCCTTCTTCACTACTGACTCAACCTGGAGGTTAACCTTAAGGGTATCCTGTATGAGGACTCCCAAGTCCCGTTGCATCTCAGAACTTTGAATTCTTTTTCCATTTAAATAATAGTCTGCCCATTTATTTCTTCTGCCAAAGTGCATAACCATACACTTTCCAACATTGTATTTCATTTGTCACTTCTTTGCCCATTCTTCCAATCTATCCAAGTCCCTCTGCAGACTCTCTGTTTCCTCAGCACTACCGGCCCCTCCACCTATCTTTGTATCGTCAGTAAACTTAGCCACAAAGCCATCTATTCCATAATCCAAATCGTTGATGTACAATGTGACAGGAAGCGGCCCCAACACGGACTCCCCTAGAACACCACTGGTAACCGGCAGCCAACCAGAGTAGGATCCCTTTATTCCCACTCTCTGTTTCCTGCCAATCAGCCAACGCTCTATCCATGTATGTAACTTTCCCGTAATTCTATGGGGTCTTATCTTGTTAAGCAGCCACATGTGTGGCACCTTGTCAAAGGCCTTCTGAAAATCCAAATATACAACATCCACTGCATCTCCCTTGTCTAGCCTACTGGTAATTTCCTCAAAAAATTGTAATAGGTTTGTCAGGCAGGATTTTCCTTTAAGGAATCCATGTTGAGTTCTTCCTATCTTGTCATATGCCTCCAGGTACTCTGTAACCTCATCCTTGACAATCGACTCCAACAACTTCCCAATCACCGATATCAAGCTAACAGGTCTATAATTTCCTTTTTGCTTCCTTGCCCCCTTCTTAAATAGCGGAGTGATACTTGCAATCTTCCAGTCCTCCGGAGCCATGCCAGAATCTATCAGCTTTTGAAAGGTCATTGCTAATGACTCAGCAATCTCCACAGCTACTTCCTTCAGAACACACGAATGCATTCCATCTGGTCCGGGAGATTTATCTACCTTTAGACTATTCAGCTTCCTGAGTACTTTCTCTGTCGTAACTGTGACTGCGCACACTTCTCTTCCCTGCCATCCTTGAGTGTCCGGTATACTGCCTCAGTCTTCCTCAGTGAAGACTGATGCAAAATACTTGTTCAGTTCCTCTGCCATCTCCTTATCTCCCATTACAATTTCTCCAGCATCATTTTCTATCGGTCCTCTATCTACTCTCACCTGTCTTTTACTCTTTATATACTTGAAAAAGCTTTTAGTATCCTCTTTGATATTATTTACTAGCTTCCTTTCATAGTTAATCTTTTCCCTCTTAATGACCTTCTTAGTTTCCTTTTGTAAGGTTTTAAAAACTTCCCAATCCTCTGTCTTCCCACTAATTTTTGCTTCCTTGTATTTAACTTTTGCTCCTTTGCTTTAGCTTTGGCTTTGACTTCTCTTGTCAACCACGGTTGCATCCTTTTTCCATTCGAAAATTTCTTCTTTTTTGGAATATATCTGTCTTGCAGATTCCTCATTTCTCGCATAAACTCCAGCCACTGCTGCTCTGCTGTCTTTCCTGCCAGTGTCCCTTCCCAGTCAACTTTGGCCAGTTCCTCTCTCATGCCACTGTAATTTTCTTTACTCCACTGAAATACCGACACATCAGATTTCAGCTTCTCTTTTTCAAATTTCACGTGAACTCAATCATGTTATGATCACTGCCTCCTACGGGTTCCTTCACCTCAATCTCTCTAATCACCTCCGGTTCATTATACAATACCCAATCCAGTACAGCCGATCCCTTAGTGGGCTCAACAACAAGCTGTTCTAAAAAGCCATCTCGCAGACATTCTACAAATTCTTTCTTGAGATCCAGTGCTGACCTGATTTTCCCAATCCACTCGCATGTTAAAATCCCCCACAATTATCGTAACACTGCCCTTCTGACAAGCTTTTTCTATTTCCTGTTGTAATTTGTAGTCCACATCACTGCAGCTGTTTGGAGGCCTAGAAATAACTGCCATCAGGGTCCTTTTACCCCTGCTATTCCTTAGCTCAACCTATAAAGATTCTGCACCTTCCGATCCTCTTTCTAATGAAGCCACGCCTCCTCCTCTGCTTACCTTCCTATCCTTCCGATACATCGTGTATCCTTGGACGTTCAGCTCCCAGAGATATGTATCGCTTAGCCACGTCTCAGTGATGGCCACAATATCATACCTGCCAATCTGTAGCTGTACGACAAGATCATCCAACTTATTCCTTATGCTGTGTGCATTTAAGTATACCACCTTAAGACCAGTATTTGGTATTTCTCACTTTGATTTCACTGCAACTTATCCCAATGGCTACAAATTTGCCCCATCACCTGCCTGTCTTTCCTGACATCTTTCCTGCTCACGATCTTAGATTCATTTCTGTTTTCCTCTTCCTCCGCTCTGTCATTCCAGTTCCCATCCCCCTGCCAAATTAGTTTAAACCCTCCTTAACAGCTCTATTAAACTTTCATAGAACATGGAATAGTACAGCACAGTACAGGCCCTTCGGCCCACAATGTTGTGCTGACCCTCAAACCCTGCCTCTCATATAAGCCCCCACCTTAGATTCCTCCATATACTTGTCTAGTAGTCTCTTAAACTTCACTAGTGTATCTGCCTCTACCACTGACTCAGGCAGTGCATTCCACACACCAACAACTCTCTGAGTAAAAAACCTTCCTCTAATATCCCCCTTGAACTTCCCACCCCTTACCTTAAAGCCATGTCCTCTTGTATTGAGCAGTGGTGCCCTGGGGAAGAGGCGCTGGCTATCCACTCTATCTATTCCTCTTATTATCTTGTACACCTCTATCATGTCTCCTCTCATCCTCCTTTTCTCCAAAGAGTAAAGCCCTAGCTCCCTTAATCTCTGATCATAATGCATACTTTCTAAACCAGGCAGTATCCTGGTAAATCTCCTCTGTATCCTTTCCAATGCTTCCACATCCTTCCTATAGTGAGGTGACCAGAACTGGACACAACACTCCAAGTGTGGCCTAACCAGATTTTTATAGAGCTGCATCATTACATCGCGACTCTTAAACTCTATCCCTCGACTTATGAAAGCTAATACACCATAAGCTTTCTTAACTACCCTATCCACCTGTGAGGCAACTTTCAGGGATCTGTGAACATGTACCCCGAGATCCCTCTGCTCCTCCACACTACCAAGTATCCTGCCATTTACTTTGTACTCTGCCTTGGAGTTTGTCCTTCCAAAGTGTACCACCTCACTCTTCTCCAGGTTGAACTCCATCTGCCACTTCTCAGCCCACTCCTGCATCCTATCAATGTCTCTCTGAAATCTTTGACAATCCTCTACACTATCTACAACACCACCAACCTTTGTGTCGTCTGCAAACTTGCCAACCCACCCTTCTACCCCTATATCCAGGTCGTTAATAAAAATCACGAAAAGTAGAGGTCCCAGAACAGTTCCCTGTGGGACACCACTGGTTACAATCCTCCAATCTGAATATACTCCCTCCACCACCACCCTCTGCCTTCTGCAGGCAAGCCAATTCTGAATCCACCTGGCCAAACTTCCCTGGATCCCATGCCTTCTAACTTTCTGAATAAGCCTACCGTGTGGAACCTTGTCGAATGCCTTACTAAAATCCATATAGATCACATCCACTGCACTACCCTCATCTATATGCCTGGTCACCTCCTTAAAGAACTCTATCAGGCTTGTTAGACACGATCTGCCCTTCACAAAGCCATGCTGACTGTCCCTGATTAGACCATGATTCTCTAAATGCCTATAGATCCTATCTCTAAGAATCTTTTCCAACAGCTTTCCCACCACAGACGTAAGGCTCACTGTTCTATAATTACCCGGACTATCCCTACTACCTTTTTTGAACAAGGGAACATCATTCGCCTTCCTCCAATCCTCCGGTACCATTCCCCTGGACAACGAGGACATAAAGATCCTAGCCAGAGGCTCAGCAATCTCTTCTCTTGCCTCGTGGAGCAGCCTGGGGAATATTCCGTCAGGCCCCGGAGACTTATCTGTCCTAATGTATTTTAACAACTCCAACACCTCCTCTCCCTTAATATCAACATGCTCCAGAACATCAACCTCGCTCATATTGTCCTCTCCATCATCAAGTTCCCTCTCATTGGTGAATACTGAAGAGAAGTATTCATTGAGGACCTCGCTCACTTCCACAGCCTCCAGGCACATCTTCCCACCTTTATCTCTAATTGGTCCTACCTCCACTCCTGTCATCCTTTTCTCCTTCACATAATTGACGAATGCCTTGGGGTTTTCCTTTACTCTACTCGTCAAGGCCTTCTCATGCCCCTTTCTTGCTCCTTTCAGCCCCTTCTTAAGCTCCTTTCTTGCTTCCCTATATTCCTCAATAGATCCATCTGATCCTTACTTCCTAAACCTCATGAATGCTGTCTTCTTCCACCTGACTAGATTTTCCACCTCACTTGTCACCCATGGTTCCTTCACCCTACCATTCTTTATCTTCCTCACCGGGACAAATTTATCCCTTACATCCCACAAGAGATCTCTAAACATCGACCACATGTCCATAGTACATTTCCCTGCAAAAACATCATCCCAATTCACACCCGCATGAGGCATGAGGCCTTATAGCCTCATAATTTGCCTTTCCCCAATTAAAAATTTTCCTGTCCTCTTTGATTCTATCCTTTTCCATGATAATTATAATTATATTCCCGCCAGGTTATTGGTCCCTTCGGGTTCAGGTGTTACCTGTCCTTTTTGAACAGGTCATACTTCCCCCAGAAGAGATCCCAATGATCTAAGAATCTGAAACCCTGCTCCCTGCACCAGTCTCTCAGCCACGCATTCATCTGCCTGATCCGACTATTCTTGCCCTCGCTAGCACGTGGCACAGGTAGCAATCCCGAGATTACTACCCTGGTGGTCCTGCTTCTCAGCTTCCTTCCTAACTCCTGAAAATCTCTCTTCAGGACCTCCTCCTTTGCCCTATCTATGTCATTGGTACCCACATGTACCAAGACAACTGGCTGCTCACCCTCCCCCTTCAGAATATTCAGGACCCAATCAGAGACATCCCATACCCTGGCACCTGGGAGGCAACATACCATGAGGGTATCTCTATCAGGCTCACAGAATCTCCTGTCCGTTCCCCTGACTATGGAATCCCCTACGACTACTGCATTCCTCTTCTCCCTCCTTCTCTCCTGCACAACAACGCCAGGCTCAGTGCCAGAGACCCGGTCACCGTGGGCGTCCCCCGTCAGCTCATCCCCCTCAACAGCATCCAGAACAAGATATTTGTTGCTGAGGGGGGCAGCCACAGGTGTGCTCTCCACTATCCGGGCATTTCCCTTCCCTCTCTTGACAGTGACCCAGTTTTCTGACCCCTGTAGCCTAGGGATGACTACCTCCCAATAGCTCCTGCCTATCACCTCTTCACTTTCCCTGATAAGCAGTAGGTCATCAAGCTGCAGCTCCAGATCCCTAACACGGTCTCTGAGGAGCTGTATCTCGGTACACCTGGCACAGATGTGGCCATCAGGGAGGCTGGAGGTCTCCCAGGATTCCCACATCTGACACCCTGAACAAAGTACTAACCCTGCAGGCATGCTATCTAATTCTACAGGAATGAAACAGGAAAAATAAGTCTACTCACCCACTTACCTCGCCAAACAGACGAACTTTTTAAACCGTTAGCTCTTACCGTTAGCTGTGTGAGACCTGCTGTTCCTGTCTGTCCGGGCCAATTCGCGAAAGGGGTCGGGGGGGGGGGGAGAAAAAAAGAGTTGGTGCCTCGCTCTCACCTCTTCCCGTTTACCACCGAAGCCCGTTGAAGCCAAAGCCCTACACTCTGCTACCGCTCACTCCACTGCCTGCTGTATAGGGTGGTCTCCTTGTTAAACTCTCCGCGCTTTCCTGTTGACATCACGCATCTGCGCAGTCTCGTCCTTCTTGCACTCGAAGAAGTTTCTTAAAAAACTGCCTTCCTTCAGAATTCAGCTCCCACGGCGCTCTGTAGTCCCAATCCAAAAGAAAGCTGTTGGTAGCAACCTTCCTTTTTAAACTCTCTGCGCTGTCCTGGATAAGTCTCCGGGTCCGGACAAGATATTCCCTAGCACCCTGAAGGAAGTTAGTGTAGAAGTAGCAGGGGCTCTGACAGAAATATTTCAAATGTCATTAGAAACGGGGATGGCGCCGGAGGATTGGCGCATTGCTCATGTTGTTCCATTGTTTAAAAAGCGTTCTAAGAGTAAACCTAGCAATTATCAGCATGTGAATTTGACGTCAGTGGTGGGTAAGTTGATGGAAAGTATTGTTAGACATGGTATATATAATTATCTGGATGGACAGGGTCTGATTAGGAACAGTCAACATGGATTTGTGCGTGGAAGATCATGTTTGACAAATCTTATTGAATTTTTTGATGAGGTTACTAAGAAAGTTGACGAGGGTAAAGCAGTGGATGTTGTCTATATGGACTTCAGTAAGGCCTTTGACAAGGTTCCACACGGAAGGTTAGTTAGGAAGATTCAATCGTTAGGCATTAATATTGAAGTAGTAAAATGGATTCAGCAGTGGCTAGATGGGAGACACCAGAGAGTAGTGGTGGATAACTGTGTGTCAGATTGGAGGACGGTGTGTAGCGGTGTGCCTCAGGGATCTGCACTGGGTCCAATGTTGTTTGTCATATATAATAATGACCTGGATGATGGGGTGGTAAATTGGATTAGTAAGTATGCAGATGATACTAAGATTGGTGGTGTTGTGGATAATGAAATAGGTTTTCAAAGCTTGCAGAGAGATTTAGGCCAGTTAGAAGAGTGGGCTGAAAGATGGCAGATGGAGTTTAATGCTGATAAGTGTGAGGTGCTACATTTTGGTAGGACTAATCAAAATAGGACATACATGGTAAATGGTAGGACATTGAAGAATGCAGTAGAACAGAGGGATCTAGGAATAATGGTGTATAGTTCCCTGAAGGTGGAATCTCATGTGGATAGGTTGGTGAAGAAAGCTTTTGGTATGCTGGCCTTTATTAATCAGAGCATTAAGTATAGGAGTTGGGATGTAATGTTGAAATTGTATAGGGCATCGGTAAGGCCAAATTTGGAGTATTGTGTACAGTTCTGGTCACCGAATTATAGGAAAGATGTCAATAAGATTGAGAGAGTGCAGAGGAGGTTTACTAAAATGTTGCCTGGGTTTCATCTCCTAAGTTACAGAGAAAGATTGAACAAGTTGGGTCTTTATTCTTTGGAGCATAGAAGGTTGAGGGGGGACTTGAAAGAGGTGTTTAAAATTATGAGGAGGATTGATAGAGTTGACGTGGATAGGCTTTTCCCATTGAGAATGGGGGAGATTCAAACAAGAGGACATGAGTTGAGAGTTAAAGGGCAAAAGTTTAGGGGTAACATGAGGGGGAACTTCTTTACTCAGAGAGTGGTAGCCGTGTGGACCGAGCTTCCAGCAGAAGTGGTTGAGGCAGGTTCGATGTTGTCATTTAAAGTTAAATTGGATGGATATATGGACAGGAAAGGAATGGAGGGTTATGGGCTGAGTACAGGTCTGTGGGACTAGGTGAGAGTAAGCGTTCAGCAAGGGCCGAAATGGCCTATTTCCATGCTGTAATTGTTATATGGTTATTTGGTTAAACTGTTGCTGAGTCACTGAGTGTGTGCCTTCAGGCTTCTGTACCTTCTCCCTGATGGTAAGTTTTCCCAGAAGCTCAGTATGGCTCAGAATTAGATTTGATGATGTTCCTATAAAAGCATTATGTGTTCCCAAACATTAAAGCTAAGAAAATATAAGTGGGTCCATTTCTTGGAAAAGAAAGTGACTGTCAGGAGGCAGTTACACATCCTGCCTTCAGGAAACTGAAGCAGGGAGTGAGGACGTAGGAGATTGAAGGCAGCCTCACTGACAGGGCTGCTGGCAAAACAAGGACTGGCTGCTGTTAGTCATCCACTGGGTTGAGCTGCTGTGTACACTCAGTGGCCACTTTATTAGGTACCACTTCATGGTTCAGTGTGCTGTGCATTCAGAGATGCTCTTCTGTTGCATTTGAGCATTTGAGTTACTGTCTCCTTCCTGTTAGCTTGAACCAGTCTGGCCATTCTCCTCTGACCTCGCTCATTAACAAGGCATTTTCACCCACAGAACTGCCACTCACTGGATGTTTTTGTTTTCACACCATCCTCAGTAAACTCTGGAGTTTGTTGTGCGTGAAAATTGGAAAAATATCAGCATTTCCTAAGATACTCAAACCAACAATAATTCTACGGTCAAAGTCTTTTAGATTATATTTCTGATGTTTGGTCTGAATAACAACTGAACCTCTTGACCATGTCAGCATGCTTTTATGCATTGAGTTGCTGCCGCGTGATTAGCTGATTAAATACTTACATTAACGAACAGATGAGGGGTGTACCTAATAAAGTGGCCACTGGGTTTATGCATTTTCAAACATGAGGAGGCAGTGATCATAATATGATAGAATTCATCCCGCAGTTTGAGAGGAAGAAGCTGAAGTCGGATGTATTCGTATCACAGTAGAGTAAAGGGAATTACAGAGACATGAGAGCAGAACTGGGCAAAGTTGATTGGAAGGGGACATGAGTAGGGATGATGGCAGAATAGCAATGGCTGGCTGGAGTTTCTGGGCGGAATTTGGAAGGCGCAGGAAAGATACACCCTATAGATGAAGTATTGTAATGGGAGGACGAGACAACCGTGGGTGACAAGGGAAGTCAAAACAGCATAAAAGCAAAAGAGGGCATATAATCGAGCAAAAATTAGTGGGAAGTTAGTGTATTGGGAAGCTGTTAAAAACCAACAGAAGACAATTTAAGAACCCACAAGGAGACTAAAGATTAAATTGAAGGTAAGCTGGCCACGCTCACATAGGGGTCAATGTGATGCTATTTCAACTTGGGGCATTCCGGATTTCGGAGTTCATTTCCGGCGCCGTTCTATAAGAAGTCTCTTTATGTACTCCCCGTCCCATGGGTGAGTTTTTCTCGGATTCTTCCCACAGTCCAAAGACATACTGGGTAGGTGAACAGGTCATTGTAAGTTAAGGTCAGGGTTGATTGGGTTTGCTGGGGTGAAGTGTCTCAAAGGGCAGCCAGGGCCTACTCCATGCAGTATTGCTAAATTCAAAATATTATCAAAGAGAATACCAACACTTTTTTTCAGATATGTGAAGAGTGAAAGGAAGGTGAGAGTGGATATTGTACTGCTGGAAAATTACGTTGGAGAGGTAGTAATGGGGGGAGAAAGTAATGGTGGACGAAGTTAAGAAGTATTTTGTGTCAGTATTCACTGTGGAAGACGTCAGCAGTATGCCAGAAGTTAGAGAGTGGCAGTGGGCAGAGGTGAGTGTTGTTGCTATTATTAAGGAGAAGGTTCTTGGGAAGCTGAAAGGTCTGAAGGTAGATATGTCACCTGACCATATGGGCTACACTCCAGGCTTCTAAAAGAAGTAGCTGAAGAGATTGTGGATGCATTAGTAATGCTCTTTCAAGAATTGTTAGATTCTGGAATGGTTCCAGAGGACTGGAAAATTGCAAATGTCACTTCACTCTTTAAGAAGGGAAAGAGGCAGAAGAAAGGCCAGTTAGTCTGACTCCAATGGTTGAGAAATGTTAGAATCCATTATGAAGGAAGAGGTACTTGGAGGCACATGATAACATAAACCAAAATCAGTATGATTTCCTTAAGGGAAAATCTTGCTTGACAAATCTGCTGGAATTCTTTGAGGCAGAATAGACAAAGGTGAGTCAGTGGACGTTGTTTACTTGATTTTTCAGAAGGCTTTTGACAAGGCTGATAAGAGCCCAAGGTCTTATAGGAAAGATACCATCATGGATAGAAGACTGGCTGACTGGCAGGAGGCCAGTGTAGGAATAAAGGGGGCTTTTTCTGGTTGGCTGCCGGTGACTAGTGGTGTTCCACAGGGGTCGGTGTAGGGACTGCTTCTCTTCACGTCGTATGTCAATGATTTGGATGATGGAATTGATGGCTTTGTGGTCAGGTTTGCACATGATATGAAGATAGGTGAAGGGGCAGGTAGTATTGAGAAAGCAGAGAGTTTGCAGAAGGACTTCGATAGGTTAAGAGAATGGGCAAGGAAGTGGTAGATGGAATACAGTGCAGGGAAATGTATGGTCATGCACATTGGTAGCAGGGATATAGGCATAATATATTTTCTAAATGGGGAGAAGATTCAAAAATCTGAGACGCAAAGTGTTCTGGAAGTCCTTGTACAGGATTCCCTGAAGGTTAATTTGCAGGTTGAGTCAGTGGTGAGGAAGGCAAATGCAATGTTAGCATTCATTTCAAGAGGTCTAGAATACAAAAGCAAGGATGTAATGCTGAGGCTTTATAAGGCATTGGTCAGACCACACTTGGAATGTTGTGAGCAGTTTTGGGCCCTTATCTAAGAGAAGATGGCCAACATTGGACATGGTACAGAGGAGGTTCAGGAGAATGATCCCAGGAATGAAAGAGTTAATGTATGAGGAGCAATTGATGGTTTTGGGCCGGTGCTCACTGGAGTTTAGAAGAATGAAGGGGGATCTCATTGAAATCTATTAAATATTGAACAATCCAGATAGAGTGGATGTGGAAAGTATGTTTCCTGTAGTGGATGAGTCATGGACCAGAAGTCACAGCCTCAGAATAGAGAGGCGTTGTTTTAGAATAGAGATGAGGAGAAAGTTCTTTAGCTAGAGGATGATGAATCTGTTGAATTCATTACCACAGATGGCTGTCGAGGCCATGTCATTGGTATACTTAAAGTGAAGGCTGATGGGTTCTTGATTAGTCAGAGCATCAGTGTTATGGGGGGTGGGCAGGGGGGAGGCAGGAGAATGAGGCTGAGATGGAAAATATTTCAGCCTCGGCTGAATGGCCTAATTCTGCTCCTGTGCCTTATCGTCTTAAAGGTAGTAAATGCAAGTATACCAACTCTGGAAACAAAACTCCCTCAGGAGACATTCAGTAAACTAAAGCAGGTAATGAAAATGTTGGAGGTTTGAGATAGCTTATCTAACAGGGCTGCTGGCATGACAAGGGCTGGCTGGTACTAGTCATTCACTCCTGCATTCGTTCATATCCTTGGTACCTTTGTTTAAAGGTGTGCTGTGTGTGGCCCAGATAATCTTCCAGACATAACCAGTTCCCCTCTACCACCACTCTGCTCTGTCTAGCGGAATTAGTTCTTACTCTTAATAATTTCTCCTTTGGCTCCTCCCACTTCCTCCAAACTAAAGGTGTAGCCATGGGCACCCGTATGGGTCCTAGCTATGCCTGCCTTTCTGCTGGCTTTGCGGAACAATCTATGTTCTGTGCCTATTCTGGTATCTGTCCCCCACTTTTCCTTCACTACATCGATGACTGCATTGGCGCTGCTTCCAGCACGCATGCTGAACTCATTGACTTCATTAACTTTGCCTCCAACTTTCACCCTGCTCTCAAGTTTACCTGGTCCATTTCTGAAACCTCCCTCCCCTTTCTAGATCTTTCTGTCTCTATCTCTGGAGACAGTTTATCCACTGATGTCTATTATAAGCCTACTGACTTTCACAGCTATCTGGACTATTCCTCTTCTCACCCTGTCTCTTGCAAAAATGCCATCTCTTTCTTGCAATTCCTCCGTCTCCACCGCATCTGCTCTCAGGATGAGGCTTTTCATTCCAGGAGGAAGGAGATGTCCTCCTTTTTTAAAGAAAGGGGCTTCCCTTCCTCTACCATCAACTCTGCTCTCAAATGCATCTCCCCCATTTCACGCACATCTGCTCTCACTCCATCCTCCTGCCACCCTACTAGGAATAAGGTTCCCCTTGTCCTCACCTACCACCCCACCATCCTCCGGGTCCAACATACAAACGTTTCTATAATTCTCCGTAACTTCCGCCACCTCCAATGGGATCCCACCACTAAGCACATCTTTCCCAGGCCCCCTCTTTCTGCTTTCCGCAGGGATCGCTCCCTATGCGACTCCCTTGCCCATTCGTTCCCCCCCCCATCCCTCCCCACTGATCTCCCTCCTGGCACTTATCCTTGTAAGCGGAACAAGTGCTACACATGCCCTTACACTTCCTCTCTCACTACCATTCAAGGCCCCAGACAGTCCTTCCAGGTGAGGCGACACTTCACCTGTGAATTAGCCAGGGTGATATACTGCGTCCGGTGCTCCCGATGCGGCCGTCTATACATTGGCGAGACCCGACGCAGACTGGGAGATCGTTTCGCTAAGCACCTATGCTCTGTCTGCCAGAGAAAGCAAGATCTCCCAGTGGCCACACATTTTAATTCCACATCCCATTCCCATTCTGATATGTCTATCCACGGCCTCCTCTACTGTCAAGATGAAGCCGCACTCAGGTTGGAGGAACAACTCCTTATATTCCGTCTGGGTAGCCTCCAACCTGATGGCATGAGCATTGACTTCTCAAACTTCTGCTGATGCCCCACCTCCCCCTCGTACCCCATCCGTTATTTATTTATATACACACATTCTTTTTCTCTCTCTCCTTTTTCTCCCTCTGTCCCTCTCACTATACCCCTTGCCCATCCTCTGGGATTTCTTCCCCCTCCCCCTTTTCTTTCTCCCTAGGCCTCCCGTCCCATGATCCTCTCATATCCCTTTTGCCAATCAACTGTCCAGCTCTTGGCTCCATCCCTCCCTCTCCTGTCTTCTCCTATCATTTTGGATCTCCCCCTCCTCCTCCCACTTTCAAATCTCTTACTAGCTCTTCTTTCAGTTATTCCTGACGAAGGGTATTGGCCCGAAACGTCGACTGTACCTCTTCCTAGAGATGTTGCCTGGCCTGCTGCATTCACCAGCAACTTTGATGTGTGTTGCTTGATCTTCTGAATAGCTGGTTTATATTCATCCCAAAGGCCAGCATTTGAATGTAGATCAGTGCTTAGGTGATGATGGGATTGGGAAAAAAATCTTGTTTTTCTATTTCATTGACTCTTATGAGAGCTATTAAGTTGGCCAAGTGCAGTCTCTTTGCAATGGAGTGTGACTAATTCAAGTTTTTTTAAAGATTACTTCAATCTGCTTGACAGCTGTAGTTTAACACTAATGGTGTTAAAGATAACACAATAACCCATTTTGCAGTGCTTCTTATCTGTCTTCCACATTACACTGTTGTTTTAGAGGCAGTGGCATTGTGTAAACAACTGGGCCGTTTATTTACAGAGTGCTGCTGGAACTCAGCAGGAAAGGCAGCATCTAGAGTGGGGTTCCCAGTCTTTTAATGAAACGGGTTCTTACCACTAACTGAGAGGTCCATGGACCCCAGTTTGGGAACACCTGATCTAGAGGAATAAAGAGCCAAGACCCTTCATCAGGACCTATCTTGGCCCAAAACGTCAGCTCTGTATTCAGAATCAGAATCAGGTTTATTATCACCGGCATGTGATGTGAAATTTGTTAACTTAGCAGCAGCAGTTCAATGTAATACATAATCTAGAAAAGAAATAATAATAATAATTAGATTAGATTAGATTAGATTCAACTTTATTGTCACTGTGCCGAGTACAGATACAAAGCCAATAAAATGCATTTAGCATCTAACCAGAAGTGCAAAAGAATAGTATTATTTACAAAATAACTGCGAATAAAAAAAGTGCTACAGCACACAAATATAAAAGTACTGAGACAGTACAATATGGATGCAATACTGCTTAGTGCTGTGATGTGAGGTTCAGCAGGGTCACAGCCTCAGGGAAGAAGCTCTTCCTGTGCCTGCTGGTGCTGGAGCGGAGGCTCCTGTAGCGCCTGCTGGATGGGAGGAGAGTAAAAAGTCCATAGTTAGGGTGAGATGCATCCTTGATAATGCTTTTTGCCCTGCCCAGGCAGCGTTTATGGTAGATGTTCTCAATGGTGGGCAATTGGGTGCCAATAATCCGCTGGACAGTTTTCACCACACGCTGGAGTGCTTTGTGGTCCGATACAGGACAATTGCCATACCACACTGAGATGCAGTTGGTGAGTATGCTCTCAATGGTACAGCGGTAAAAGTCCATCAGTATCCTGGGACAGAGGTGAGCTTTTGCCTTTTTGATCAGGATGGAGGAGTTCAGGGACCAGGTGAGATCCTCGGAAATGTGGACACCAAGGAATTTGAAGCTTGATACACGCTCCACAATAGTTCTGTTGATGTAGATGGGGATGTGAGTGTGACTCCTGGCATGCCTGAAGTCCACAATGATCTCCTTGATCTTCTGGGTGTTAAGGGCCAGATTGTTGTCAGCACACCACGCAGCTGGGTGCTGGACCTCGTCCCTGTAGGCCATCTCATCATCCCCTCTGATAAGAGCAACCACAGTGGTGTTGTCTGCGAACTTGATTATGGAGTTAGACCCATGTACAGGAACGCAATCATAGGTGAAAAGGTAATAATAAATCAATTACAGTATACATATATTGAATAGATTTTAAAAAAGTGCAAAAAAACAGAAATACTGTACATTAAAAAAAGTGAGGTAGTGTCCAAATACTCAATGTTCATTTAGGAATCGGATTGTAGAGGGGAAGAAGCTGTTCCTGAATCGCTGAGTGTGTGCCCTCAGGCTTCTGTATCTCCTACCTGATGGAAACAGTGAGAAAAGGGCATGCCCTGGGTGCTGGAGGTCCTTAATAATGGATGCTGCCTTTCTGAGACACCGCTCCCTGAAGATGTCCTGGGTACTTTGTAGGCTAGTACCCAAGATGGAGCTGACTAGATTTACCTTTGCAGCTTCTTTTGGTCCTGTGCAGTAGCCCCCCCATACCAGACAGTGATGCAGCCTGTCAGAATGCTGTCCATGGTACAACTATAGAAGCTTTTGGGTGCATTTGTTGACATATCAAATCTCTTCAAACCCCAAATGAAGTATAGCTGCTGTCTTGCCTTCTTTATAACTACATTGATAGACTACATCTTCCCCTCCATAGAAGCTGCCTGACCTGCTGAGTTCCTCCAGCGTTTTGTGTGTGTTGCTGCGGATTTCCAGCATTTTCCAAATCTCTTGTGTCTATGGGCCATTTATTCTTCAAGGAAGCACGGAGAAGCTCCTTTGACTCTGCACGACAGCAGCTTTTCCATTAGTACACCACTCTTCAGCCCTAGTGTATCCTGCACTTTGCACAACCGATTTGGTCCATTTGGAATCCATTTCTGTGTACTGGATTATGACTAGTGGGGAACAAATCAAGTTACGTTTACATAGGATGTGTCATGTATTTACAGGTCCCTTGGTCTATCACAACGGCAGCGACAAAACTCTACCAGACTTTGCAGCAATCCCCCATAGAGCAGATTACGGGCTGATAAAGAGGGAGGATTTAAGAACCATCTTTAAAGTGTTGGTGATATTTAGAAAGGATTTTCTGGAGCTTAAGATCTTGTCAGTTGGAGGTATATCTTCAGTGACAGAGCATTAAATTCACTGATGTTCTCAAGGAAAGAATAGATGTGTGAGTGCAGCGGTTGAAAGAGATGGCAGAGAAGTGTGAGGTCAGAGGAGGGTTCAAAGATTAAATAGGGGCTGGAAGGAGTATGAAATTCGGCCTCAAATGCTGTTCTTTGATTACAAGATGCTTTCTGAGCATAAATGCATGGTTGTATCATGGCTTTGAATGGAAAAGCCTGCAAAAATTAATGTATACGGTTCAGTCCATCGCAGGTAAAGAGCTCATCATTATAGAGCACATCGACAAGGAGAGCAGCATCCATCCTCAAGGGTCCTCGCCATTGAGCCAACATTCTCTTCCCACTGCTATCTTCCGGCAGGAGAACAGGAGCCTCAGGACTCACACCACCAGGGTCAGGAACAGTTATTACCCCTCAACCATCAGGAAGGAGGTACAAAAGCCTCAGGACTCACACCACCAGTGTCAGGAACAGTTATTACCCCTCAACCATCAGGAAGGAGGTACAAATCCTCAGGACTCACACCACCAGTGTCAGGAACAGTTATTACCCCTCAACCATCAGGAAAAAGGTACAGGAGCCTCAGAACCCACACCACCAGGTTCAGGAACAGTTATCAGAATTAGGTTTATTATCATCAACATATGATGTGAAATTTGTTAACTTACCAGCAGCAGTACAATACAATACATAATATAACCATATAACAATTACAGCACGGAAACAGGCCATCTCAGCCCTTCTAGTCCGTGCTGAACTCTTACTCTCACCTAGTCCCACCGACCTGCACTCAGCCCATAACCCTCCATTCCTTTCCTGTCCATACATCCATCCGATTTAACTTTAAACGACAATATCGAACCGGCCTCAGCCACTTCTGCTGGACCTTGTTCTCTACACAGCTACTACTCTCTGAGGAAAGAAGCTCCCCCTTATGTTACCCCTAAAATGTACCCTTTAACTCTCAACTCATGCCCTCTTGTTTGAATCTCCCCCACTCTCAATGGAAAAAGCCTATCCACGTCAACTCTATCTATCCCCCTCATAATTTTAAATACCTTTATCAAGTCCCCCCTCAACCTTCTATGCTCCGAAGAATAAAGACCCAACTTGTTCAACCTTTCTCTGTAACTTAGGAGATGAAACTCAGGCAACATTCTAGTAAATCTCCTCTGCACTCTCTCAATTTTACTGATATCTTTCCTATAATTCGGTGAACAGAACTGCACACAATACTACAAACTTAGCCTCACCGATGCCTTGTACAATTTCAACGTTACATCCCAATGCTCAATGCTCTGATTTATAAAGGCCAGCATACCAAAAGCTTTCTTCACCAACCTATCCACATGAGATTCCACCTTCAGGGAACTATGCACCATTATTCCTAGATCCCTCTGTTCTACTGCATTCTTCAATGCCCTACTATTTACCATGTATGTCCTATTTTAATTAGGTCTATCAAAATGTAGCACTTCACATTTATCAACATTAAACTCCATCTGCCATCTTTCAGCCCACTCTTCTAACTGGCATAAATCTCTCTGCAAGCTTTGAAAACATGCTTCATTATCTACAACTCCACCTATCTTAGTATCATCTGCATACTTACTAATTCAATTTACCACCCACCCCATTATCCAGATCATTAATGTATATGACAAACAGCACTGGACCCAGTACAGATCCCTGAGGCACACCCCTAGCCACCAGCCTCCAATCTGACAAACGGTTATCCACCACTACTCTCTGGCATCTCCCATCCAGCCATTGCTGAATCCATTTTACTACTTCAATATTAATGCCTAACGATTGAACCTTCCTAACTAACCTTCTGTGTGGGACCTTGTCAAAGGCCTTACTGAAGTCCATATAGACAACATCCACCGCTTTATCCTCATCAACTTTCCTAGTAACCTCTTCAAAAAATTCAATAAGATTTGTCAAACATGATCTTCCACGCACAAATCCATGTTGACTGTTCCTAATCAGACCCTGTCTATCCAGATAATTATATATACCATCTCTAAGAATATTTTCCATCAATTTACCCACCACTGACATCAAACTCACAGGCTGATAATTGCTAGGTTTACTCTTAGAACCCATTTTAACCAATGCAACAACATGAGCAATATGCCAATCCTTCAGCATCATCCCTGTTTCTAATGACATTTGAAATATTTCTGTCAGAGCCCCTGTTATTTCCACACTAACTTCCCTCAAGGTCCGAGGGAATATCCTGTCAGGACCCGGAGACTTATCCACTTCTATATTCCTTAAAAGCACCAGTACTTCTTCTTCTTTAATCATCATAGCTTCCATAACTTCCCTACCTGTTTCCCTTACTTTACACAATTCAATATCCTTCTCCTTCGTGAATACCGAAGAAAATAAATTGTTTACAATCTCCTCCATCCCTTTTGGCTCCACACATAGCTGTCCACTCTGATTCTCTAAGGGACCAATTTTATCCCTCACTATCCTTTTGCTATTAATATAACTGTAGAAATCCTTTGGATTTATTTTCACCTTACTTGCCAAAGCAACCTCATATCTTCTTTTAGCTTTTTTAATTTCTTTCTTAAGATTCTTTTTACATTCTTTATATTCCTTGAGCACATCATTTAACCCCATGCTGCCTATATTTATTGTAGATATCTCTCTTTTTCCGAACCAAGTTTCCAATATCCTTTGAAAACTATGGCTCTCTCAAACTTTTAACCTTTCCTTTCAACCTAACAGGAACATAGAGATTCTGTACCCTCAAAATTTCACCTTTAAATAACCTCCATTTCTCTATTACATCCTTCCTACAAAACAAATTGTCCCAATCCACTCCTTCTAAATCCTTTAGCATTGCCTTAAAGTTAGCCTTTCTCCAATCAAAAATCTCAAACCTGGGTCCAGACCTATCCTTCTCCATAATTATATTGAAACTAATGGCATTGTAATCACTGGACCCGAAATGCTCCCCAACACAAACCTCTGTCACCTGACCTATCTCATTCCCTAACAGGAGATCTAACACTGCCCCTTCTCTGGTTGGTACCTCTATGTATTGCTGCAAAAAATTATCCTGCGCACAGTTTACAAAGTCCAAACCACCCAGCCCTTTTGCAGTATGGGCTTCCCAGTCTATGTGTGGAAAATTAAAATCTCCCACAATCACAACCTTGTGCTTACTACAAATATCTGCTATCTCCTTACAAATTTGCTCTTCCAATTCTCGCTCCCCATTTGGTGGTCTATAATACACCCCCATAAGTGTTACTACACCTTTCCCATTCCTCAATTCCACCCAAATAGCCTCCTTAGACGAGCTCTCTAATTTATCCTGCCAGAGCACCGCTGTAATATTTTCTCTAATAAGTAATGCAACACCTCCCCCTCTTGCCCCTCCGATTCTATCACACCTGAAGCAATTAAATCCAGGAATACATAGTTGCCAATCACACCCCTCCTGTAACCATGTTTCACTAATAACTACCACATCATACTTCCAGGCATCAACCCATGCTTTAAGCTCATCCACCTTTCTTATAATGCTCCTAGCATTAAATGCATTTAAGAAAATTTCCACCTCTTACTCTCTGTTTATCACTAACGGTGCAAACAACGTTACTATTTTCTTTCTCTTCTTTCTCCCTTACATCTGTTCCTACACTGTGGTTCCCCTCCCTCTTTGTATCTAGTTTAAATCCACTGGAGCCTCTCTAGCAAACCTACCTGCAAGAATATTTGTCCCCCTCCAGTTCAGATGTAAACCGTCCCGCCGGAACAGGTCCCACCTTCCCTGGAAAACTGCCCAATTATCTATCAATCTGAAGCCCTCCCTCCTGCACCATGTCTTCAATATAGAAGAAGAAAGAAAACAAATTAAAATAATAATAATAATAAATAAATAACTAAATCAATTACAGTATATTTAAAAGTAAGATACGAGCTGAAATAGGCAAAGAACAATTGTGGTTTTGTGAAAGACAAAGGTACAAGAAACAAGTGCAAAAAGATTTGTTTGCTTGTTTTATCGTCTACACAAAAGCATTTGATAAAGTGAAGCACAATAAGTTATTTGAAATATTACAGGAAACTCTAGATCTGGATTCGAAAGACCTCCACCTAATCAGAAATCTGTACTGGGAACAAACTGCCACTGTAAGAATAGATGGAGAAGTGCGTCAGTTTACAAAAATCAAGAGAGGCGTTAGACAAGGGTGTGTTTTCTCCCCTGATTTATTTAATGTGTACAGTGAAACAATATTACAAAAAATAAGAGACATCTTGGGAATCAAATTTGGTGGTGAAAACATCAATAATTTCAGATATGCAGATGACACTGTGTTAATTGCAAGTACGGAGGAAGAACTACAAAACTCAATTGATATAATTGTTGAAGAAAGTGCAAAAATGGGTCTATCTATCAACTGCAAAAAGACGGAATGTACGGTGATATCTAAAAAGAAGGGGAATCCTATCTGCAGGCTGAGAATAAATGGGGAAGACATAAAACAAGTGCAGAACTTTTGCTACTTAGGAAGCTGGGTGACATCAGATGGCAGGTGCGACTTGGACATCAAAAGAAGAATAGCGGTGGCAAAAGACACCTTTACGAGAATGAAGAGCATCCTGACCAATACTAAACTAGGCATGACAACCTGCCTCAGAGTACTGAAATGTTACATTTATTCAGTTATGTTATATGGCTCAGAATGTTGGACAATATCTAGTAACATGAGGAAATGAATTGAAGTAGCAGAGATGTGGTTTTTGAGGAGGATGCAAAGAATATCATGGATGAAATGAATATCTAACGAGGATGTCATGAACAGAGCAAACACAAAAAGAGAAATAATGTATGAGATCATGAAAAGGCAACGTAACTTCATTGGACATGTGATTAGGAAAGAGGAGTTAGAATGCACGGTAATTATGGGAAAGATTGAAGGGAAGAAAGCAAGAGGAAGACAAAGACAAATGATGATGGAGACAGCAGCCAGAGGACTGGAAGTGAATACCAATGAATTGATCCACTTGACCCGAAACAGGAGTGTGTGGGCCATGGCAGACAAAGCTCAGACTGGGTATGGCACCTGATGATGATGATGATGATACATATGTTGAATAGATTAAAAATCATGCAAAAAACCAGAAATACTATATATTAAAAAAGTGAGGTAGTGTTCAAGGGTTCAGTGCCCACTTAGGAATTGGATGGCAGAGGGGAAGAAACTGTTCCAGAATCACTGTGTGTGCCTTCAGGCTTCTGTACCTCCTACCCGATGACTACAGCGAGAAAAAAGCATGCCCTGGGTGCTGGGGGTCCTTACTAATGGACGCTGCTTTTCTGAGACACCGCTCCTTGAAGATGCTCTGGGTACTTTGTAGGCTAGTACCCAAGATGGAGCCAACTAAATTTACGATCTTCTGCAGCTCCTTTTGGTCCTATAGAGTGGTGCCCCCCATACCAGACGGTGATACAGCCCGTCGGTATGCTCTCCACGGTACATCTATAGAAGTTTTTGAGTGTATTTGTTGACATACCAAATCTCTTCAAACTCCTTATGAAGTATAGCCGCTGTCTTGCCTTCTTTTTAACTGCATTGATATGTTGGGACCAGGTTAGATCCTCAGAGATCTTGACACCCAGGAACTTGATATTGTTCACTCTCTTCACTTCTGATCCCTCTATGAGGATTGGTATGTGTTCCTTCGTCTTACTCTTCTGGAAGTCCACAATCAACTCTTTCATCTTACTGATGTTGAATCCAAGGTTGTTGCTGTGACACCACTCCACTAGTTGGCATATTTCACTCCTGTACATCCTCTCGTCACCACCTGAGATTCTACCAACAATGGTTGTATCATCAGCAAATTTGTAGATGGTATTTGAGCTATGCCTAGCCACACAGTCATGGGTATTTAGAGACTAGAGCAGTGGGCTAAGCACACACCCCTGAGGTGCACCAGTGTTGATTGTCAGCAATGAGGAGATGTTATCGCCAATCCACACAGGTTGTGGTCTTCTGGTTAGGAAGTCAAAGATCCAATTGCAGAGGGAGGTACAGAGGCTCAGGTTCTGCAACTTCTCAATCAGAATTGTGGGAATGATGGTATTAAATGCTAAGCTATAGTAGATGAACAGCATCTTGATGTAGGTGTTTGTGTTGTTTAGGTGGTCTAAAGCTGTGTGGAGAGCCATTGAGATTGCATCTACTGTTGACCTATTGTGGCAATAGGCAAATTGCAATGGGTCCAGGTCCTTGCTGAGGCAGGAGTTCAGTCTAGTCATGACCAACCCCTCAAAGCATTTCATCACTGTCGATGTGAGTGCTACTGGGCGATAGTCATTAAAGCAACTCACATTATTCTTCTTGGACACTAGTATAATTGTTGCCTTTTTGAAGCAAGTAGGAACTTCCTCCCGTAGCCGTGAAAGGTTGAAATTGTCCTTGAATACTCCCGCCGGTTGTTTGGCACAGGTTTTCAGAGCCTTACCAGGTACTCCATCGGGACCTTCTGCCTTACGAGGGTTCACCCTCTTTAAAGACAGCCTAATGTAAGCCTCTGAGACAGAGATCAGAGGGTCACTGGGTGCAGCAGGGATCTTCACAGCTGTAGTTATATTCTCCCTTTCAAAGCATAGCGTTGGGTTCATCTGGTAGTGAAGCATCGCTGCCATTCATGCTATGGGGTTTTGCTTTGTAGAAAGTAATGTCTTGCAGACCCTGCCAGAGTAATCACTCCTCAACCATCAGGAAGAAGGCACAGGATTCTCAGGACCCACACCACCAGGGTCAGGAACAGTTATTACCCCTCAACCATTAGGCTCCTGAACCAGAATGGATAACTTCACTCAGCTCAACACAGAACTGATTCTACATCCTACAAAGACTCTACCATTCCTGTTCTCAGTATTACTTATTTATTTATTATTTTGCTTTTGATTTAGTATTTGCTCTGTTTGTTACCTTTTTCACTTTGGTTGTTTGTCATCCTTGTGTGTAATTTCACATGGATTCTGTTGTTTTCTTTGTATCTACTCTGAATGCCCGCAATAAAATGAAGCTCACAGTAGAATATGGTGGTATATGTGCACTTTGATAATAAATTTACT
This sequence comes from Mobula birostris, assembly GCF_030028105.1. Taxonomy (NCBI): domain Eukaryota; kingdom Metazoa; phylum Chordata; class Chondrichthyes; order Myliobatiformes; family Myliobatidae; genus Mobula; species Mobula birostris. The sequence continues at coordinate 6,669,917 of NC_092387.1, read as the reverse complement.
TTGAACTTTAGACTGCTAGGAACACTACTTGGTGTTTGAACATAGAACAGTATGGCATTACAGGCCTTTACTAACATTTCACCTACTCTAACCCTTCCCTCCCACATGTCCATCTATGTGCCTATCATCCACACATCCATCTCTTAAATATCCCTAATGTATCTGTTTCTACCACCACGCCTGGTGACATGATCTATGCACCCACCAGTCTCTGTGTACAAAATTTACCTCCTACCTTCCCCCAATCATACTACTACTACTACGTCGACTCAGGCCTAGGGGACTGGCGTCGGGCAAAACTTCCCCCAATACTTACCTCCAATCATCTTAAAATTACTCCCCCATCGTATTAACCATTTTTGCTATGGGAAAATGCCTCTGGCTGTCCAGTTTATGTCTCATGTCATCTTCTAGTCACAGAGTCACAGAAAATAGTAGCACAGTGACAGGCTCTTCGACCCATCTAGTCCATTCTGAAATATTTAAACTGCCTTGTCCCATTGACCTGCACCCAGACCATAGCCCTCCATTCTCCTCCCATCCACGTACTTATCCAAACTTCTCTGAAATGATTAGATCAGAATCACATCCACCACTTGCTCTGGCATCTCCTTTCACACTCTCACATAGTCATAGTCATAGTCACACTTTATTGATCCCAGGGGAAATTGGTTTTTGTTACAGTTGCACCATAAATAATTAAGTAGTGATAAAACCATAAATAGTTAAACAGTAATATGTAAATTATGCCAGGAATTAAGTCCAGGACCAGCCTATTGGCTCAGGGTGTCTGACCCTCCAAGGGAGGAGTTGTAAAGTTTGATGGCCACAGGCAGGAATGAATTCCTATGACGCTCTGTGCTGCATCTCGGTGGATCTCACTACCCTCTGAATGAAGAGGTTTCCCCTCAAGTTCCTCTTAAACATTTCCCCTTTCACCCTTAACATAAGATCCCCAGTTCTGGTCTCACCCAATCTAGGAGGAAAAAGTCTGCTTGCATTTAACCTATCTATACCCTTCATAATGTTGTTTACCTCTATCAAATATCCCCTCAATCTTCTACATTCTAGGGAATAAAGTTCTAACCTATTCAATCTTTCCTTCTAACAGTCCCAGCAACATCTCCTTTGCTCTGAAGAGAAAATCCATAGCTCACTCAAACTATACATGTTTTCTAGTCCAGGTAACATCCTGGTAAATCTCCTAAAGCTTCCCCATCCTTCCTATAATGAAGCAACCAAAACTGAACGCAATATTCCAAGTGTGGTCGAACAGGAGTTTTACAGAAACAACATTACCTCACACTCAATCCCCCAGTTAACAAAGACCTTCTTAACATCCGTCCCACTGAGTTTATTGGCATGTGGAATAGGCACAGCAAGCTTTCAAATTGTTTCTGTATCTTTGCAGGCTTTCTAGATTTTTAAATGTGAGGAGATAAGAAATTCAAACAACCTCATCAATTCTAGGTCATGTGAAAGCCTACTCAGCAGGCCAGGGTATTTCAACATTAAACCTCATTAAAATTTCATTTTTCCTAGAGCTTAGAATGTACGTTATAAACTCAATAAAAGCTAAATCATTTCAAAAGGTTATAGAATGCTACAGCACACTTATGCTGCGATGTTATTTCAGAAAGTTTCAATGGGGTTCATCAATATTTCTGTGTGGTTCACAGAGCGAAAGGGAAACTGCACAGTTACCAGATTTTACAAGTTGTTCATTGCCCAGTGACGAGGTGCACTGGCTGACATCGATCTCTTGCTAGTCTGTTTTCAATAGTTCAGAGCTCTGAAAACATGCTGTCATTGTATGAAATATCAGCTAACATGTGTCCTTGCACCCTCTAACATCTTTTCCCCATCCCTGAATACCTTAGTCAGTAGAACATAAGAACATAAGAAATGGGAGCAGGAGTAGGCCATCCGGCCCATCGAGCCTGCCCCGCCATTCAATAAGATCATGGATGATCTGTCCGTAAACTCAGCTCCATCTACCTGCCTTTTCTCCATAACCCTTAATTCCCCTACTATGTAAAAATCTAACTGTATCTTAAATATATTTAGTGAAGAAGCCTCAACTGCTTCCCTCTGCAGAGAATACCACAGATTCACCACTCTCTGAGGAGTTTCTCCTCATCTCTGTCCTAAATCTTCTTCCCTGAATCTTGAGGCAATATCCCCTAGTTCTAGTCTCACCTGTCAATGGAAACAACTTTCCTACTATCTTATCCATCCCTTTCAAAATTTTTTATGTTTCTATAAGATCCACTCTCATTCTTCTGAATTCCAGACAATATAGTCCCAGACGAATCAATGGCTTCTCATAGGTTAACCCCTTCATCCTTGGAATCAACCTGGTGAATCTCCTCTGCACTGCCTCCAAAGTCAGTATATCCTTCCTCGAGTATGGAGACCAGAACTGCACACAGTTCTCCAGGCGCGGCCTCACCAGTACCCTGTATAGTTGCAGCATGACCTCCCTGCTCTTGAGTTCAATCCCTCCAGCAATGAAGGCTAACATTCCGTTTGCCTTCTTAATAACCCTTTGCACCTGCAAGCCAACCTTCTGCAATTCATGCACAAGCACTCGCAAGTCCCTCTGCACGACAGCATGCTGCAATCTTGCACCAGTTAAACAATAATCTGCTCTTCTATTATTCCTTCCAAAGTGAATGATCTCACATTTACCAATGTTGTATTCCATCTGCCAGACCTTGGCCCACTCACTTAGCCTATCTATATCCCTCTGCAGATTCTCTGCATCCTCTGTACAATTTGCTTTTCCACTCAGTTTGAATGTTGAAATGCCCGGAGTCACCCCACAGTGCCCGGAACCTCCAAGTTCCCTCTAACATGGTCTAACAGGAGGCGGATCAAATGGCCTGCAGCTAACATGACTTCACTGTGGAAGCAGTTTGATGAAGGTGTTAACCAAATTCTGGAGGCAACGGCGAAGGGAGGGGTTGATAGGAAGCTACAAGCCATGACAACAATTATTGTCAGTATCGTCGTTGAACGGTTTGGAGAAGAGGAGAAGGAAGGCTCCAAAACATCTTACTCGAAGAACCAAAGAGCATTGAGGATCCACAACATCAGGCAGGAGACGAAAGTGCTGAAGTTCCAAGACAAGGAGGCAGGAGAAGAGGAGTGCATTGGCTTGGCCCAGCTGATGTGCATACTGCGATCAGGGTTCTTCGCCGGGCAGAGTGGCATCGGAGGCGTCGTCGTGAAAGGGCCCGAAAACGTGCTGCCTTTATCGCCAACCCCTTCAAGTTCACCAAGGAGTTGCTGGGGGAGAAGCGCAGTGGGAAACTGGGCTGTTCGCAGGAAGACATAGACCAACATCTGAAGAAGATATATAATGTTCCTGAAAGAGAGCAGGAGTTGGGAGAGTGCGACATCCTAACAGACCCACCTGAACTGGATGTGCAGTTCGACATGTCAGAGCTGCAACTAAAGGAAGTCAGAGAGGTCGTCCGCAAAGCAAGGGCAAGCTCGGTTCCAGGACCAAGCAACACCTCGTACAAAGTGTACAAGAACTGCCCCAAACTCCTGCTGCGTCTGTGGAAGATCCTGAGAACCTTTTGGAGAAGGGGAAAAATCCCAGAACAGTGGAGAGTGGCTGAAGGGGTGTGGATCCCGAAGGAAGAAAATGCCACCCAGATAGATCAGTTTCGCATCATCTCCCTGCTGTGTGTTGAGGCGAAGATCTTCTTCAGTGCTGTTTCTAACTGGCTGTGCACCTACCTAGCAAAGAACACCTATAGTGATACATCAGTCCAGAAGGGTGGCATTTCAGGGATGCCGGGCTGTCTGGAGCACACTGGTGTGGTGACACAGCTCATCAGGGAGGCCAGAGAGAACAAGGGCAACCTGTCAGTGTTGTGGCTGGACCTGGCAAATGCATATGGCTCCATTCCGCACAAGCTGGTGCAGCTCACACTGACCAAATATCACGTCCCCAGCAGAAACAGAGACTTTATCGCTGATTATTACAGCAACTTCAGGATAAGGGTCTCCTCAGGAGCAATTACATCAACCTGGCACAAGGTGGAGGTCGGCATCATCACAGGGTGCACTATCTCAGTGACACTGTTCTCCCTAGCCATGAACATGCTCGCTAAGTCTGCTGAACCAGAGTGCAGAGGGCCCAGAATGAATTCCGCTCAACGGCAACCACCTATCAGGGCATTCATGGATGACCTCACAGTCACCACAGAATCAGTCCCAGGCTGCCGGAGGATTCTGCAAGGGCTCGAAAAGCTGGTGGAGTGGGCCCGGATGCGTTTCAAACCTGCCAAGTCAAGGTCGATGGTGCTGAGGAAAGGGAAGGTGGAGAACAAGTTCCGGTTCAGCATCGCAGGCACAGCTATCTCAACCATCACAGGAAAGCCAGTCAAGAGCTTAGGCAAAGTTTTTGACGGCTCTTTAAGGGACACAACATCCATTCAGGCAACCTGCTCCGAGTTGGATGGCTGGCTGAAATCTGTGGACAAGTCTGGCCTACCTGGGAAGTTTAAAGCCTGGGTGTATCAGCATGGCGTTCTTCCCAGAATCCTGTGGCCCCTCCTCGTCTATGCAGTTCCGATCTTGACAGTCGAAACCTTAGAGAGGAGGGTTAGCAACCACCTTAGGAGATGGCTGGGGCTGCCAAAGAGCCTGAGCAGCATCGTACTCTATGGACACCACAACAAACTGCAACTGCCCTTCAAATCCTTGGAGGAAGAATTCAAGGTAATTGCCCTTCAAATCCTTGGAGGAAGAATTCAAGGTAACAAGAGCCAGAGAAGTGCTACAGTATAGGGACTCAAGTGACCCGAAGGTGGCTAGAGCAGAGATCCACGTAAGCCCTGGCAGCAAGTGGAGGGCAGAGGAAGCTGTTCAGGAGGCAGAGGCGAGGCTGCATCTCAGGAGGCTGGTGGGAGTGGTCACACGAGGCTGAGCCGGGGTAGGATCCTTTCCAACTCCCCAATGGACACCAGAGGGAAGGAAAGGCGTCGTCTAGTTCGGGAGGAGGTGAGAGCAGTAGTGGAGGAGATGAGAGCCTGCAAGGCGGTGGGAACGAAGCAACAGGGAGCTTGGACAAGATGGGAGAATGCGGTTGAGAGGAAAGTGACCTGGGCTGATCTTTGGAAAGCCAGACGACACCGCATCCAATTTCTCATCCAGGCAGTGTACGATGTGCTTCCAAGCCCATCAAACCTGCACACATGGGGCAAGGCAGAGTCATCTGTGTACCCACTGTGCTCCAAGCGAGGAGCCCTGGAGCACATCCTCAGCGGCTGTGCAAGGGCACTTGGTGAGGGACGGTACAGGTGGAGGCATGATCAGGTCCTGAAGACCATCATTGAAGCCGTCAGCGCAGGAGTTGAGTGGGCGAAGTGGTCCCGACCCTCCAAGCAGACCATTGCCTTTGTCAGAACTGGGGAGCAGCCAATACCTGCCAAAAGAACATCTGCAGGCATTCTGACCTCTGCAAGGGACTGGCAGCTGTTGGTGGACCTCGAAGGGCAGCTGAAGTTCCCCAACCATATCGCAGCCACCACCCTGCGACCAGACATTGTCCTAGTGTCTGAGTCAACTAAGCAAGTGGTGCTGCTGGAGCTGACAGTCCCATGGGAAGATAGCTTGGAAGAGGCCTTTGAAAGGAAGCTCTCCAAGTATGCAGGACTGGTCAGCAACTGTCAGCAGGCTGGATGGAGAGCGAGGTGTCTCCCAGTGGAGGTTGGTTGTAGGGGATTCATAGCCCGTTCTTTAGTTAGAGCCTTCAACATTTTGGGCATCGAGGGAGAGAGGAAGAGGAGAGCCATCTGCAGTACCAGCGATGCGGCAGAGAGGGCCTCAAGATGGCTGTGGCTCAAAAGAGGGGAGCCATAGAGTCATAAGTAGCTAGCCATCTGGACACAAGCTGGGGTCTGATGAGCCCCGGCTGGGTCACCTGGAGGAGGGTGTATGATGTTGAAAGACCCAAAACACCCGATGATTCCAGGAACATCACTGAAGATGTGTCCAAAGGCATCAATAGATGTATGTACACAGCAGTGTCATCAGCAAATTTTGCTACGCTACACTCAGTCCCCTCTTCCAAATCATCACTGTAAATGGTAAACAGCTGCGGGCCCAGCACCGACCCCTGCGGCACCCTACTCACCACTGACTGCCAACCGGAGAATCACCCATTTATACCAACTCTCTGCCTTCTATCGGTTAACCAATCCACTATCCATGCCAATACACTTCCTCCGACTCCATGCATTCGTATCTTATTTATAAGTCTCTTGTGTGGCACCTTATCAAATGCCTTCTGGAAATCCAAGTATATGACTTCCACCTGTCCCTCTCTATCCATAGCACCCATTATGTCCTCAAAGAACTCTGGTAAATTTGTCAAACAGGACCTCTCAATTGTGCCCCTGTAGAAAGTCCTTAGGATCTGAGGATTCATGGCAAACTTCTTCAGCCATCTGAGCTGAAAGAGGCGCTGTTATGCCTATTTCACTGCACGGCCGGTATGTACAGGCCGCGTGAGATCCTCGGTGATGTGTATGCTGAGGAATTTAAAGCTGTTCACTCTCTCAACCCCAGATCCATTGATGTCAATAGCGGTTAGCCAGTCTCCTTTCCTCCTGGAGTCCACAACCAGCTTCTTTGTTTTTGCGACATTGAGGGAGAGGTTGTTTTCTTGACACCACTGTGTCAGGGTGATGACTTCTCTGTAGGCTGCCTCATTATTACTTGAGATAAGGCCAATCAATGTAGTGTTGTCAGCTAATTAGCAGATTGGAGCTGTGTTGAGCCTGGAGGAAACTATGGTGTTGAATGCTGAACTGTAGTCCAAGAACAGCATCCTCACATAAGCATCCTTCTCCAGGTGTGTAAGGCTGTAACAATTGCGTCACCTGTTGATCAGTTGTGTCGGTAGGCACTGTCATGAAATTTGTTGTTTTGCGGCAGCAGTACAGTGCAATCGATAAAAACGATCAATTACGATAAGAAATATATATATATATAATTACATACATACAGTGACATGCAAAAGTTTGGGCACCCCAGTCAAAATTTCTGTTACTGTGAATAGCTAAGTGATTAAAAGATGACCTGATTTCCAAAAGGCATAAAGTTAAAGATGACACATTTCTTTAATATTTTAAGAAAGATTACTTTTTTTATTTCCATCTTTTACAGTTTCAAAATAACAAAAAAGGAAAAGGGCCCAAAGCAGAAGTTTGGGCATCCTGCATGGTCAGTACTTAGTAACACCCCCTTTGGCAAGTATCACAGCTTGTAAATGCTTTCTGTAGCCAGCTAAGAGTCTTTCACTTCTTGTTTGGGGGATTTTCGCCCATTCTTCCTTGCAAAAGGCTTCTAGCTCTGTAAGATTCTTGGGTCATGTTGCATGCACTGCTGTTTTGAGGTCTATCCACAGATTTTCGATGAGGTCGGGGGACTGCGAGGGCCATGGCAAAACCTTCAGCTTGCACCTCTTGAGGTAGTCCATTGTGGATTTTGAGGCATGTTTAGGATCATTATCCTGTTGTAGAAGCCATCCTCTTTTCACCTTCACCTTTTTTCAGACAGTGTGAAGTTTGCTTCCGGAATTTGCTGGTATTTAATTGAATTCATTCTTCCCTCTACCAGTGAAATGTTCCCCGTGCCACTGGCTGCAACACAAGCCCAAAGCATGATCAAGCCACCCCCGTGCTTAACAGTTGGAGAGGTGTTCTTTTCATGAAATTCTGCACTCCTTTTTCTCCAAATATACATTTGCTCATTGCGGCCAAAAAGTTCTATTTTAACTTCATCAGTCCACAGGACTTGTTTCCAAAATGCATCAGACTTATTTAGATGTTCCTTTGCAAACTTCTGATGCTGAATTTTGTGGTGAGGACGCGGGAAAGGTTTTCTTCTGATGACTCTTCCATGAAGGTCATATTTATGTAGGTGTTGCTGCATAGTAGAATAGTGCACCACCACTCCAGAATCTGCTAAATCTTCCTGAAGGTCTTTTGTAGTCAAACGGGGGTTTTGATTTGCCTTTCTAGCAATCCTATGAGCAGCTCTCTTAGAAAATTTCCTTGATCTTCCAGACCTCAACGTGACCTCCACCATTCCTGTTAACTGCTATTTCTTGATTACATTACGAACTGAGGAAATGGCTACCTAAAAATGCTTTGCTATCTTCTTATAGTCTTCTCCTGCTTTGTGGGTATCATTTATTTTAATTTTCTGTCATGGTCCCATCTGGCCATCCCGCATCTCGCTCCTATCTCCTTGATTGTGCCTTAATTCCTGTTGTCTGATTCCCAATTGCTGCTAGTTCAATTAATTACAGCACACCTGGTTCCCATCAGAGAATGCAGGATAAGAACTCTGGCGTCACAGCCATGGGTCGCCAGTTCGTTGGTCGATTCTAGTGAGTGTTAACCTCGCTTCCTGATCCCTTAGGACTGTTAGTTCTAAGCTTCGCTCCATTTTCTAGATATTCTACGAAAACCTCGTCTTCGAGTCAAGACGCCCCCGGTTATCTGTTCCACATTTGTGACTGTGCTAGCACCCCTCTACTCTGTCTCTGTACCTGTGTTCACCCCCAGTCACTCCCTTGCAACATTTTCAGAGTGCTAGGCAGCTGCTTACAGGAGTCCAAGGCTGCTGATTATTGGAACAAGGTTTGAGGAGTCAGAGTATTTATAAAGCTTTGAAATTTGCATCACCTGGCTTTTCCTAATGATGACTGTAAACAAGCCATAGCCCTAACAAGCTAATTAAGGTCTGAGACCTTGGTAAAAGTTATCTGAGAGCTCAAATCTCTTGGGGTGCCCAAACTTCTGCATGGTGCTCCTTTCCTTTTTTCACTCTAAAATTGTACAAGACAAAAATAATACACTAATCTTGCTTAAAATGTTGAAAGGAATGTTTCATCTTTAACTTTATGACTTTTAGAGATCAGTTCATTTTCTACTCACTTAACTATTCACAGTAACAGAAATTTTGACCAGGGGTGCCCAGACGTTTGCATGCCACTGCATATTAGATATAATTAAACTAAATAAGTAGTGCAAAAAGAGAGAAATTAATAGTGAGGCCACGTACATGGGTTCATTGTCCATCTAGAAATCTGATGTTGGAGGGGATAAAGGAGCACCTGAGGCATTGAGTGTGTGTCTTCAGGCTCCTGGACCTCCTCCCTGATGCTGGTAATGAGAAGAGGAAATGTCCTGGGTGATGGGGGTCCTTAATGATGGACGCTGCCTTTTTGAGTCTTTGCTTTTTGCAGATGGCCTTGATGGTAGGGAGGCTAGGCCAGCGATGGAGCTAGCTGGGGCTTACAGCCCTCCGGTAAATCCCACCAAGCTCATCCTAAACTCAACAATTTCCATTTGTGGGTGAGGTTAATGGCAGCTGCATGTGGAAATGCTTCCTAACTTCATTTCTATGTTATCCAAATTCAACTTTTAGAGCTTGCCCCTCAGATCGTTACTTTTTGCGGACTCTCCAATTGGCAGCCATCAGCCCAATCAGATCCCCATAATATATTTAAATGAGCTGTCTCATTAACCAGGAATAAAGCACTTGTCTGGGAATTTCTCATTGTTTGCTATAGTTCTGTTCTACATTTTCAACAACACCTTTGAGGTGTGAAACCATTTCACACGGTAGACCTTCAAGTCAAGTCAAGTCACTTTTTATTGTCATTTCAACCATGACTGCTGGTACAGAACACAGTAAAAATGAGGCGTTTTCCAGGACCATGGTGCTATATGAAACAATACAAAAACTATACTGAACTACGTAAGAAAAAAACACTAAAGCTACACTAGACTACAGACCTATCCAGGACTGCATGAAGTGCACAAAACAGTCCAGGCACTACAATAAATAATAATAAATAATAAACAAGACAGTAGGCACAGTAGAGGGCTGTAGGTTGGTGTCAGTCCAGGCTCTGGGTATTGAGGAATCTGATGGCTTGGGGGAAGAAACTGTTACATAGTCTGGTCGTGAGAGCCTGAAAGCTTCAGTGCCTTTTTCCAGATGGCAGGAGGGAGAAGAGTTTATATGAAGGATGCGTGGGGTCCTTCATAATGCTGTTTGCTTTGCGGATGCAGCGTGTGGTGTAAATGTCTGTAATGGTGGGAAGAGAGACCCCGATGATCTTCTCAGCTGACCTCACTACCCGCTGCAGGGTCTTGCGATCCGAGATCACGTTCTATTCAAGCTTAGTGTTCCATCAGCCTTTTTCATTGTTCTGTCTCTGTCTATAATGTATTATAAATATAGCATGCTGATAATCTGTCTCTTTGCATATATGCTTCTTCCAGTTTTTCGCCATTTCAAAAATACATTATTGTCGGCTTTTTGGCTTGGTGCAGAATTGATTCTGCTATTCCATCAAGGATGATTTATTATCCCTCTCAACTCCATTCTCCTGTCTTCTCCCCGTAACCTCTTGAAGCCCTTACTAATCAAGAACATATCATCCTTCGCTGTAAATACACCCAATGATTCGGCCTCCACAGCCGTCTGAGGCATTGAATTCCTCTGGCTAAAGAAACTCTTCATCTCTGTTCTAAATGGACGTCCCCCTATTCTGAAACTGTTGCCTCTGGTCCTAGACTCCCCCACTATAGGAAGCATCCTCCCCACATTCACTCTATCAATATTCACAGATTTTAATGAGATTCCCTCTCCCCCCATTCTCTAAATTCCAGCGAGTATAGACTCAGAGACATCAAACGCTCCTCATACATTAACCCTCTCATTCTCAGAACACTCCCATGAACCTCCTCTGGACCCTGTCCAACGCCAGCACATCTTTTCTTAGATAGAGGGCTGAAACTGCTCACAATACTCCCAAGTTTGCTGTGATGCCTTATAAAGCCTCAGCACCATCTCCCTGCTTGAATATTCTACTTCATGCATGGTGGCTTTGGAACTCACTTCACAGTGAACTTACTTGACCAGCAGTCAGAATTTAGGACCATCGATACAGAGATGCAAGTTTGAATTTTATCATAGCAACTGGGGAAGTTAAATCTGTAATTAACTAAATCTGGGATTAAAACCGGACCCAATAGAGGTGACCATGAAAAAACCAGATTGGCGTAAAAACCTATTCGCTTCACTAGTTTCTTCATGGAAAGAAATTTCTAACTTGCTATGCCTGTATGTGACTACAAACTGACCAGACAGTGAGAGTGGAGTCACATCTAGACCTGATCTGAACTGAACTGTCTTCTCATTTCAGGAACAATTAAGAATGAAAATTAAAAGCCTGCATGTCCAACAACAAACATATCCTGTGGAAGAGTGAGTAACAATCCACCCCTATACATGCTCCTTATAATTCAAAGCAAATTACACAAAATGCTGGAGGAACTCAGCAGGTCAGGCAGCATCTATGTATGACGTTTTGGGTCGAGACTCTTCTTCAGAACTGAGAAGGAAGAGGAAAGAGGACAGAACAAATTGTGGGGGAGGGGAAGGAGGGTAGCTAGAAGGCGATGGGTGAAACCAGGTGGGTGGGAAAGAGGAAGGAATCTGATTGTAGAGGAGAGTGGACCATAGGAGAAAGGGAGAGGGGAGACAATCCAGAGGGAGGTGATGGGCAAGTGAGAGGAGGCCAGGGCGGAGAATTGAAGAGGGGACGGGGAGAGGAAAGGGAAGGAGAAGTCGATGTTGATGCCATTATTTTGGAGGCTACCTTCTATTCAATATTCCTCTAAAAGGTCAAACCCCAACTTCCTTCACTCCAGGGAAAAGGAAGTCCTGTCTATCCGATCTTTCCCCAAAACTAAAAGTCCTCTGCTCCAGGCAATATCCTGGTGTACCTCCTTTTCACTCTCTTTCCAGTGCAGGCAACTTTTCTATGGTGTGGTTACCAGAATTTAACACAATTTAACCGGGAGTTTAGTAAAGTTACAACGTAACACCCCAGCTCTTCTATTCTATATGCCAATCTGTGAAAACTAATATATCATATTATGACAGGGTCCTCAATTACCCATATGAATTGTGCTTTTGAAAAGAGAGAGAGAGAGTTGTTCAACACAGACACTTTGTTAAAAAGAGTGAGAAAGAAAGAAAGAGAGAGAGAGGTGAAGACTGCTTACAGTTTGTTTATACTTTCTACAAGGACACCGGCAGCTTCCGAGTTCTTACAGAGAGAGAAGGGAGGAGCTGCTTGATGGACAGCTGGTGTTCAACACGGTGAGATAAATAGAAGGTCAGCTGTTAGACCTACAGACACATGGTTTTGAACACTGAATCAGCTTTGTTGTGCCTACAGAAAAATGGGTTTTGGAGGATCGATCAGTGGCTCTCACAGTGTGAAAAAGGTGTGACCGATGGGGAGTTATTTGTGTGACCAACCCTCGCCTGGGTTGATAATTCCATGACAGAAGAACGGTTCCCTTTGTTGTGGTCACAGTCGGTGACTTCTAAAGGATTTTGGAGGACAACGGGAAGATTGACGGTGTCAGCTCACCTGAAGACTCAAATCTCTCTCTCCGTCACTACTCAACTCCATACCACGAACTGAATTGTACTTTACTCATCATTGTAAGACTATCTATTTACCCCTGGACTCGAAGAAGCTTGGTTTTCATATATTTCCACACTTACTTATATATAATTATTGCTAACCTGTTTGATATATCTGCATTTATATTACTGTATTGCGTAGCTACTAATAAATATCATTAGTTAATAGCAATACTGGACTCCAAAATATTTTCCATTTTTGCTGGTTCCTTAATCTGTCACGGGGTACGTGATAATATATACATGAGGTTCTGCAGATGCCGCAGATCTTGGGAAAAACACACCAAGTGCTGGAGGAACTCGCAGCATTCCTGGAGAGGAATAAACAGTCAATGTTTTGGGCCAAGACTCTTCATCAGGAGTGGAAAGGAAAGGGATCGAAACCAGAATAAGCAAGCGGAGGAAGGAGGAGGGTGTACAAGCTGGCAGGTGATCAGTGAGACAAGGTGAGGGGAGGGAGGATGAAGTAAGAAGCTGGGAGGTGATAGGTGGAAAAGGTAAAGGTGCTGAAGAAGAAGGAATCTGATAGGAGAGGACAGTGGACCATGGGAGAAATAGAAGCAGGAGAGACACCAGAGGGAGGAAGCATGCCATATGCCTTCTTTACCAGCCCATTTTCCTGTGCTCCTGTGTTACCCCTTTCAGGGAACTAGTCAGTGTTTGAACTGCAAGGTCCCTGAAAGGGGTAACACAGGAGCACAGGTAAATGGGCTGTGTCTTAGTGTCTTATCACTTTATGACTTCCCAAAAGGTGTCATCCTGCACTTGTTGGGATTAAATTCCATTTGCCAGTATTCCACCCACTGTCTATCTGATCTATATCCTGCTGTAGACTCAGACAACTTTCCTTGTCCCTCATAACACTACCACTTTCATGTTATCCACAAACTTATCCAATTCTCTTCCTACTACGTTCTCATCCAGGTTATTGTAGGCCACCACTGGTCGAAGGCGACCACGGATGTTACACCTAGTTGTCATATACAAACCAGGGCACTACGATATGAAGAGCGAGCTGTTACCTATACAACAGTCTCTTCCTCTCTATTCTGCTGATAAATCCAAAGGAACCGATACATTTTGACACCAGTGGCGTCATGGGAGTTGCCAGTCAGTGTTGAACTCAACATATGCCAGCCTCCAGATTTTTCCTTAGAGTTTACTCCCAAAGCTTTCCCAATCAGTGGGTATAGCAAGGCAGTGGAGGTTTGAGATCAGAGCTTTCCCTCTCCTAGACGAGCTGCCAACCACGGCTGATGAGTCCCATCTGCCCAGTGACTGGATTTAAGGTGCCGGTAACCTGCCCTTTTCCCTTCTCCTATCAGTAGAAAGAGATCCACCAGGTTTAGTAGCTAAGCCGTATGTGAAAACCAGGAGCTGGACTTGGTTGTCAGAGGCTACTTGAGACACACGCCATTGGGAGCGTTTAATAGGTAGTGGGAGCTTATCTCCATTACCCCACCCCTCCCTGGCTTTGACATCCTTAAGGAACCATGTAAATCATGAATGTATCAGAAACAACAAGGATGCTAGTTCTGATCCCGATGGTACATTCCTGGTCAGGTCACAGTCTCCAAGCAGAGAAAATCACCCCTCCATCAATACCCTTTGCCTCCTGTCACAGCATCTACAGTTTTTTTTGGGAAGGGTTCAATTCTGGAAGATCGCATTTCAGATATCTGCAGTGTTTTCACATTTTTCTTTAAAAATCTGTGATGGAAACTGCTCGGTCATAGACATTTATCAGGTTTTTGCAGCGCTACTTTGCTTTACATAGTAACCTGGCTCAGTTCTCAGGATGCTCGGCCTACAGTCATCTTCCTTCCCTGACATAAAATAATTAATCAACGCTCTGCCATAATGTAATTTTACTGTAAACCTCAGCTTTTCTTGTTTCTGTTTACATTTCCCCAATTTAATTATGAAAGACTTTGAAATTCCCATCCGGTTTTTTTAAATGCTCGGTTCAGTTTTGTTTTATGATCTGTTTTGTCACCTTGTCACTTGTATTTCTCCTTGTTCCAGAGTCAGTCGACATCCTGGTATTCTTATCTGTGTTTCATTGTACCTTTACTTCAGCCATGCATGACTGGTCCTTGGCAAGTAGAGGTTACCAGCTGAAAATCCATCACTGATGGATATGTTATCACTTTCAGGTCAGAAGGCAACATACTGCCACTGATATACAATGCGTTTAACACTATTGACAACGGATGAATTTAAGACCATAAGACATAGAAGCAGAATTAAACCATTCAGCCCATTATGGCTGATGTACTATCCCCCTCAAAATCCCCTTTCTCCTGCCTACTCTGGAGGTGGACAGACCTGAGGCCAGTGACGCCGCCTGGTACATCGTGGGAGACGGAAGATCAAAAGCAGCAAGCTGGCTGCTGGCTGTGTGCCCAGAGACCCGGGTTCTTTGGGCACAGAGCTTGGAAAAAGGAATGCAACAGATTTTTAACACCATAATCAGCGAGTTGTTTGTTATGTCTCCCCTCTCGCTGTGAAATGGGGGGAGCGGGGGGGGAATCGTTGTTTTGCTGCTGCTTACACATGGGAGGGGGGAGCTGGGGGGGGCTTTGGGGTTCTAATATTTAACTGTCATTCATTCTTTGGGGCACTCCTCTTTTTTCGTGGATGTTTGCAAAGAAAAAGAATTTCAGGATGTATATCGTATACATTTCTCTGACATTAAATGTACCTATTGAACCTATTGAAACCTATAACCTTTAACACCCTGATTAATCTGTCAACCTCTGCTTTAACCCTGACCTGGCCTGCATAGCCATTTGTTGCAATGAATTCATCACTCTCTGGCTAAAGAAATTCCTCCTCATCTCTGTTGTAAATAGACATCCTTCTATCCTGAGGCTGTGCCCTCTGGTCCTAGGCTCCCTCACTATAGGAAACATCCTCTCCACATCCACTCTGTCTGCACTCAGCTCCGGGGTAAAAACTAGTTCAGTATCACATTAAATTCTCTGATCCTTTGATATTTTGACCATTGACAGGTTTGCCTACTTTGGTCAAAGTCTGTGTCCATAAGACCATATAACCATATAACCATATAACAATTACAGCACGGAAACAGGCCATCTCGGGCCTTCTAGTTCGTGCCGAACACTGACTCTCACCTAGTCCCACCGACCTGCACTCAGCCCATAACCCACCATTCCTTTCCTGTCCATATAGCTATCCAATTTTACTTTAAATGACAACATCAAACCTGCCTCTACAACTTCTGCAGGAAGCTCATTCCATACAGCTACCACTCTCTGAGTAAAGAAGTTTCCCCTCATGTTATCCCTAAACTTTTGCCCCATAATTCTCAACTCATGTCCTCCTGTTTGAATCTCCCCTACTCTCAATAGAAAAAGCCTATCCACATCAACTCTATCTATCCCCTTCATAATTTTAAATACCTCTGTTAAGTCCCCCCTCAACTTTCGACTCTCCAAAGAATAAAGACCTAACTTGATCAACCTTTCTCTGTAACTTAGGTGCTGATGTCCAGGTAACATTCTAGTAAATCTTCTCTGTACTCTGTCTATTTTGTTGACATCGTTCCTATAATTTGGCGACAAGAACTGTACACAATACTCCAAATTTGGCCTTACCAATGCTTTATACAATTTCAACATTACATCCCAACTCCTATACTCAATGCTCTGATTAATAAAGGCCAGCATACCAAAAGCTTTCTTCACCACCGTATCCATATGAGATTCCACCTTCAGGGAACTATACACCATTATTCCTAGATCCCTCTGTTCTACTGCATTCTTCAATGTCCTACCATTTACCATGTATGTCCTATATTGATTAGTCCTACCAAAATGTAGCACCTCACACTTATCAGCATTAAACTCCATCTGCCATCTTTCAGCCCACTCTTCTAACTGGCCTAAATCTCTCTGCAAGCTTTGAAAACCTATTTCATTATCTACAACGCCACCTATCTTAGTATCATCTGCATACTTACTAATCCAATTTACCACCCCATCATCCAGATCATTAATATATATGACAAACAACATTGGAGCCAGTACAGATCCCTGAGGCACACCGCTACACACTGTCCTCCAATCTGAGAGAGTTATCCACCACTACTCTCTGGCGTCTCCCATCCAGCCACGGCTGAATCCATTTTACTACTTCGATATTAATACCTAATGATCGAATCTTTCTAACTAACCTTCTATGTGGAACCTTGTCAAAGGCCTTACTGAAGTCCATATAGCAACATCCACCGCTTTACCCTCGTCAACTTTCCTAGTAACTTCTTCAAAAAATTCAATAAGGTTATGTCAAACATGACCTTCCATGCACAAATCCATGTTGACTGTTCCTAATCAGACCCTGTCTATCCAGATGATTATATATCCCATCTCTAAGAATATTTTCCATCAATTTACCCACACTGACATCAAACTCACAGGCCGATAATTGCTAGGTTTACTCTTAGAACCCTTATTAAGCAATGGAACAACATAAGCAATACGCCGATCTTCCGGCACCATCCCCATTACTAATAACATTTGAAATATTTCTGTCGGAGCCCCTGTTATTTCCACACTAACTTCCCTCAAGTTCCTAGGGCCTGGAGACTTATCCACTTTTATATTCCTTAAAAGCGCCAGTACTTCCTCTTCTTTAATCATTATAGTTTCCACAACTTCCCTACCCTACCTGTTTCCTTTACCTTACACAATTCAATATTCTTCTTCTTAGTGAACACTGAAGAAAAGAAATTGTTCAAAATCTACCCCATCTCTTTTGGTTCCACACATAGCTGTGCACTCTGATTCTCTAAGGGACCAATTTTATCCCTCATTATCCTTTTGCTATTAATATAACTGCAGAAACCCTTTGGATTTATTTTCACCTTACTTTCCAAAGCAACCTCATATCTTTTAGTTTTTCTAATTTCTTGCTTAAGATTCTTTTTACATTCTTTATATTCCTTGAGCACCTCATTTATTCCATGCTGCATATATTTATTGTAGATAATTCTCTTTTTCCGAACCAAGTTTCCAATATCCCTTGAAAACCATGACTCTCTCAAACTTTTAACCTTTTCTTTCAATCTAACAGGAACATAAAGATTCTGTACCCTCAAAATTTCACCTTTAAATGACCTCCATTTCTCTATTATGTTACATCCTTCCCATAAAACAAATTGTCCCAATCCACTCCTTCTAAATTCTTTAGTATCTCCTTAAAGTTAGCCTTTCTCCAATCAAAAATCTCAACCCCGGGTCCAGATCTATCCTTCTCCATAATTATATTGAAACTAATGGCATTGTGATCACCGGATCCGAAGTTCTCCCCAACACATACCTCCGTTACCTGACCTATCTCATTCCCTAACAGGAGATCCAACACTGCCCCTTCTCTAGTTGGTACTTCTATGTATTGCTCCAAAAAACTATTCTGCACACATTTTACAAACTCCAAACCATCCAGCCCTTTTACAGTATGGGCTTCCCAGTCAATGTGTGGCAAATTAAAATCTCCCACAATCACAACCTTGTGCTTACTACAAATATCTGCTATCTACAAGACCAAGAGGCACAGGAGCAGAATTAGGCCATTCAGCCCATTGAGTCTGCTCCACCCTTCCATCATGACTGATTCTGGGTCGCACTCAACCCCGTACATCTGCCTTCTTGCCATATCCTTTGGTACCCTGATCAATCAGGAAACTATCAACTTCCGCATTAAGTATACCCACGGACTTGGCCTCCATCACAGTCTGTGGCAGAGCATTCCACTAATTCAGTACTCTCTGGCTAAAAAATTCACCCTTACCTCTGTTCTAAAATGTCGCCCTTCAATTTTGAAGCTGTGCCCTCTGGTTCTGGATAGAGACTTCAACATCAGGTTGAAGTCAACCTTATCTCCATCTAGAATAATAAGTACATTTTTCAATTTAATCCTTTGAAATACTGCATTAGATTGCCATTAGATAAATGTTCATGTACTGTTGCTCTTGACTACATCAGGTTAATTTTCATTTCTTGTAATTTGATTTGCTTTCTTTTGAATTTCATGTTGAGATTTTATAAAACACAATCCTCAAGAAATTTACTATCTTCTCAGCATGAATTAATTCCTTCAACTGAGAGGATACAAACATTTAAAATCCTTTTTTGAAGTTTCTCTGCCTTTTCTATGCTTGTTTAGTTTCTGTTTATGTATTCTACAATAATAAATCTACTTGTGTTTTTAATATTTCAGTAATAGTTGAGTAATCTTGTAAATATGTTGTTGATTAAGCAATCTTTGTTTAAGTAATTCATTACAGATTATATGTAAAAGAAGTGAATTGCTTACGTTATGATGCTACCACAGATACGTACGTGCCTCACTTAAGGTAAAAATGAAGTACATGACTTATCTCTCAACACACACAGTACTGGAGGAACTCAGCAGGCCAGGCAGCATCTATGGAAAAGAGTACAGTCGACGTTTCAGGCTGAAATCCTTCAGCTCTTAGAAAAATAGAAACATAGAAACCCTACAGCACAATACAGGCCCTTCGGCCCACAAAGCTGTGCCGAGCATGTCCTTACCTTAGAAATTACCTAGGGTTACCCCTAGCCCTATATTTTCCTAAGCTCCATATTCCTGTCCGGGAGTTTTTTAAAAGACCCTATCATATCCACCTCCACCACCGTCGCCAGCAGTCCATTTCACACATTCACCACTCTCTGCATAAAATACTTACCTCTGTACTTACCTCCAAGCACCTTAAAACTGTGCCCTCTTGTGCTAGCCATTTCAGCCCTGGGAAAAAGCCTCTGACTATCCACATGATCAATGCCTCTCATCAACTTATACACCTCTATCAGGTCACCTCTCATCTTCCATCGCTCCAAGGAGAAAAGGCCAAGTTCAGTCAACCTATTCTCATAAGACATGCTCCCCAATCCAGGCAACATCCTTGTAAATCTCCTCCGCACCCTTTCTATGGTTTCCACATCTTTCCTGTAGTGCGGCGACCAGAACTGAGCACAGTACTCCAAGTGGGGTCTGACCAGGGTCCTATATAGCTGTAACATTACCTCTTGGCTCTTAAACTCAATCCCACGGTTGATGGAGGCTCTTGTTTGTGACTTATCTCTCAGTTCTCTTGTTTCCCTTTGAATTTGTTTTATGTTTTGGAGTTACAAAACATGAACAATTTTGCTATATAATTTCGATGCTGTACAGCCTGACAAGGTGCTTCAGAATCAGAACTAGGCTTATTATGACCAACATATGTTGTGAAATGTGTTGTTTTGTAGCAGCAGCACAGTGCAATACATAAAAATGATTCTCCAAGTTACAATAACAATAGAAAATAGACAATAGACAATAGGTGCAGAAGTAGGCCATTCAGCCCTTTGAGCCTGCACCGCCATTCTGAGATCATGGCTGATCATCTACTATCAATACTCGGTTCCTGCCTTGTCCCCATAACCCTTGATTCCCCTATCCATAAGATACCTATCTAGCTCCTTCTTGAAAGTATCCAGAGAATTGGCCTCCACTGCCTTCTGAGGCAGCGTGTTCCACACCTCCACAACTCTCTTTGAGAAGAAGTTCCTCCTCAACTCTGTCCTAAATGACCTACCCCTTATTCTTAAACCATGCCCTCTGGTACTGGACTCTCCCAGCATCTGGAACATATTTCCCGCCTCTAACTTGTCCAATCCCTTAATAATCTTATATGTCTCAATCAGATCCCCCTCAATCTCCTTAA
The DNA here is from genome assembly GCF_030028105.1 of Mobula birostris. NCBI lineage: Eukaryota > Metazoa > Chordata > Chondrichthyes > Myliobatiformes > Myliobatidae > Mobula > Mobula birostris. Next base: position 6,649,624 of record NC_092387.1, on the reverse strand, counting down.
TTCCAGTGTGTACAAGCCCAGTCTCTCTAACCTCTCTGCGTAAGACAGTCCGGACATCCCAGGAATTAACCTAGTGAACCTACGCTGCACCTCCTCCACAGCCAGGATGTCCTTCCTTAACCCTGGAAACCAAAACTGCACACAATACTCCAGGTGTGGTCTCACCAGGGCCCTGTACAAATGCAAAAGGATTTCCTTGCTCTTGTACTCAATTCCCTTTGTAATAAAGACCAACATTCCATTAGCCTTCTTCACTGCCTGCTGCACTTGCTCATTCACCTTCAGAGACTGATGAACAAGTACTCCTAGATCTCTTTGTATTTCTCCCTTACCTAACTCCACACCGTTCAGATAATAATCTACCTTCCTGTTCTTGCTCCCAAAGTGAATAACCTCACACTTATTCACATTAAACACCATCTGCCAAGTTTCTGCCCACTCACCCAGCCTATCCAAGCCACCTTGAATTCTCCTAACATCCTCATCACATGTCACACTGCCACCCAGCTTAGTATCATCAGCAAACTTGCTGATGTTATTCACAATGCCTTCCTCTAAATCATTGACGTATATCGTAAGCAGCTGTGGTCCCAATACCGAGCCCTGTGGCACCCCACTAGTCACCACCTGCCATTCCGAGAAACACCCATTCACTGCTACCCTTTGCTTTCTATCTGCCAACCAGTTTTCTATCCATGTCAATATCCTCCCCCCAATGCCATGAGCTCTGATTTTACCCACTAATCTCCTATGTGGTACCTTATCAAATGCCTTCTGAAAGTCAAGGTACACCACATCCACTGAATCTCCCGCGTCTATCTTCCTGGTTACATCCTCGAAAAACTCCAATAGACTAGTCAAGCATGATTTGCCCTTGGTAAATCCATGCTGGCTCGGCCCAATCCTATCACTGCTATCAAGATATGCTGCTATTTCATCTTTAATAATGGACTCTAGCATCTTCCCCGCTACTGATGTTAGGCTAACAGGGCGATAGTTCTCTGTTTTCTCCCTCCATCCTTTCTTAAAAAGTGGGATAACATTAGCCATTCGCCAATCCTCAGGAACTGATCCTGAATCTAAGGAACATTGGAAAATGATCACCAATGCATCCGCAATTTCCAGAGCCACCTCCTTTAGTACCCTAGGATGCAGACCATCTGGACCTGGGGATTTGTTAGCCTTCAGTCCCATCAGTCTACTCATCACCGTTTCCTTCCTAATGTCAATCTGTTTCAGTTCCTCTGTTACCCTATGTCCTTGGCCCATCCATACATCTGGGAGATTGCTTGTGTCTTCCCTAGTGAAGACAGATCCAAAGTACTCATTAAATTTGTCTGCCATTTCTTTGTTTCCCATAACAATTTCTCCCAATTCATTCTTCAAGGGGCCAACATTGTTCTTAACTATCTTCTTTCTCTTCACATAACTAAAAAAATTTTTGCTATCCTCCTTTATATTCCTAGTTAGCTTGCGTTCATACCTCATTTTTTCTCCCCGTATTGCCTTTTTAGTTAAGTTCTGTTGCTCCTTAAAAATTTCCCAATCATCCGTCTTCCCACTCACCTTAGCTCTGTTATACTTCTTTTTTAATGCTATGCTACCTCTGACTTCCTTTGTCAACCACTGTGGCCTCTTTCCCCCCTTTGAATCCTTCCTTCTCCAGGGGATGAACTGACTTTGCACCTTGTGCATTATTCCCAAGAATACCTGCCATTGCTGTTCCATTGCCTTTTCTGCTAGGATATCCAACCAGTCAATTTTGGCCAGCTCCTCCCTCATAATATAAAGAAACAAATAAATAGAGCAAAGAGAGAGCAGAATAGTGAGGTAGTTCATGGGTTCCTGGACTGTTCGGACACCTGATCGCGGTGGGTTGGAGGGGGAGGAATTACTGCCTGTTACCCCGCTGGCATTTAGGGCACAATGAAGGTCTGTGGATACAGTGGCATGTGTGTGTTCATCCACCATCGACTAGCACGTGGTTTGGATTTAAGTGAGGGAGAGTCAGCCTCACTCTCTCTTCCCAATTCCCATCTGGATCTAGTGGCAAGACAGAGTCTAGACGGCTGGAGATGGGACTAGGCGCAGTGGATGACCAGGACGTCTTCTGTGTCTTGTCCTGCTCTACACGTTCCATGACGCTTGCAGAGACCGCCTTCGTGACCGTTGGACCTTCAATAGGTCTCGTCCGCTCAATCCGCCGGAGTCTGTCTTCACATGCTGGGATAACAACTCCCTATCTCACCGAGGGTTGAGACCCATCGGCTACCCTCACCTGGTTTAGCCGGCTTGTCGAAACCGTTGCCCGGGGTGTGGTCGCTGATAGATAGATAGATATACTTTATTGATCCCGAGGGAAATTGGGTTTCGTTACAGCCGCTCCAACCAAGAATAGAGCATAAATATAGCAATACAAAAACCAGAAACAATCAAACAACAGTATGCAAACTATGCCAGGTGGAAATAAGTCCAGGACCAGACTATTGGCTCAGGGTGTCTGACCCTCCACGGGAGGAGCTGCAAAGTTCGATGGCCACAGCTACGATGCAAACAGCTACGGGGAGCCACAGGTGAGAGCTGGGTGCCAGGTGGGGACCAAAGGTAGACTAACTGCCTTGAAAAGGATGTGACATGCTCCCCCACCAGAAGTGCTACCCCTCCCTGACACCACAGTGACACACGGATAGAGAAGGATTCTTCAATGCTGTTTCTGTGACTATTTCTTTTTACCAGTCAAGGTTGTTTACCCCGAGCTGAACCCTGAGCCTGGAGGGTCATTGCACCATGAAGGAGCTGGCTGAGTTTACAACGTCCTGATCGTGTGCATACCTGAGTTTACAACGTCCTGATCGTGTGTATACCAGGCTCCTCCACACCTGAGTTTACAACGTCCTGATCGTGTGCATACCTGAGTTTACAGCATCCTGATCGTGTGTATACCAGGCTCCTCCATACCTGAGTTTACAGCATCCTGATCGTGTGCACACCTGGCTCCTCCACACCTGAGTTTACAATGTCCTGATTGTGTGCAAACCAGTCTCCTCCACACCTGAGTTTACAACGTCCTGATCGTGTGCACACCTGAGTTTACAACGTCCCGATCGTGTGCATACCTGAGTTTACAATGTCCTGATCATGTGCATACCTGAGTTTACAACTTCCTGATCATGTGTATATCAGTCTCCTCCACACCTGAGTTTACAACGTCCTGATCGTGTGCATACCAGTTTCCTCCACACCTGAGTTTACAACGTCTTGATCGTGTGCATACCTGAGTTTACAACATCCTGATCATGTGTATACCAGTCTCCTCCACACCTGAGTTTACAACGTCCTGATCGTGTGCATACCAGTCTCCTCCACACCTGAGTTTACAGCGTCTTGATCGTGTGCATACCAGTCTCCTCCACACCTGAGTTTACAACGTCCTGATTGTGTGCATACCTGAGTTTACAACATCCTGATCATGTGCACACCTGAGTTTACAACGTCCTGATCTTGTGCACACCTGAGTTTACAACGTCCTGATCGTGTGCATACCTGAGTTTACAACGTCCTGATCATGTGTATACCAGTCTCATCCACACCTGAGTTTACGATGTCCTGATCGTGTGCATAGCAGGCTCCTCCATACCACACGGTGATGCAACCAGTTAGAATGTTCTCCAGAGTACACCTAGAGAAAATTCCTATACTCACACAGGCTTTTGTCTCCCATTTCAAAGTACCAACCCACATTTCTCAATGCTTCCTTGGCCTGTCTCTGCTCTCTCCCACTCCTCTTCACATCACATTCCTTACCACGATTCTCCACTCCTCACTCTGTCCAAGTCCAGCTGCTGGTCTTCATGTGTGGCCTAGTTGCTAAGCATGGTGGAACATTTCTACTCGCAGGAAAAGGGCAAAGCCGGGTTATTTGTGCCTTATAACCAGTCGCTTTGTGCAGGTGGGGCTGATCAGCCATAGTTGGAAGCTCACCTGGAAGAAGGAAGGCTCTGATCTCAAACCTCTGCTGCCTTGTCGCTGTACCCACTCATGGGGAAGGCTTTGGGAGTAAACCCCGAGGAAAAATCTTGAGGCAGTGTCAGAGAATTCAACACTGATTGGCAACTCCTGTGATGTCGCTGGTACACCCTGCTGAATATCGGTCTCCACTGTTCTTTTTGATTCATCACCTGTGTGGAGGGGGGAGATTGCTGAATGGGCAACAGCTTGCTCACCATATTGTACTGCCCAGGCTTGCATGTCCTGTAGACAAGTGGCATACTTCATCCATGGTTAACCGTGACCAGCAAAGGGTCTATGTAAAATTGAGAAGTCAAAGTCAAAGCAAAGTAAATTTATTATCAGAGTTTACATAGATCACCATATACTACCTTCAGATTTGTCTTTTTGAAGGCATTTACAGGAACTGAAAGAGATTATTTCAAATTGCAACAGAATTTATTGAAGAACTATACAAAGCAGACAAACGAGATGAAACAGAGGAAGACTGAATCTGCAGATGTTGAAATCCAAGCAACACACACACAAAATGCTGGAGGAACTCAGCAGGCCAGGCAGCACTTATGGAAAAAAGTACAGTCGATGTTTCAGGCCAAAACCCTTCGGCAGCACTGGAGAAGAAAAGCTGAAGAGTATGTTTGAAAGCTGGGGGAAGGAGAGAGAGAAACACCAGGCAATAGGTGAAACTCGGAGGGGGAGGGGATGAAGCAAAGAGCTGGGAAGTTGATTGGAGAAAGAGATAGAAGGCCATGGAGGAAAGAGGAAAGTGGGGGCGGGGAGAGGAGCACCAGAGGGAGGCGATGGGGGGGCGCAAGGAGATAACATGAGAGAGGGACAAGGGGATGGGAAATGGTACAGGGTGGAGGCATTACTGGAAGTTTGAGAAATCAACGTTCATGCCATCAGGTTGGAGGCTACCCAAGCGGAATATAAGGTGTTGTTCCTCCAACCTGAGTGTGGCCTTATCTCAACAGTGGACGAGGCCGTGGATAGACATATTGGAATGGGAATGGGAAGCGGAATTAAAATGGGTGGACACTGGGAGATCCTGCTTGTTCTGGCGGACGGAGCATAGATGCTCGGCGAAGCAGTCTCCCACCTACATTGGTTCTCATCGCTATACAAGAGGCCACACGGGGAGCACATAACTGACACCAACAGACTCACAAGTGAAGTGTCGCCTTACCTGGGAGTCCTGTTTGGAGCCCTGAATAGACATCGGTGGATAAGCTGTCTCTGGAGATAGAGACAGTGAGATCGAGAAAGGGGAGGGAAGTGTCAGAAATGGACCAGGTGAATTTGAGGGCCGGGCGGATGAACATGCAAGCAGTTATGCAAAAGAAGTCAACTAGGCAAATAAAATATAAATAAATAATACTGAGAACATGAACTGCAGTATCATTGGAACCGAGTCTGTAGGTTGTGGAATCAGTTCAGTACAGAAGTGTGTGAAATTATTCACACCAGTCCAGGAGCCTGATGTTCCAAGAATGATAACTATTCCTGAATCTGGTGTTGATAATCTGATGGTAGTACCGAGTGGATCCTGAGGTTTCTGTGCCTCCTGTCTGATGGTAGTACCGAGTGGGTCCTGAGGTTTCTGTACCTCCTGTCGGGTGGTAGTACCGAGTGGGTCCTGAGGTTTCTGTGTCTCCTGTCTGATGGTCGTATTGAGTGGGTCCTGAGGTTTCCGTACCTTCTGTTGGGTGGTAGTACCGAGTGGGTCCTGAGGTTTCTGTACCTCCTGTCTGATGTTCGTATTGAGTGGGTCCTGAGGTTTCTGTACCTCCTGTCCGATAGCAGTAGTACCAAGTGGGTCCTGATGTTTCTGTGCCTCCTGTCCGATGATAGAACAGAGTGGGTCCTGAGGTTTCTGTATCTCCTGTCTGATGGTCATACCGAGTGGGTCCTGAGGTTTCTGTGTCTCCTGTCTGATGGTAGTACCGAGTGGGTCCTGAGGTTTCTGTGCCTCCTGTCGGGTGGTAGTACCGAGTGGGTCCTGAGGTTTCTGTTCCTCCTGTCCGATAGGGGTAGTACCGAGTGGGTCCTGAGCTTTCTGTACCTCCTGTCCGATGGTTGTACTGAGTGGGTCCTGAGGTTTCTGTGTCTCCTGTCTGATGGTAGTACCGAGTGGGTCCTGATGTTTCTGTGCCTCCTGTCCGATGATAGAACAGAGTGGGTCCTGAGGTTTCTGTATCTCCTGTCTGATGGTCATACCGAGTGGGTCCTGAGGTTTCTGTGTCTCCTGTCTGATGGTAGTACCGAGTGGGTCCTGAGGTTTCTGTGCCTCCTGTCGGGTGGTAGTACCGAGTGGGTCCTGAGGTTTCTGTTCCTCCTGTCCGATAGGGGTAGTACCGAGTGGGTCCTGAGCTTTCTGTACCTCCTGTCCGATGGTTGTACTGAGTGGGTCCTGAGGTTTCTGTGTCTCCTGTCTGATGGTAGTACCGAGTGGGTCCTGATGTTTCTGTGCCTCCTGTCCGATGATAGAACAGAGTGGGTCCTGAGGTTTCTGTATCTCCTGTCTGATGGTCATACCGAGTGGGTCCTGAGGTTTCTGTGTCTCCTGTCTGATGGTAGTACCGAGTGGGTCCTGAGGTTTCTGTGCCTCCTGTCGGGTGGTAGTACCGAGTGGGTCCTGAGCTTTCTGTACCTCCTGTCCGATGGTTGTACTGAGTGGGTCCTGAGGTTTTTGTGTCTCCTGTCTGATGGTAGTACCGAGTGGGTCCTGAGGTTTCTGTACCTCCTGTCGGGTGGTAGTACTGAGTGGGTCCTGAGGTTTCTGTGTCTCCTGTCGGGTGGTCGTACCGAGCGGGTCCTGAGGTTTCTGTTCCTCCTGTCCGATAGGGGTAGTACCGAGTGGGTCCTGAGCTTTCTGTACCTCCTGTCCGATGGTTGTACTGAGTGGGTCCTGAGGTTTTTGTGTCTCCTGTCTGATGGTAGTACCGAGTGGGTCCTGAGGTTTCTGTACTTCCTGTCGGGTGGTAGTACTGAGTGGGTCCTGAGGTTTCTGTGTCTCCTGTCGGGTGGTCGTACCGAGCGGGTCCTGAGGTTTCTGTGTCTCCTGTCTGATGGTAGTACCGAGTGGGTCCTGAGGTTTCTGTGTCTCCTGTCTGATGGTCGTATTGAGTGGGTCCTGAGGTTTCCGTACCTCCTGTCGGGTGGTCGTACCGAGTGGGTCCTGAGGTTTCCGTACCTCCTGTCTGATGGTAGTACCGAGTGGGTCCTGAGGTTTCTGTGTCTCCTGTCGGGTGGTCGTACCGAGTGGGTCCTGAGGTTTCCGTACCTCCTGTCGGGTGGTAGTACCAAGTGGGTCCTGAGGTTTCTGTACCTCCTGTCGGGTGGTAGTACCGAGTGGGTCCTGAGGTTTCTGTACCTCCTGTCCTATAGCAGTAGTACCGAGTGGGTCCTGATGTTTCTGTGCCTCCTGTCCGATGATAGAACCAAGTGGGTCCTGAGGTTTCTGTACCTCCTGTTGGGTGGTAGTACCGAGTGGGTCCTGAGGTTTCTGTACCTCCTGTCGGGTGGTAGTACCGAGCGGGTCCTGAGGTCTCTGTACCTCCTGTCTGATGGTAGTACCGAGTGGGTCCTGAGGTTTCTGTGCCTCCTGTCTGATGGTCGTATTGAGTGGGTCCTGAGGTTTCTGTACCTCCTGTCGGGTGGTAGTACCGAGTGGGTCCTGAGGTTTCTGTACCTCCTGTCTGATGGTAGTACCGAGTGGGTCCTGAGGTTTCTGTGCCTCCTGTCGGGTGGTAGTACCGAGTGGGTCCTGAGGTTTCTGTACCTCCTGTCGGGTGGTAGTACCGAGTGGGTCATGAGGTTTCTGTACCTCCTGTCTGATGGTAGTACCGAGTGGGTCCTGAGGTTTCTGTGCCTCCTGTCTGATGGTAGTACTGAGTGGGTCCTGAGGTTTCTGTGTCTCCTGTCGGGTGGTAGTACCGAGTGGGTCCTGAGGTTTCTGTACCTCCTGTCTGATGGTAGTACCGAGTTGGTCCTGAGGTTTCTGTGTCTCCTGTCGGGTGGTAGTACCGAGTGGGTCCTGAGGTTTCTGTGTCTCCTGTCGGGTGGTAGTACCGAGTGGGTCCTGAGGTTTCTGTGTCTCCTGTCTGATGGTAGTACCGAGTGGGTCCTGAGGTTTCTGTGCCTCCTGTCGGGTGGTAATGGTGTAGCCTGGATGGTGAGGGTCCTTGGCGATCCGTGTTGCTTTCTCGTAGCAGCACTCCATGTGAATGTGCCCAGCCGTGCAGAGGTTTTTATCTATGATAGACTGGACTGTGTCCATTATTGTCTGTAGACTTTTCTATTCAGGAGCATTGGTGTTTATATAACAATGTTGGGGAAAAAATGAATTTTGAAAAATCATAGGTTGTTGGCGTAGAAACTCCAGACTTACTGCTGTGAAAACTAACCAAAACAACTGGACCTGACTCCCGAAAAGATTTAAAGCTCTCAGGAGACAGGGGAAGAATATTTGGCAATAAAGGCAACAGACTGAGTTAAGTGGACTTGAGCTGAGAAACATTTCTGCTGCCTGCAGTAATAGATGGTGAAGAAGGAAAAGGTGTGAAAATAGGTTAGCGTTGAATGCAGCTATGCTGTGGTATTGTGTACCGAATGATTGATAACAAATACAAGCAAACTTTGCTCTGGAGGATCCAATGGCAATTCTATACTCCAGCAATAACTTGCCTTTATAAGACCATACGACATACAGTAGGAGCAGATTTAGACCATTCAGCCCATCAATTCTGCTCCACCATTCCATCATGGCTGATTTATTTTCCTTCTCAAGCCCATTTTCCTGCAGTCACCCGATTATTCTTACTAACCAAAAACCATAAACCTCCACTTTAAATTTACCCAACGACTTGGCCTCCACAGCTGTCTGTGTCGATGAATTCCGCAGAATCAACATCCTCTGGATAAAGAGTTTCCTTTTTACCTCTGTTCTAAAGTTCTATCTCTGATATATTGCCCCTTCTACATTTCAGGAATTTGACACTGAACTGTACACGGAGAGTTTAGACAGGTGATCAAAATTTGGTGAAAGCAGGCTTAGAGAAAACCTGAAGAGAAAGGGAAAGAGCTTCTGAGAACATTTTGTGGGAGGGCTGTGTTAATAGTCCTCAAATCTGCTCTGTCATCCAGTGTTTCTGGCTGCTGTTCCACCTCAGTCCTCTCTCCTGCACTGCCCTAATATCCTTAATTTTCTTTGTTTTCAGAAGTAGAGATGTGGAGATTTTAAAAAAGGATTCCATAGCTCAGGAACTTGGTGCCTATGCTCAGTGGCCGCTTATTCGGTACGCTTGCACGCCTGCTTGTTATGCAAATATCTAATCAATCAATCATGTGGCAGCAACTCAATGCGTAAAAGCATGCTGACTCGGTCAAGAGGTTCAATTGTTGTTCAAACCAAACATCCGTATGGGGAAGAAATGTGATCTACGTGACTTTGACTATGGAATGACGGTTGGCACCAGACGGGGTGATTTGAATATCTCAGAATCTGCTGTTCTCCTGGGATTTTCACATACAACAGTCTCTAGAGTTTATAGAGAATTGTGCAAAAAACAAAAAGAAACTCCAAGGAGTGGCAGTTCTGTGGGCAAAAACGCTTTGTAAATGAGAAACATTGGGAGGAAACTGAAGGTCCATGAGCCAGTCCTCATCAGAGGATCAGATGAAGAAAGGGTCAGCAACTTTAAATTCCTTGGTACAATAATTTCAGAGGACCTATTCTGGACCAGCATGTAAGTGCAATTATGAACAAAGCACAGAGGTTTCTCTTTTCTTAGAAGTTTTTGAAGGTTCGGTATGAAATCTAAAACTTTGACAAATTTCTATAGATATGCGGTGGCGAGCATATTGACTGGCTGCATCACAGAAAAGCTCTCAAAAAGAGGTTGATATGGCACAGCGCATCACTGGTAAAGCCCTCCCCGTCCTTGAGTACATCTATATGGAGCGCTGACACAAGAAAGCAGCATCCATCATCAAAGACCCCCACCACCCAGGTTTTGCTCTCTTCTCATGGCTGCCATCAGGAAGAAAGTACAGGAGCCTCAGGACCCACACCACCAGGGTCAGTAACAGTTATCCTTCAACCATCTGGAAGGAGGTACAGGAGCCTCAGGACCCACACCACCAGAGTCAGGAACAGTTATTATCCTTCAACCATCAGGAAGAAGGTACAGAAGCCTCAGGACTCACACCAACAGGGCCAGGAACAGCTATTACCCCTCAACCATCAGGAAGAAGGTACAGGAGCCTCAGGACTCATACCACCAGGGTCAGGGGCAGTTATTATCCCTCAACAATTAGTCTTTAAACCAGTGTGGTAACTTCACTCAGCTCAACACTGAATGATTTCACAACCTACAAACTCACTTGCAAAGATGCTACAACTCATCTTCTCAATGTTAATAATTTATTATTATAGTTTTGTTTTCTTTTTTGTGTTTGCACAATTGTTGTCTTATGCACATTGGTTGCTTGTCTGTCTTTGTTGTGTGGTTTTTCATTGATCCTGTTGTGTTTCTTTGTATCTACTGTGACTCTAAACAAGAAAATGAATCTCAGGCTTGCATGTGTGACATATATGTATTTCAGTAATAAATTTACTTTGAACTTTGAACTTTCAGGTTAGAGGGGAATGGCCAGACTTGTTCAAGCTGGTAGAGGGCAACAGTAACTCAGATAACCTCGCTTTACAGCAGTGGTATGCAGAAGAGCATCTCTGAACGCACCATGTCAAACCTGGAAGCAGATGAGCCGCAGCAGCAGAAGACCACGGACGTACACTCAGGAAGCCACTTTGTCAGGTACATGGGGTAACTAATAAAGTGGCCATTGAGTGTCGGCCTGGAGGAGTTTTAAAGTGGTGAGAACTGGGCCACACACAGTTAATTGCCCATTCTGAGTCTGGCCTGCACTTCACTGTCTGTGGAAAGCCAGCCCTGCAAGCTCTCTGCTGAGCTGTGTGTACGTTGTCAGCGAAGGCAGCAATTAAGATTGGGAAGCCAAACTTCTTTAAGAATCAACCTGATTGTGCTTAGTGAGGCAGAGAAAGAAGACCCCAAGGGAAGCCAGTACCAAGATGATAATCTAAAATTGTAGTAGATGATGAAATTATTATGCAGTCAATTGCTCCATTACACTGTAGTTTGATGATCTGGTTACATGACGTTTAGAGCAGCAGTCCTTGTGCGAGGCATAATTCACCATGCATTAACTAACAAAGGGTGTGCTGACTTTGGAAAGCATTCAGAGGAGGTTCTCGACAATAATCCCGGCAATGAAAAGGTTAATGTATGAGGAGTGTTTGATGGCTGTGGGCCTGTACTCAGTGGAATTTAGAAAAACGAGAAGGCGGGGTGGATCTCATTGAAACCTACTGAATATTGAAAGACCTAGATAGAGTGGATGTGGAGAAGATGTTTCCTGTAGTGGGGGAGTTGAGGACCAGGGGGTACAGAATAGAGGGGCATTCATTTAGAATGAGTTGAGAAATTTCTTTAGCCAGAGAGTGGTGAATCTGTGGAAACCATTGGGTGTATTTAAAGCAGAGTAGATTATTCAGGACATGAAATGTGACGGGAAGAAGGCAGGAGAATGGATTTGATGGGTTGAGTGGCCTAACTCTGCTCCTCTATCTTATGGTCTTAATAAAGACAGGATTTCCCAGTGGCCACCCATTCTAATTTTACTTCCATTCCCATTCCAACATGTTAACAAATTTCACGACACATGCCGGTGATAATAAACCTGATTCCGATGTGGCCACTCTTAGACTGAAGGAGCAACACCTCATAGTCCATTTGGGTAATCTTCAACCTGGTTGTATGAACATTGATTTCTTGAACTTCTGGTAATTTCTCTCCCTTCTATCCTTTTTCCATTCCCCATTCTGCTCCCCTTCCTAACTCTTCTCTTCTCCTCCCATAGCTATCACCTCCCCCGGTGGCTCTTCTACTTCACTTTCTTTCATGATCTAATTTCCTCTTTGATGAGATCCCTTCTACTTCAACCCTTTTTCTCTTCCACTTATCACCCGACATTGTGTTGGCGCGTGGCCAAGTGGTTAAGTCGTTCATCTAGTGATCTGAAGGTCGCTAGTTTGAGCCTTGACTGAGGCATCGTGTTGTGTCCTTGAGCAAGGCACTTAACCACACATTGCTCTGTGACGACACCGGTGCCAAACTGTATGGGTCCTAATGCCCTTCCCTTGGACAACATCGGTGGCGTGGAGACTTGCAGCATGGGCAACTGCCGGTCTTCCATACAACCTTGCCCAGGCCTGCGCCCTGGAAACCTTCCAAGGCGCAAATCCATGGTCTCACGAGACTAACGGATGCCTATATATATCACCTGACAGTTTCTTAATTCATTCCCCCCTCCCCTCCAGTACCCACTTTGTCCCTCACCTGGTTTCACTTATCACATACCAGCCTGTAGTCCTTTTCTTCCTGCTCACCTTTTTATTCTGGTTTCTTCCCCCTTCCTTTCCAGTCCTGATGAAGGGTCCCAGCACAAAACGTTGACTATTTGTTCCTCTCCATCGATGCTGCCTGACCTGCTGAGTTCCTCCAGCATTTTGTGTGTGTTGCTCAGTGATTCTAGCATCTGCAAAATCTCTTTACCATGTCTGTTTACCATGCATGGCAAGTTTGACCAGATTAACTCTTACCATAGAGAGAATACACATTTTAAATTCTGACAATAGCTAGTTCTGCCCCACGCTCCACAGCTGAGAATGCAATGAGGAATCTCTGGCTAGTATTGAGCCTGAAGCTGTAAAGGTCTTGTAATGGTTTGTGCTGACCAGATCTCAGCCAGCTTAGCAATAAGTATTTGACCTGTGGAGACCAGCCCACCCCCAAACCCCTCCGCCTGTCCATTTCTTTCTCCTTCTTCAAAATGCCTCTTGGTGGTTGTCCATCAATAGACAATAGACAATAGGTGCAGGAGTAGGCCATTCGGCCCTTCGAGCCAGCACCGCCATTCACTGTGATCATGGTTGATCATCCACTATCAGTATCCAGTTCCTGCCTTATCCCCATAACCTTTGATTCCGCTATCTTTAAGAGCTCTATCCACCTCTTTTTTGAAATGGATGTCATCGTGTCCAACAATGACAGGAAACCTGTGCGGGAGAGTTTTTAAAGTGGAATAGCCATTGCACTGGGGCAGTCCCACTCTCTGGACCTCGGACAAGTGTCAAAAACTGGAGTCTTCCTTGGTTGCAGTGGAAGACCATGATGACCTCCATGCCTTGTCATGCCCTTTGCTCTCCACCTTCCTAGTCATTGGATCTCACTGTAGCTCTTATCCGCCCAAGCCACCAGAGCTGACTTCACATGCTAGGACAGGCATGCCCCTATTTCATTGGGGGATGAGGCTGCTGGCTATCCCACCTGGCTTAGCCTGCCCGTCAAAGTGGCGAAACGGGCCGTGGCTCTGTCACAGGTAAGAGCTGAGTGCCTGGTGGGGACCAAAGGTGAGTGAGATACCCTGGAATGGATACAACAAGCATCTTCACCACAGGTGCTACCCCTCTCTGGACATGCCATACAGCCCCAAAGATACTTAAAATGAAACAACACACACAAATTGCAGGAGGAAATCAGCAGTATGTATGGAGGGGCCTACACAGTTGGTGTTTTGGGCTGAGACCCTTCATCAGGACTAGAAAATAAGGGAGAAGATGGGGAAAGGGGAAGGAGGACAATCATGAAGTCTAGTCCTGATGAAGGGTCTTGTCTTGAAACATCAACTGTTTATTCACTTCTGTCAGTACAGCCTGAGCTGCTGAGTTCCTCCAGCATTTTGTGTGTGTTGCTCCGGGTTTCCAGCGTTCTGGAGAATCGCTTCAGTTTATGACAAGCTAGAAGGTGATAGGTGAAATCAAAGTGACACACACAAAATGCTGGAGAGACTCAGAAGGTTGGGCAACATCTTTGGAGGGGAATAAATAGTCAGTGTTTCGGGCCGAGAGCCTTCTTCAGAACTGGGAAGAAAAGGGGAGAACACCAGAATAAAAAGGTGGGGTGGGGGTGGGGGTTGGAGGTGAAGGAGAGTAGCTAGAAAGTGATAGATTAAGCCAGGTGAGGGAGGGGGATGAAATCAGAAGCTGGGAGTTGATTGGTGGGAAAGGTAAAAAGCTGAAGAAGAAGGAATCTGACAGGAAAGAATAGCAGACCCTGGGGGAAAGGGGAAGCAGGAGGGGCACCAGAGAGAAATGATGGGAAGCTGAGGAGAAGAATGGGGAATGAAAGACCATAAGACATAGGAGCAGAATTAGATCATTTGGCCCATCAAGTCTGCTCCACAATTCGATCATGGTTGATTTATTATTTCTCTCAAACCCCATTTTCTAGCCTTCTCCCCTGTAACCTTTAATACCCTAACCTAAAGCTCTGATTTAAATATGCCCAGTGATTTGGCCTCAATAGCCGTCTGTGGCAATGAATTCCACAGATTCACCACCCTCTGGCTAAAGAAATTCCTCCTCATCTCTGTTCTAAAGATGACTCCTTCTATTCTGAGGCTGTGCCCTCTGGTCTGAGACTCGCCCACTATTGAAAACATCCTCTCCACATCCACTTTATCTAGGCCTTTCAATATTCAATAGGTTTCAATTAGATCCCCCCTTAAACTCCAGTGAATACAGGCCCGAAGAGAGAAGGGGTTTTGATTTGTGTTTCCTTGCAGTGGAGACCTGTCTTGCACAGGGACTGAGCTTTGAAATGAAACAGCTGGAATTACATCACCAAATCATAATTATAAAACGGAGAACTGAGGGACTGTAATGTGTAACCGATAACCGAGGTAATCAAATTATCTGGCCTTGTCAGCCTCTTTAATCGTGGCGTGGTAGGTTTGGACATACTATGTAAGCCAAGGATGATGATTATTTGTCTTTCATGTCAGCTAATGTGGAACCTGGACAGGGCAGATGGGAAACTAAAAAACTCAATCATGACACTTCAGCTTTGTGTTTAATGCGAGTTCAAAGCTACCATTTATCTTGTGACTGCAGCCAACCAGAGTTGATTCAGAAATACCTGGAACGATATGACTTAGGTCCAAAAGAATCAAAGCGAGCAAAAGATCATAGGGAATTTTATTTTATTATGTCAAGTCAAGCTACAGGAGTTGGTAACACCGTGAGTTGGATTTTTGCAGGATCATGGTTATATAAAAAGATTGGATTTGAGATAAGGATTTTTTCTAATGACAACCCTCAGATGTAAACCACACACACATGCACAAACTCACAAACACACACACACACACACACACACACACACACACACACTCACTCACACGCATACACACACACACACACACACACACACACACTCATGCACACACATACTCATACACACACACACACACACACACACACATACACAACCTTTATTTTTATTATATACTGTTGCAGTAAAGCAGCATCCATCTCAGGAATCCCACCACCCAAGTCATGTTTTCTTCTCACTGCTGCCATCAGGAAGAGGGTACAGGAGTCTCAGATTCCACACCACCAGGTTCAGGAAAGTTACTATGCATCAACTATCAGGCTCTTGAACCAGACGGGGCACTTTACTCAACTTCACTTGCTCATCATTGAAATGTTCTCACAACCTATGGATTCACTATCAAGGACTCTTCATCTCATGTTCTTGAGTTATTGCTTATTTATTATTATTATTATTATTTATATTTGCACAGTTTGTTGCCTTTTGCACACTGGTTGAATGTCCTAGTTGGGCAGTCTTTCATTGATTCTGTTACAGTTATTATTCTATAGATTTATTGAGTATGCTCACAAGGAAATGAATCTCAGGGTTGTATATGGTGACAAATATGAACTTTGATAATAAATTTACTTTGAACTTTGTAGTTTGAATTTGTTTGAGTGCTAGTTAAGTTATGCACGGACAAAGTATTAGTATGTGTGTAATGTCTGGGCATTAAATGCCGTGTCATTTAAATGCACACAGGTACCAAAGGATAAATGGACTTTGAGTTGATATGGGATTATTCATATCTTGGTTGCCCGGTAAATGAGAAGAATTCAATTAATAATCCACTGAGCATATTTTAACATGAAACTGTAGACAGACGTTGAGTTTTATATTATTATCTCTTCTTTGTTCTTCTTTCTTATCGCAGGGAGAAGAATCAGAGGTAATCTCTTTGAAGTATTAAGGATCCCTTGGGTGCGATCGTGACTGTGGAGATATCAAGATGTTTTCACTATTGAGAGCATTTTAACAGAGGCACACAGTGGCAAGGTTGAGGGCTGTCATTTAACTTTGAGGTGTGCATGCCACAGTAGCATAACAATTAGCGTGACTCTATTGCAGCTTGGAGTGCTGGAGTTCAGAGTTCGGTTTCGACATCCTCTGTAAGGAAGTTTGTAAGCTCTTCCTGTGCGTGCGTGGCTTTCCTCCAGGTGCTCCAGTCTTCTCCCACAGACCAAAGATGTACCGGTTAGTCATTGCAGATGATTAGTGATTAGCTTTAGGGTTAAATCATTGGGCTGCTGGGTGGGGCGGCTCATTACGCCAGAAGGGCCTGTTCTCAAAATAAAATAAAATAAAATAAAATTCTCACAGAGAACACAGCACTGAATAGGTCATCTGGTCCATGATATTGTGTTGATCTTAGAGACCTACAGTCAGAGAAAAGTACAGCACAGAAACAGGTCCTTTGGCCCATCTAGTCCATGCCGAATCATTTAAACTGCCTACTCCCATTGACCAGCACTGGGACCATTGCTCTCCATGCCTCTACTATCCATATACCCATCCAAACTTCCCTTAAGCATTGAAATTGATCTCGCATGTACCACTTGTGCTGGCAGTTTGTTCCACACTCACACCACCCTCTGACTGAAGAAGTTTCCCCTCATATTCACCTTAAATTTCTCACTTTTCACCCTTAACCCATGATCTCTGGTCATAGCCCCACCCAACCTCAGGGAAAAAGCCTGCTTACATTTACCGTATCTATACCCTTCATAATTTTGTATACCTCTGTCAAATTTCTCTCAATTTCCTATGTTCTAAGGAACAAAGACCCAATTTATTCAATCTTTCGTTTCAACTCAGGTCCTCCAAACCCGGCAACATCCTTGTAAATTTTCTCTGTACTCTTTCAACCTTATTTACATCTTTTCTGTAGGTAGGTGACTAAAACTGCACACAATACTGAAATTAGGCCTCACCTATATCTTATACAACTTCAACACAACATCCCATCTCCTGTACTCAGTTCATTGATTTATGAAGGCCAATGTGCCAAAAGCTTTCTTACAATCCTATCTATCTGTGACACCACTTCCAATGAATTATGGACCTGTATTCCCAGATCCCTTTGCTCTACCACACTCCTCCCTGTGCAAGACCTACCCTGGCTGGTCCTGCCGAAGTGTAACACATCTCGATGACAGTGGAGCCCTCACATTCTGTTGTCTGCGTCAGTGCAGGGAAGACAATCTCTGGCCCCACCAAACGTGTGAGATTGAGGTGCAAAACCTCCTGTCTGTGTGGATGCTGCGTGATGTGTTACCCTATTACAAATCAGTACCAAGAAATAACAGACAGTACACCATATGCAATTAAACGATTTAGCTTTATAATTCTTAATTTGACTAAAGGGTTAGTAAAGTAAAACAAGAACAAAAGGGCCTGTTTTAATAAAACAGTCTAATGTGCACAAGTTGGAGCTCACGACTTCGGTTCCGCTAGTCCCCCATCGACTTCCCCGGGCTTTGTCGGACCCCAGCCCCACTCCAAGTCCACTCCATCCTGGTGTCTACGGCCTCTCCGTTCTGGCATCTTCTGTCTCCATCTTCCCTGAACAAACGACCCAGATCACCTCGGTCTCAGGCACACAACAAAAAAAACACTCCCTTCATTGGACAGTGCACACTCCAAAGTCTCTGTTACCTGTAGCCGTAACCCAAACACTGCTGCTGCAGAAAAACCATTGCATTAGCAGTGAAACCTTTCCCAGGGTGTTACACTCTCCCTCCACCAAATTTAGTCATGTCCTCATGACATTGAGATAATTTGCCAACCCTTCATGCAAAGCATGAAGTCCAGCCCAGGCGTAAAAGGCAGTGACATAACTCCCCAAAGCGGTAAGGGTAGGGGCCACACTCTGTTCCCCCTGTGCTATATAGGCCAGTCTATCTGAGGGTCTCCTGATTCTTTGAGACCTCCTTACCCCGTCATCTACTTCTTCACATTCAGACACTCCTTGGGATACTTCGGGTCTACATGGCGAGGCCTCCCCCGGTCTATCACTCATGCCCTCCTGCAACTCGGATCCCTCTGCCATGGCTGAGCCCTGCTTCATCCCCTTCATGGTCCCTCTGAACCCCAGTCTGTCCACAGATAGTCCCCCTGATTTCACCTCACTCAGCTTGAGAAGGGTTGAGAATCTCTTCCTCATTCAGTGGGGATTTAGCAAAAGGCAGCATATACCACACCCCCATTTCCTCATGCTCCGAGTCCGTATCCCATTCAGGGGCGGGGGCTGGTCTAATCTCTCCTGCTGTTGGTCTTTCAGTCGCTCCACATTGCTGCTGAGTCCTCTCATTAAGTGTAGACTCCAGGTCGGGCTCTGGGTCAACCTGCACCTCTTGTGCCAGAGGCAGAAGGTGGTTCCGATGGAGAATCTTAACAGGCTCATTCCCATCCCCTGGTTTCACCCGGAAAACTGGTATGTTTGGCATTTGACTCCACTACAGAGGACATAGCTGCCTAGCAGTCAGCCAACTTGTGCTTCCCAGGTAGCCCCAAATTCCTTATGAGGACTCAGTCTCCCAGCAGGAGTTGGGAGAACCTCACCTCCTAATCATATCTCCTCTTATTTCCTTGATTCTACTTGGCAGCCACGACCTCAGCTTATTCATAAGCCTTTTTCAGATCACTTCTCATATCAGACACATACTTCAGATAAGTCTTCGGTGGTAGGTCTTCCTCGCCAGTCCCAAAACAGAGGTCAATGGGCAACCTCGCCTCGCACCCAAACATCAGATGATATGACGAGTACCCGGTAGCTTCATTTCGTGTACAGTTGTAGCAGTGGACCAGATGTCCAGTATGCTGGCTCCCTTTTTCTTCTTGCTGCTTTCCAAGGTTTCGAGCATGTCTAGCAGGGTCTGATTAAACCCCTCAGGCTGGGGATCACCCTATGGGTAATAAGGCATAGTCCTTGACTTCTCGACTCTGATCATGCCCAGTAACTCATGGATGAGTCTGCTCTCGAAATCCCGTCCCTGATCACTATGTATCCGTCTGGGGAGGCCATAATAAATGAAATACTCCTCCCATAACAATTTGACCACCGTGGACGCCCTCTGGTCCTCGGTAGGGAAAGCCTGTGCATATCTGGTGTAGTGATCCGTGATGACTAAGACATTCACCGTGTTGCTGGCATCGGGTTCTATTGACAGGAAATCCATACACACCAGGTCAAGGGGCCCCTCACTCTGCAAGTGGAACAATGGGGCGGCTCTCGTAGGCAGCATCTTCCACCGTATACATCGAATGCACGACATGCAGTACTCTTTGACCTCCGACTTCATTCGAGGTCAGTAAAACTGGTCTCTGAGCAATCCACAGGTCTTTTCAACTCCCAAATGTCCAGGATCATCCTAAAGTGATTTCAACACAATCCTCTGATACTTCTCAGGCAGAATCATCTGGGAATGCCAAGGCCGGTCAGGAGGTGACGTGACCCGGTTTAGGATCTGGTTCCTCAACTCCATTCTGGGCCATTCTCTCAGTAATGGAGACACCGCAGTATGTTCTGTCTTCTCCGCTTGGGCCATGTCTCCCTTTCTGATTGCTGACCAAATGGTACCGATGCCCGGGTCATCTCACTGAGCAGCTGCCACTTCCCCAGGGCTCAATTCCGGTAACTGGTTTGTCTTCAGAATAGTCAGGTTACAGTAAGCTAGTGGAATAGTGTCATCAGGATCTCCCAATTCACCTACCACTCGATCCTGCCCTGGCTTTCCCTCTGCCTTCTCCGTGATGGCAAACTGGCATACGGCTTTCACTCCTGGGGCAGGAATGCTCTCCCTCTCTTCGTCCCTGTCCAGCCCTTCATGCACACATCGGGACAAAGCATCAGCATTAATATTCCTGCTTCCTGGCCAGTATTTCAGGCTGAAATCATAGGCAGACAACGCCTACGATGATCGATAGCCTGGGTCAGCATCTCCTTCAGTAACTGAAAGGCTTCTTCACATTTCACATCCCACCTCAGTCCAAAAAGCTTCCAGTGTCTAAGATACTCTTTATCCTCCTCTCCTTTTCTCCCCCTCCCATTCTTCCCCAAGGGAGGGTAACCGCACAGAAGCTGATTTAAAGGGTGACTCAGTTTCGCATAGCCCTTCACGAACCTCCAATAGTAACCACAGAACCCAAGGAACAAGCACAAAGCGCTCACAGTCTGGGGCCTTGGCCAAGTTGTCACCACCTCTATCTTAGACGGATCTGAAGCTACTCCATGCCGTGAGACTATGTGCCCAACGTAGCTGACAGATGTCCTGCAGAACTGGCACTTGTCCAGAGAAGGTTTTAACCCTTCAGCTTTCAGGCAACCCAGCACCTTCAGTAGTCTTGCTTCATGTTCCTCCAAGGTGGACCCAAACACTGTGAGGTCATCCAGATACACCAATACCTCAGGCAAGTTCATATCCACAACTGTCTTCTTCATTTCCCGCTGGAAGGTTGCAGGGACTCCCAATATGCCCTGGGGCATCCTTTCAAAGTGGAAGAATCCCAAGGGACATATAAGTGCCATATTCTCTTTGTCAGCCTCATTCATGGGGATCTGGTGATATGCACTCCTCAAGTCCAGCACACTGAACCACTTCGTACCACTCAGACAGGTCAGCGTGTCTTTGATCCTCGGGACCATATACTGGTCGGGGATGGTACGCCTACTCAGAGTCCTATAGCCCACACACATCCGTACCTTCCCATTCTTCTTCCTGGCCACTAATATTGGGGATACTTAGGGGCTTCTGGACTCAGTGATGGTCCCAGCTTCCTTCAACTTACACAAATGCTGCTGAATGTCTTACACCTCTGCAGGGACCAGTTGTTGCGAGCTCTCTCTCTCTGAACAGAGTATCCTCAGTCACCCGGATAGTGTGACGCGTGCTTCTGGAACAACTCACGTCAAACTCGTCAGTAGAAAAGACAACTTCTCGCTTCAACATCTTCTCTATCAATCTCCTCTTCCAGCCAACAGGTAGTCCCCAAAGTTAAATGACTTGGCAGTCAACTTTCCCTCTTTTGCAGATAGTTTCTCCCCAGCTTGTCTCACAGGGACACTAGACATTACCATCACCAGGAAGAGGTGCACCAGGGGCATCCCCCGCCTGAAAGTGACCTTCCTCTTCGTACTGTTCTTGATGATCACTGCCATCCTGCTCACCTGTACAACCATGGACTTCTGCAACACCCCAGCAGGCACACCCGACTCCTCTTTAACCACCAAGAGGGCCTCGCTCTTGGGCATTCCGGGAAATTTGGAATTTCCCATTACTCTCGCTACTTCCCCGGGCCATAACACGATTGGCTTGGACTGGGTGAATCAACAGTCTCTTGCCTAACCTCGTCATCCGGCCCAATGTAGCCATGCACTTCCTCAAAAGCAGCTTGAAACACCGGGTGAACGGACAATATTCCCAGAAAGCCACCACCCGCCTTCTCCTTGCAGGCTCCCACGAGTCTCCTCACACCAGGAGTATTGGTCCCCACAAGAATTGAAACGCCACCTTTCTCACGGGATCCGGACAAACTAGCGTCAATGTACCAAGGACCTCAGCCACTCCCACATCGGCCTCTGACAACTCCAGCTTCACTGACAAATAACCATCATACAGAGAGTCAGATACACTAAGACCCCACATCTCCAGGGTCTCCGACAACTCCAGCTTCACTGACAAATAACCATCATACAGAGAGTCAGATACACTAAGACCCCACATCTCCAGGGCACTGAGTGGTGTCAGTGGTAAATGCGTCAAATACTGGTTGTAAAATGAACGGTACAGCAGAGTGACCTGTGACCTTGTGTCAAGTATGGCTCTGGCATAGATACCCTCTATCCATAGCGATACACTGGAGCTTGGCCCCACTAAGCCTTCAGGAATGGGGTTTTTTGCTTTAGTGTGTTCCTATTGCTGGGAATGTGTTCCCCCCGAGATGCCAGACCGTCCCCTCACCGGGTTTCTTATAACTTTCCCAGCGTCTCTCTCAGCTTAGGTACCGGGGGCTCACTCTCCGAGGGGGTTTCCTGTCATTTACACTCCTGCCTGAAGTGTCCCTCTTCACCACAGTTATAACAGACAACACCGCCCGCTCCCCTTCTCGTGGGATCCAGGCTGCTGGCAGCCCTCTACATAGTCCATGCCCTTAGAGCGTCCGCCTCCCTATC
Organism: Mobula birostris; assembly: GCF_030028105.1. NCBI lineage: Eukaryota > Metazoa > Chordata > Chondrichthyes > Myliobatiformes > Myliobatidae > Mobula > Mobula birostris. The sequence goes on along the minus strand of NC_092387.1, from coordinate 6,627,148 downwards.
AGCTCGATCACACGGGGGGGGGAAGGGGGCACACCCACTGATAACAACCGGGACATCTCAGTTCTCAACTCAGCCACAATCTCCTCTACCACTCCCCGGGGCAGACTATCCATGGTCATTTCACCGCAGGGGACTGAGGACTGTACCCTGCTGACGGAGGCCTCCCACTCCTCCAACGCATTCTCCTCCTCTCGTACTTCTCTGATCAGCTGAACAGACGAGGGAGGGTGCACATCTTACGAGACAGTCGGGGAGCCCAAGCGATCAAGTTCTGGGATTGGGCGCCTGTCGCTCTTTGGTCCATTCTTAACTGATCCACCTTAGCCGTCTGAATGGCCCCTCAGTGCCACAAGCAATTTAGCTGCCTCTCCAGCTGAAAGAGGTAGGCAGAAAGCTTCTCTCCCTTCTCCTGACACGATCTGAAACACCGTCATGAGCTCCATTGGGTTTCCCCTCGCACCAAACACCTTCTCTAGTGCTTGTATGTCGGCTGCAGAAGCAGCCTTACGGTTCTCACTACGTCAGCAGCTCGCCCCCTCAAACTCTCAAGCAATCACTGCTGTCTTACATCATCAGAGCACTGTCAATCATCTAACAACTGAGAGGTCTGCTCCGCCCAACTCTCATACTCCTCTTCCCCTTTAAGGCTGGGATTCGTTCCTGAGAATAAACGGAGCCTACGATAGCCAGGACTCTGAACCTGGACATTTTCCCATTTATTCGCCAGAGAGGTAAGGGTGGACACTACTCAGAATTCTCACTCTTTCTTGGGGGACGGGGTCTTATTAGATATTCCAAATCAGACCACTCCTTCCCCTCGCTAAGCAGAAACAAGCTACGGGAGACTCGACTTGTGATTTGGCCTGCTCACCTACACTGTCCTCCTCCTGGAAAGTAGAAACATAAAAACGTAGAAAACCTACAGCACAATTCAGGCCCTTCGGCCCACAATGCTGTGCCGAGCATGTCCTTACCTTAGAAATGACCTAGGGTTACCCATAGCCCTCTATTTTTCTAAGCTCCATGTATCCAATCAGGAGTCTCTTAAAAGACCCTATCGTATCTGCCTCCACCATTATCGCCGGCAGCCCATCCCACGCACTCACCACTCTCTGCGTAAAAAACTTACCCCTGATATCTCCTCTGTACCTACTTCCAAGCACCTTAAGCCTGTGACCTCTTGTGCTAGCCATTTCAGCCCTGGGGAAAAAGCCTCTGACTATCCACACGATCAATGCAACTCATCACTTTATACACCTCTATCAGGTCACCTCTCATCCTCTATCTCTCCAAGGAGAAAAGGCCGAGTTCATTCAACCTATTTTCATAAGGCGTGCTCCCCAATCCAGGTAACATCCTTGTAATTCTCCTCTGCACCTTTTCTATGGTTTCCACATCCTTCCTATAGTGAGGCGACCAGAACTGAGCACAATACTCCAAGTGAGGTCTGGCCAGGGTCCTACATAGCTGCAGCATTACCTCTTGGCTCCTAAAATCAATCCCACAATTGATGAAGGCCAATGCACCATATGATTTCTTAACCACAGAGTCAACCTGCACAGCACCCTTGAGTGCCCTATGGACTTGGACCCCAAGATCCCTCTGATCCTCCACACTGCCAAGTGTCTTACCATTTAAACAATATATTTTGCCATCATATTTGACCTATCAAAATGAACCACCTCACACATCATCTGCCACTTCTCAGCCCAGTTTTGCATCCCATCGATGTCCAGCTGTAACCTCTGACATTCCTCTACACTATCCACAACACTCCCAACATTTGTGTCATCAAGAAATTTACTAACCCATCCCTCCAGTTCCTCATCCAAGTCATTTAGAAAAATCATGAAGAAAAAGGGTCCCAGAACAGATCCTCGAGGCATACCACTGGTTACCGAACTCCATGCAGAATATGACCTGTCTACAGCCACTCTTTGCCTTCCGTGGACAAGCCAGTTCTGGATCCACAAAGCAATGTCTCCTTGGATCCCATGCCTCTTTACTTTTTCAATAAGCCTTGCCTGGGGTACCTTATCAAATGCCTTGCTGAAATCCATATACACTACATCTATGGCTCTACCTTCATCAATGTGTTTAGTCACATCCTCAAAAAAGTCAATCAGGCTCGTAAGACACGACCTGCCTTTGACAAAGCCATGCTGACTATTCCTAATCATATTATGCCTCTCCAAATGTTCATAAATCCTGCCTCTCAAGATCTTCTCCATCAACTTACCAACCACTGAAGTCAGACTCACTGCCCTAGAATTTCCTAGGCTATCCCTACTACCTTTCTTAAATAAAGGAACAACATCTGCAGCCCTCCAATCCTCTGGAACCTCTCCCATCTCTATTGATGATGCAAAGATCATTGCCAGAGGCTCAGCAATCTCCTCCCTCGCCTCCCACAGTACCCTGGGGTACATCTTGTCCAGTCCCAGAGACTTACCTATTTTGCTGCTTTCCAAAAGCTCCAGCACATCCTCTTCCTTAATATCTACATGCTCAAGCTTTTCAGTCCACTGTAGGTCATCCCTACAATCGCCAAAGTCCTTTTCCGTAGTGAATACTGAAGCAACGTATTCATTAAGTACCTCTGCTATCTCCTCTGGTTCCATACACACTTTTCCACTGGCACACTTGATTGGTCCTATTCTCTCACGTCTTATCCTCTTGCTCTTCACATTGTAGAATGCCTTGGGGTTTTCCTTAATTCTGTCTGCCAAGGCCTTCTCATGGTCCTTCTGGCTCTCCTAATTTCATTCTTAAGCTCCTTCCTGCTAGCCTACAATCCTTTCCCTGTTACATTGGAACATACCTATGCAGAACTCAATGCAAATATCCCCTGAACATTTGCCATATTTCTTCCGTATGTTTCCCTGAGAATATCTGTTTCCAATTTATGTTTTCAAATTCCTGCCTGATAGATTCATATTTCTCCCTATTCCAATTAAACACTTTCTTAACTTGTCTGTTCCTATCCCTCCCCAATGTTACGGTAAAGGAGTTAGAATTGTGATCGCTATTTCCAAAATGCTCTCCCACGGAGAGATCTGACATCTGACCAAGTTCACTTCCCAATACCAGATCAAGTACAGCCTCTCCTCTTGTGGGCTTATCTACATATTGTGTCAGGAAACCTTCCTGAACACACCTAACAAACTCCACCCCATCTAACTCCCTCGCTCTAAGGACATGCCAATCGATATTTGGGAAATTAAAATCTCCCACCACGACAACCCTGTTATTAGTACACCTTTCCAGAATCTGTCTCCCTATCTGCTCCTTGATGTTCCTGTTACAATTGTGTGGTCTATAAAAACACCCAGTAGACTTATTGATCCCTTCCTATTTCTAACTTCCACCCACTGAGACTCTGTAGACAATCCCTCCATGTCTTCCTCCTTTTCTGCAGCCATGACACTATCTCTGATCAACAGTGCCATGCCCCCACCTCTTTTACCTCCCTCCCTGTTCTTTCTGAAACATCTAAAGCCTGGCACTCAAAGTAACCATTCCTGCCTCTGAACCATCCAAGTCTCTGTAATGGCCACAACATCATAGCTCTAAGTACTGTTCCACGCTCTAAGCTCATCCGCTTTGTTCATAATACTCCTTGCATTAAAACAGACACATCTCAAACCATTGGTCTGAACGCGTCCCTTCTCTATCACCTGCCTATCCTCCCTCTCGCTCTGTCTCCAAGCTTTCTCTATTTGTGGACAGTCCACGGCCTCCCCTGCATGAGCTCCAGTAGTACCAGGCAGTTCCACTGCCGTTACATCAGTGCTAGTCTGAACTAAAACAGTCTCTGACCGCTATTTTATCAAACCTCCGCCCCACAATCGTAACTTTGCCTACAGCTTTAACAGTACTTAAAAGTTGAACTAACAAATCATCAAGAGTATGAATATCTACCCCACTCAAAATGCACGCATTCATTGCCAGTAAGCCCGTGGATGCACACTGCCAGGCAACCCTGGCAGCATCCTTTCCCATGTATCGTAATCACTTTACCGCATAATAGTTTAGCACAGACTTAAACACGCAACCCACTGGTTCCATGCTCAGGTCAGTCACAAATCTATCCCGAATGATACCCCACAATTGTAACTCTCACGTTCTGTCGGCTGTGTAAGTCTCGGGAAGACAACCTCTGGCCCCACCAAACGTGTGAGATTGAGGTGTAAAACCTCCTGTTTGTGTGGATGCTGCGTGATGTGTTCCCCTGTTACAAATCAGTACCACGAAATAACAGACAGCACACCATATGCAATTAAACGATTTAGCTTTATAGTTCTTTTGACTAAAGGGTTAGTAAAGTAAAACAAGAACAAAAGGGCCTGTTTTAATGAAACAGTCCAATGTGCACACGTTGGAGCTCACGGTTTCCGTTCCGCTGGTCCTCCATCAATTTCCCCAGGCTTCGTCAGACCCCGGCCCCACTCCAAGTCCACTCCATCCTGGTGTCTACGACCTCTCCGTTCTGGCATCGTCTCTCTCCATCTTCCCTGAACAAACGACCCAGATCACCTCGGTCTCAGGCACACAACAAGAAAAAACACTCCCTTCATTGGGTGGTGCACATTCCAAAGCCTCCATTATCTCTAACAATAAGCCAAGCACTGCTGCTAGAGAAAAATCATTACATTAATGGTGCTTCTACAGAAAAACCATTATATTGGCAGTGAAACCTTCCCCCAGGGTATTACACCAGTTTATACTAAAAGTCCTCCTCCTATGTGTCATCTGTATCCCTCTGTTACCTTCATAGTCACATGTCTATCTAAGATCTCTTAAACTCCACCAAGCCGCTGGCTTCCACTACTGTCCCACGTAACCGATTCCAGGTACCTATTCTCTGTAAAATGCTTGCCCCTCGTGTCACATTTAAATGCCCACCTCTAACTATGCCCTGTGGTGTTTAACATTTCCACCCTGGGGAAAGATCCTATTCCTCAGTATCCTCTTCACTAGCTTCTCAACCACTGATGTGAGGCTCTCTGCCCTATAATTACCTGGATTATCCCTATTTCCTTTCTTGAACAAAATCACAATATCTGCAACTCTCCAGTCCTCTGGGATCTCGCCTACTGCTAGTGAAGACGCAAAGATCTTTGTCAAAGCACTACAACCACCTCACTTGCTTCTTTCAATATTCTGAGATAGATATGCCTTAAGCCCTGGGGATTTATCCTCTTTGATGTTTTTCAGAAGAGCCAATTTTTTTTCTTACTCATGACTGTCTTAAAACGTAATGGGTTGTGGATGATATTCACAAAATGTTCACTTGCTATCATTTTTGTCACCAGATCTGGTACATTTCCCAAAACTCTTTGCTATATTTTTCTCCTCTAATTGGATTCTCCACACACAGTTTCAAAAGCTCTCAGATCTCTGAAGGAGTTCCGCCTCAACTTAGTCTCTCGAATTAAGGAAGTTCCAATCAGTACTGGAGACGTTAAAATCCTCCACTATGACAAAACTATCCATCACATGTAGAACAACAAAACCCAGGAACATGGAGCAGCCAGGCCAGTCCCTCCCACAACCACGTCTCTGTAATGACAACAGCATTGCATGAGGCTGATGAATCTTTGCACCTATTAAACTCGATCATTGGTGCTAGTTCATAAATTTTTAAAGGATTAAGGAATTGTGGGCTATAGGGACTTGGCAAGGCACGGAACATAGAACATAGAAATCTACAGCACATTACAGGCCCTTTGGCCCACAATGTTGTACCATCCATGTAAGCTACTTGAGAAACTGCCTAGAATTTCCCCACCGCATAGTTCTCTATTTTTCTAAGCTCCATGTACCTATCTAAGAGTCTCTTAAAAGACGCTATTGTATCTGCCTCTACCACCTTCGCTGGCAGTTCATTCCATGCACCCACCACCCTCTGTGTGAAAAACTTACCTCTGACATCGGCCTTGTACTGAGGGCCAAGCACATTAAAACCACGCCCCTCATGTTAGCCATTTCAGCCCTGGGAAAAAGCCTCTGGCTATCCACATGGTCAATGCCTCTCATTATCTTATACACCTCTATTAGGTCACCTCTCATCCTCTGTCGCTCCAAGGAGAAAAGGCCAAGTTCACTCAGCCTATTCTCATAAGGCATGCTCTCCAATCCAGGCAATATCCTGTAAAATCTCCTCTGCACTCTCTCTATAGTACCCACATCCTTCCTGTAATGAGGTGACCAGAACTGAACACAATACTCCAAGTGGGGTCTGACCAACATCTTGTATAACTGTAACATTACCTCACAGCTCTTGAGCTCAATGCCATGATTGATGAAGGCCAACACATCATATGACCTCTTAACAACACTGTCAACCTACGCAGAAGCTTTGAATGTCCTATGGATATGGACTCCAAGATCTCACTGATCCTCCACATTGCCTAGAGTATTACCATTAATACTATATTCTGTCTTCAAATTTGACCTACTGAAATGAACTACTTCACACTTATCTGGGTTGAACTCCATCTGCCACTTCTCAGCCCAGTTCTGCATCCTATCGATGTCCTGCCGAAACTTCTGACAGCCCTCCAGACTATCCACAGCACCCCCAACACCCCAGAGGAATGAGACCTGGAAGGGGGCAGGCTAGAGCATCGAAGTGACCTACTCTTGCTCCTGTTTTCTTGTGTCCTTATGTTCTAACCAGTTGGCTGTTGGATAAGGTTGGCTCCAGGTCACAACTAACATCAGACAGTTCTAATATATGAAGATCAACAGAGAATTTAACCAAGTTCTTAACTATTTGTGTATAGCTCTTCTCAATGCTACCAGCAAAGAGGAGGTAGAGGACCCTGAAGACACACATTCAGCATTTTAGGAACAGGTTCTTCACATGGCCAATGGATTTCTGAATGGAAAATGAGCCAATTAATGAACATTACCTCACTACTTTTTTCCCCACTTACTCACCTCCCCCACCAGTGAAATAATTTCTCTGTCCCCCTCTACCCCATCGTAATATATTGAAAACTAACCAAAGCATTGTTTAACCTAACATTCAGGGAACACGAATCAAGTGTACAGGAGACTTTTCCCAAACTTCTTTCTCAAGCCAAATCTACTAAAAGGGAAACGATGGACCAGAAGAGACCTCCAATTAGGCAGGTGTACACAGAATGGACCAGTAATGCTGGAGTGCTACAAATATTGTAGAAAACTAAACAGGAAATAAAAAAAATTAATTGGAGCCAAAATCAGCCATTCTGTCCCTCGAGTCTGCATTGCTAATTTCAACTGGCCAGCTGTCTTTATTCATGTCTTATCCCCAAATCATTAACTCTCAATAGGCTAAGGGTCAACCTTTCTCACTCTTGAACATACTTAATGACAGCGATTCACAGCCCTCTGAGAGAAGAAATTCCTCCTCAGCTTATTGGGAAGGAGAGAGTCCAGAAGAGGTTCATGTGAATGATCCCATGAATGAAAGGGTTAACATATGAGGAGTGGTTGATGGCTTTGGGCCTGTTCTCACTGGAGTTTAGAAGGATGAAAGAGATCACATTGAAACCTACCAAACATTGAAAGGCCTAGATAGAGTTGTTGTGGAGAGGATGTTTGCAATAGAGAGTGAGTCTAGGACCAGAGGGCACAGCCTCAGAATATCCTTTTAGAATAGAGATGAGGAGGAATTTCTTTAGCCACAGGGTGGTAAATCTGTGGAATTCAAGTGAATCTGTGGAGGCCAAGTCACTGGGTATATTTAAAGCAGAGGTTGATAGGTTCTTGACTAGTCAGGGCATCAAAGGTTACAGGGAGAAGGCAGAAGAATGGGGTTGAGAGGGAAAATAAATCAGCCATGGTAGAATGACAGAGTAGATTCAATGAGCCAAATGGTCAGATTATGCTCCTATGACTTGTGGTCCTATTCATGGTGAAACTCTGCTGCCCTGCTTCTGAACTAAGCATACGTTTGCTTAAGTGAAACCAAAACTGAAAGAGGTAAGTCCTCATTCAACTGAGCGAGATCAGTTCCGTCACCAGGTCAGTCCTCATTCATGAGGTCATGCTTGAGGTATGTTATTAGGACTAACATGAGGTAAGTCCTCATTGAAGGTTTAAGACCTTATTCCTCTTATTTATGGAAGGAACTTAGTTAAATAAGGTAAGGTTCTTGCTTAAATAAGAAGACGAAAATTGTATACGGAAACTTGTAAAGCTGTAGACTGATTTGCCTACCTGTCTCTTTTTATCCATTGGGCCTTGTGTCCCCACTGGATCCTTTAGACAGTCCTCTGATCAAAAGCTGCTTGGAGGCTAATCAGAGGACTTTGGTCAAGTAGGGATAGTGAGCATATTGCAACAGGACAAGCAGTGTACGATATGTCTACAGAAAAGTCCAGACCTCCGAGTCTTCTTCTGATCTTCGTACATTAAGGGTCATTGAACACAAAGCAATACAGCAGAGGAACAAGCCCTTCGGCCCATCACATCTGTGCTGTTGCTGATGTCAGTCCAATCTAATCCCATCTGCCTGATATGGTCTCTATCCTTCTATCCCCTGCATGTCCGTGTGCTGTCTGAAACATCACCATTATATCTGTTTCCACCACCTCCTCTGCCAGTGAATTTCAGGTGTAGATAAAAAAAAAACTTGCCTCCTAAATCTCCTTTAAGCTTTCCTTCGCCTTAAAGCAATGTCCTCTGGGCATGGAGTTTCATACTACTCCCATAGAGTACTGTGGGTTCAGCAATCTGCACATGCACAGTATCTCTGTTATAAAATGCCCAGAGAGTTGCTGTACGTGGGCAAGTTGTTCAATTCATTGGTGCTGTCTCACTGTCGTAAACATATTTCTGACTGAGAGGGTGAGCAGTGCTCCAGGGCTGTTGTGGGTGTGTGACTCTCTCAGTGCTGGAACAGTGCTGCTACATTGCTGCCGGTACTGTAACGTTTCATGGGTGCCTCGATGTGCAGGGCCAAAGCGGGTGTTAGCTTGTAGTTTCACGGGTGCAGTTCATTGAGGTGCTGTTCTTGTATAGCTCCATGGAACAGTTAGGTGGCTGTACTGAAAGGAGTTGGATTCTGATGATTCAGAGGTCTATGAGCCAGCCCTCATCGGAGGATCAGAGGTGGAGATAGTCAGCAACTTTAAATTCCCCGGTGTTATTATTTTGGAGGACCTGTCCTGGCCTCTGTGCAATTACAAAGAAAGCACAGCAGCGCCTCTACTTCCTTAGGAGTCTGCAAAGAACTGGCATTGCACCTAAAACTTTGACAAACTTCTATAGATGTGTGGTGGAGAGTATATTGACTGGCTGCATCACAGCCTGGTATGGGAACACTTATTGAACAAAAACTCCTCCAAAAAATAGTGGATACAGCCCATTCCATCACGGGCAAAGAGTTCGCCACCTATGAAGTGTCGCAGGAAAGCTGCCATCAATCAATCAATCATCAGGGACCCCACCAGGCCATGCTCTCTTCTCACTGCTGCCATCAGGAAGAAGATACAGGAGCCTCAGGACACACACTACCAGGTTCAGGAACAGTTATTACCCATCAACCATCAGGCTCTTGAACCAAAGGATAACTTCACTCAAATTCACTCACCCCATCGATGAACTGTTCCCACAACCTATTGGCTCACTTTCATGGACTCTTCATCTCATGTTCTAAATATTTATTGCTTATTTGTTTATTATTATTGTTGTTTCTTTCTTTTTTCTATTTACACAGTTTGTTGTCTTTTGCAAACCGGTTGAATGTGTAAGTTGGAGCAGTCTTTCGTTGATTCTATTCTGGTTGTTATTCTATTTATTGGGTATGCCCGCAAGAAAATGAATCGCAGGGTTGCATATGGTCACGCAGGTGTGCTTTGAAAATTAATTTACTTTGAACTTTTGATCTGAAGTTCTTTCAGAATGAGATATTAAACCTGATGCTGGACGATTGTTTTATTAAGCGCAGAAGGATGTTGGTGTTGGGGTTAGTCTGGTGTACCATGGTTCACCATCCAATTCCACTGGGTGCTGTTAGTGGTCAGATTTGTACAGCAGAGAAATAGGTCATTTGGCCCATCATGTCTATACTGACCCTTCTGCCCATTTACACCAATCACGTTTGCCTGCTTTAGATCTGTTCCTTACCCATTCATATGCTTTCTTCTCGCTAATGCCATCAGGAAGAAGGTCAAGAAACCTCAGGACTCGCACCACCAGCTTCAGGAACAGTTATTATCCCCTCTTGAACTCAAGGGGGTAACTTCACTCAACTTCATGTGCCCCATCATTGAACTGTTCCCACAGCCAACGGATTCACTTCCGCGGACTTCTCACCTCATGTTCTCGATGCTCATCGGTTATTTATTTTCTCTTTTTGTATTTGCAGTTTGCTGTCTTTTGCACATTGTGTTTGACTGTCTCGTGTGTAGTTTTTCTTTGATTCTCTGTTGTTTCTTTGTATTTACTGTGAATGCCCACAAGAAAATGAATCTCAGGGTTGTACATACATGTACTTTGATAATAAATTTACTTTGAATTTTGAAGTTTGACTAACCGCCTGTGAAATATAGTGATTGTATCTGATTTAATCACCCTCTCTGGTGGCACATTCTAGATGTCAACAAATCTCTGCATTAAAACGTCTTTCCCCTCAGATCCCCTTTAAAAATAATTCTCTCATCTTAAACTCCTTCCCTTTTGTTTTTGATACCCTTGCCACTGAGAAAGCGATTCTGGCTATCTGCCCTTTCCTTGACCACAAGAGGTTCTGCAGATGCCGGAAATCCAGCGTAACACACACAAAATGCTGGAGGAACTCAGCAGGCCAGGAAATGAGTAACCAGTCGATGTTTCAGCCAAGACCCCATCACTGGGAGTCTCACATGCCGGTACCAACATGACATGCCCACAGTGCTCTTTCTATGCCTCTCTACAGTTCACTCAGCCTCATTCACTCCAGTGAAAACACCACCCATTAAAGGTAATCTACTGTGGTATCTATCCACTCATGATCTCACCTGAAATGACTGGCCATTTTAACTCCCTGACCAATTCACAGGATCAGAAATCCATGCATTTGAAGCCCTCAGCCCCTCCAGAAGACAAAGCTCTGATGTCTGTGAGTTTACGATTCTGGGCAGGGACAGCTGCCCCTACTCCCCTGCCAGGTTGTTGTTTACCATGATGGGAAGCCCCTGTGATTCCAGAGTTCAAGGCCAAGTTGTGATCAGTGAGTCCTGGAGTGTACAGCGAAGATGTACAGAAACCCAAAGCTCAAAGACAGAAGTCAGCAAATCTGGAAGTTGAGGCCCCTGGGTCGGGGGATATGGAAGTCAGAGGCCTGATGTTTGCGAGTCTGGTCCAGGGACTGGAGGCTGGAGGCCTGGAGGCCTGGAGATGGCCTGTCCGGGGGTTGGAGGCCTCTCTGTGTCCGTGTGAGTGAGTGGGCGGGTGGATAGATGAAAGAGAGTAAAGAGATTAGTTTTGCTGTTGCTGTGTCATTGTTACTTGTGTTGATCTGCTGAGCATCGTGGGCATGCTCTGTTGGTACTGGAACGTGTGGTGACACTTGTGGGCTGCCCCCAGTACATCCTCAGATTGTGCTGGTTGTTAGCACGAGCAGCGCATTCTACTGTACTTTTCGACGTAAATGTTATAAATGAATGAGTGAATCTGAACAAGCATAGTCTATCTATAAAGTAGTCCTCTGATCCTGCCAACATCCTGTTTGTTGTCAGCTTGATATGCATTCCACTAGGTCGTACGATGGCACAGTTCCATGGATTCAGTTGATAGACTACTTCGAGGGTCCTGTTCAAGGCTGAGTAAGTGCTGCAACTGTGCATTTTCATGGATGCTGTTATTCTGCAATGCTAGAGCCTTGCTTACTTGGACAGTTTCCACATGAGGGATAATGTCTTATTCAATGTTACCATTGCTGGAGGGCTTGATTATGTCTCCTCAGTTTCTGAAGTGTCCACTGGATTACACGGAATAAGCATCCTGAGTGTTTTTATTTCCACCTTTTTCATCCAAATCTGATGAAGATCACCTGCTTACTCCATGGAGGAATCAGCAGTGGAAAGGGGGAGCGGTTTCAAGATCCTGGATGTCAGTATCTCTGAGGATCTATGCTGGGCAATCTCGAAGAAGGCACACCAGTGATATGCAGTGTATCTCATTAGGAGTTTGAGGACCAAATACCCTTGTCCTGTGATCAGGCTGCTGGGTGGGGTGACTTGTTGGGCCAGAGGGCCTGTGCCACACCGTATCTCTAAATAAACCAATAAACATTATGTATTGCAATGCACTGCTGCTGTGAAACAATGAATTTAACATAATATGCCAGTGATAATAAATCTGATTCCGAAAGTAGTTAGGGAGAATTTATTTCCCTTGGCTGACAGTTGCAAGTTGGCAAGGAAATGTGCGTACCTAAACCCAGCCCATCCATTCTGGGCTGATGTCAGGGAACATCCCATCACACAGAGAGCAGAAACTGTTTGGAGCTCTCTCCCCACAAAAAAAGCCGCCGATGCTGAGGCTCATATGAGAATTTGGACAGCCCGGTGGCGTATTGGCTAGTGCGAGGCTGTTGCAGCTCGGACCGCTCTGCAGTTTGGAGTCCTGTTCAGATGCCGTCCGTAAGGAGTTTGTACGTCTTCCCCATAACTGCATGGGCTTCCTCCGGGTGCTCCGGTTTCCTCCCACAATCCAAAGACTTATCAGTGAGTAGATTAGAGTTCATCGTAAATTGGTCAGGCTAGGGTAAAATAGGTGGGGTGCTGGGAAGCGTGGCTCAGAAAGGCGTGCTCCATGCTGTATCTCTAAATAAACAAAATATAATTCTGGACTGATGAGACAAACTCTGTGGTTCTGTTCCATGTTACCATTATCATCCAACTGTGATTTATCCTTCTTGACATGAGTTGGGAATGATTTCAGTGAAATGCTAGTCTACATGGCTCAGTTACTCAACATCTGAGCCATCAGGCAGAGAGACGAATTTTCTTTTTAAGGAAATCTTGTAAATATTTTCATTTGATGTTAAATTGGTTCAGCATGCACTGAAGCAGCACGATGAATCATGTTTTTTCTGACCAGATAAAAGAATGTTCCCAGCTGCCACAGGAGGGCCCGGCTCTCCTTACTCCTCGCAAAAACACGAGTGCCAATGTCTGAGAAGCCAGTTTCCTGGGAACTGTCTCCGGGAAACATGTCAAGCGGCAGGAAGATGGAATAGATACTGCCACGGGGGAGGGTATGCCGTCAGCTCCTCAACACACTGAATAACACAACGTGGTGATAGAGAGGAAGAAATTAAATGACTGAGATTAGAATCGTGCAGTCATAGACCATAGAAGCAGACCCTTTGATCATATGACCATAAGATATAAGGAGCAGAATTAAGCCATTTGGCCCATCGAGCCTGCTCTGCCATTTGGTCATGGCTGATTTATTTTCCCTCTCAACCCCATTCTCCTGACTTCTCTCCATAAACTTTCACACCCTTACTAATTAAGTACCTATCAACCTCACCCTTGAATAAGTACATTTAATGTCAGAGAAATGTATACAATATACATCCTGAAATTCTTTTTCTTTGCAAACATCCATGAAAACAGAGGAGTGCTCCAAAGAATGAATGACAGTTAAAATGTTGGAACCCCAAAGCCCACTCCCCCAACTCCCCCCTCCCACACACAAGCAGCAGCAAGGCAACGACCCCCCCATCAGCAAAAATGCATCGGCGACCCCCCCCTACTGAGCACTCAAGCGTGCAGCAAAGCATCAATAAAGACAGAGACTTGCAGTACCCCAAAGACTACTCGTTCACCCAGTAATTCAACATACGATAGGCTCTCTCTCTCAGTAATAAGGGAAAAAGAGGTGTTCCTGTTTCACAGCGAGAGGGGAGACATAACAAACAACTCGCTGATTTATGATGTTAGAAATCTGTGGCGTTGCTTTTTCCGAGCTCAGTGCCTGGAGAATCGGCCCCAGAAAGGCACAGCTCTCTGGTCAAAAAACCCCCCGGCAGCTAACCCATTGCTCCCGATGTTCCATGTTCTCCCGCCACACTTCAGTCAGGGGCACCGACCTAGAATCAGCCCGTCTCCAGAGCCACAAAATTCCAGAACCCAGAACTCGTTTTCCAGGCTATATCCTTTGGATATTAAAAAGTGACTGGTCGTGAGGCCCTGGGAGCAGGTCCCGTTCCCGCAAAGAACCAAAGTTAGAGTGTAACTCCAGGTCAGGGTCTTCAAAAGAACCTCAAAAAGGAAAAAAAAGAGACATCAACAATAGAAATAGATCTATTTCTGAAGATGCAAGCAGGGGAGTCGCCGTTTTGCGCCATCTTGGCTTCACCCTGCCTCCGGACTTGGCCTCCACAGCTGAACGTGGCAATAAATACCATAGATTCACCACCCCCGACTAAAAGAATTCTTCCTCATCCCTGTTCTAGAGGGAGGTCCTTGTATTTTCAGGCTGTGCCCTCTGGTCCTGGAATCACCACAGGAAACATCCTCTCCACATCCTCTCTATCTAGGCATTTAATATTTGATAGGTTACAAAAGTATCTGGGAAATGCCCTCTTCGCATTATTAGCACCAGGGAGGCAGTACAGGAGCCTGAAGTCACACCCGTAGTATTTTGGAAACAACTTCTTTCCCTGCGTCATCAGAATGGTCCGTGAACCATTGTTCCACTTCTGCACTTCTCGTTTGTAACTTATTTTTTATGCCTTTTACTATACTGTCTCAAAACAACAGATTTCACAACACGTGTTGGTGGCAATAAAGCTGATTCTGATTATTTTAAATCTTTTCCCTCTCACCTTAAACCTATCCCTACTAATTCTTGATTCTCTTTCCCTGGAAAAAGACTGTGTGCATCCACCCTATCGATGGCTCTCATGATTTGATACGCTTCTATAAGGCCACCTACTTTCTCAGTCTCCTGTTTTCCAAGGAATAAATCCTAGCATACACAGCCTCTCCCTGTAAATTGGGCCTTTGAGCACTGACAAAATTCCTGCAAATCTTCTCTGCATTCTTTCCATCATTGTGATGACCCACCCTGTTCACGGACTGTTTGTCCCACTCCCATCAGGGAGGAGGCTGCATAGCATCCACCCCAGGACCTGATCAACACCGCCACCTACTAACCCACCCCTCCACACCCCCAGCCACCACTACTGTATCGTTTCCCGTCAGTCACCTTATGTACAGACACTCCTGTGCTGAGCGTCACTTTATAGACATACAATCAATCTCAATGAATGGTCAGTATATATTTAAGCTATCTTATGGATTTATATTTATTGTAATTTTCATTATTTTTAATCTTACTGTGTTTTTTATGCTGCATCAGATCTGGAGTAACTATTTCCTTTACACTAGTGTACTGGAAATGGCATTAAACAATCTTGCAAACAGAGTAACCAAAACTGTACTTAATACAAGTGCAGCCTTACTAGTGTCTTGTACTGCTGGAACATAACTTTCTAACTCCTCTAGTCTACGGCCTGACTGACGTAGGCCTGTGCGCAACGCACGTTCTTCACCACCACGCCCACCTGCTGCACATTTTCAGTGAAGACTGACAAAGGGAGAGGGGACGTTAGAAGCAACGCACATCAAAGTTGCTGGTGAACGCAGCAGGCCAGGCAGCATCTCTAGGAAGAGGTACAGTCAACTGTACAGAAACGTCGACTGTACCTCTTCCTAGAGATGCTGCCTGGCCTGCTGCATTCACCAGCAACTTTGATGTGTGTTGCTTGAATTTCCAGCATCTGCAGAATTCCTGTTGTTGGGGACGTTAGAAGGAAGCTTAGGATGAAACAGGGGAACAAAACTATGAGCATTGTTTTATTTATATTCCGCTTTAAGGTTATCTTTTAGGTGTTTAATTGCTAGTTTATTTTAATAGATCGTCGATTATATTTGTTTTCAGTGGTGTTGAATTTGGTCGGAGGCCTAACAATCTGTGGGGTTGAAAGGGTTAAGAATCTATTAAAGATCACAATCAGATCAAGATCGGCAAGATTCAAGATTATTTATCACATGAGCATCAAAACATACAATGAAATGTGTTGTTTGCACTAATAACACATTCTGGAGTCAACATAGCATTCAGTAGAAGACTCCCGAACACAAAACCAAACAGCCGCTGTTCCTCCCTCCCACCCATGCACATACACAGTCCTCTTCCTCCAAGCCAGCTCATCTTCTTTGGTTGTCAGCCTCCAGCAGACTCAGAATCAACTGGCAGTCATTCATCTTCCACTTCCCCAGTGGTCTCACAGATATCTGCAGACTGGGGGCTTTGACCAACAGGCCTTGACTTCTGGACCTCCGACTCAATTCTTGGTACCAACTGCAAGGACTCACCGATCACGGAAGACTCGGCTTTGAACTGCTGACCTGCCAACGGCAGGGCCTCGAACTCAGGTCTCACTGATGCATGAACCCAGGAGCTCATCAGAGCTCGTTCCTCCTGAACTCTGGCTCTGGAACCTGTGGCCAACTCACTGATCCTGGACGCTGTTTCCTCTAAACTGCGCGGGTGCGCGGCTGCACGGTAGCAGAAATACTCCCGTACACATAGCTTTTGTTGCCACGCAGGTGGAGTTTTCTTTCACACTGGATGCAACCAATGCACTGCCTCAAAAATAGCACAGCTGTACTGAGATTTCAAATTTGTCATTTCTAAGAAAGTTAAGACTGGTTCAATTAAGACACAGCGATATTGAACTGCGCGCTTAGAAACAAAGACTTTGACAAGCTCAATTTTTGTTGACATCATTGGACCATTTCAAGCTTCTAATGCTGACTGCAAACGTGGATTCAGCCTTATGAATTCAATCAATTGTAAATCCAGAAATAGACTCAAAGTGGAACATTTGGATGATCTAATGAGCATTAAGATGTATGTTTCATCCGAATGCAAAATTAATCTGTACAGTGTAATCTACAGTATAGAGATGGATTTGCAATAATGACAGTCAAGAAAAAGTTTGTGAAATGTGGAAGATATTCTTTGTGGTACCGTATTTCATTATACCGTTCAATTAATAAATAAAACCCAGATTTTGTGATATTTCAATTTTCATTCTAAATATTCATAGTATGTATATTACAAAAAAAAACATTTAAAGTGGCGTACATTTTTCAGGCCATGTAAAAATTTCCTGCTCAGAGCTATGATTAGTCCATGCAGCTGTAAAGAAGTGTTGCTGGAGAAGTTATGAAGAGGTGTAAGGCCAGTGAGGAGCAGGGTTAAAGATAGAGGGAGACAGAGTAAGAGGGCTTTGGCTCAACAGGAATTTGATGATAACAGGTGGAGGCAAGGTAAATTACCTGCGAGGAATAGAAACAGGAAGTATGTCTGTGAGGCTGATGTTCTGTACTGGATGTCGAATGTGCGAAATCCAGGAGACTCCCAGCCTCCCGAACGGCCACATCTGCGCCAGGTGCGTCGAGCTGCAGCTCCTTAGGGACGGGGTTAGGGACTTCATCTGGTCAGGGAGAGTGAGGAGATGACAGAGAGGAGCTACAGACAGGTAGTCACACCGGGACCTCAGGAGGCAGAATAGTGGGCAACAGTCAGGAGAGGGAAGGGCAAGAGTCAGATACTAGAGAGCACCCCTGTGGGTGTACCCCTTGACAATAAGTACTCCTTATAAGAACTTTTGGGGGGGGGCGGCCTACCTGGGGTAAGTAAAAGTGGCTGTGCCTCTGGCACAGAGTCTGGCCCTGTGATTCAGAAGGGTAGGGAGAGGAAGAGGAAGGCAGTAGTGATAGGGGACTCTATAGTTAGGGGGTCAGACAGGCGATTCTGTGGATGCAGGAAAGAAACACGGATGGTAGTTTGCCTCCCAGGTGCCGGGGTCCAGGATGTTTCCGATTGTGTCCACAATATCCTGAAGTGGGAAGGAGAACAGCCAGAGGTGGTGGTACATATTGGTACCAACGACAGAGGTAGGAAAAGGGAGGAGGTCCTGAAAACAGACAACAGGGAGTTAGGAAGGAAGTTGAGAAACAGAACCACAAAGGTAGTCATCTTGGGATTACTGCCTGTGCCACACGACAGTGAGTACAGGAATAGAGTGAGGTGGAGGATAAATGCGTGGCTGAGGGATTGGAGTAGGGGGCAGGGATTCAGATTTCTGGATCATTGGGACCTCTTTTGGGGCAGGTGTGACCTGTACAAAAAGGATGGGTTGCACTTGAATCCTAAGGGGACCAATATCCTGATGGGGAGGTTTGCAAAGGCTGTTGCAGAGAGTTTAAACTAGGATTGCTGGGGGGTTGGGAACCAAACCGAAGAGACGGAGGAAGAGGCGGTTGGCTCACAAATAGAGAAAGCTTGGAGACAGTGCGAGAGGGAGGATAGGCAGGTGATTGACAATAGACAATAGACAATAGGTGCAGGAGTAGGCCATTCCGCCCTTCGAGCCAGCACCACCACTCTCTGTGATCATGGCTGATCATCCACAATCAGTATCCAGTTCCTGCCTTATCCCCATAACCTTTGATTCCGCTATCTTTAAGAGCTCTATCCATCTCTTTCTTGAAAGCATCCAGAAACTTGGCCTCCACAGCCTTCTGGGGCAGAGCATTCCATATATCTACCACTTTCTCGGTGAAAAAGTTTTTCCTCAACTCCGTTCAAAACGGCCTACCCCTTATTCTTAAACTGTGGCCTCTGGTTCTGGACTCACCCATCAGCGGGAACATGCTTCCTGCCTCCAGCGTGTCCAATCCCTTAATAATCTTATATGTTTCAATAAGATCCCCTCTCAGCCTTCTAAATTCCAGAGTATACAAGCCCAGTTGCTCCAATCTTTCAACATATGACAGTCCCGCCATCCCGGGAATTAACCTTGTGAACTTATGCTGCACTCCCTCAATAGCAAGAATGTCCTTCCTCAAATTTGGAGACCAAAACTGCACACAGTACTCCAGGTGTGGTCTCACCAGGGCCCTGTACAGCTGCAGAAGGACCTCTTTGCTCTTATACTCAATTCCCTTAGTTATGAAGGCCAGCATGCCATTAGTTTTCTTCACTGCCTGCTGTACTTGCATGCTTGCTTTCAGTGACTGATGTACAAGAACACCTAGATCTATCTCATCAATTGAGAAGGGACGCTCTCAAACCGATGGTTTGTAATGTGTCTATTTTAATGCAAGGAGTATTATGAACAAAGCAGATGAGCTTAAGTTGTGGATCAGTACTTGGAGCTATAATGTTGTGGCCATTACAGAGAGTTGGATGCCTCAGGAACAGGAATGGTTACTTTGAATGCCAGGCTTTAGATGTTGCAGAAAGGACGGAGAGGGAGGCAAAAGAGGTGGGGCATGGCACTGCTGATCAGAGATAGTGTCACGGCTGCAGAAAAGGAGGAAGTCATAGAGGGATTGTCTACGGAGTCTCAGTGGGTGGAAGTTAGGAATAGGAAGGGGTCAATAAGTCAGTAAGTTTTTATAGATCACACAATTGTAACAGGGACATCAAGGAGCAGATAGGGAGACAGATTCTGGAAAGGTGTAATAATGTTGTTCGTCCATCGTTGACGTCGATGAGGACCTCGACACCATTATGATGGTGTCGAGACTAGCGTGTGATTTGGATTTAAGTGGGGGAGAGTTGCGCAGCGTCAGCCTCACTCTCTCTTCCCAATTCCCATCTGGATCCAGTGGTAAGACAGAGTCTAGACGGCTGGAGATGGGACTAGGCGCAGTGGATGACCAGGACGTCTTCTGTGTCTTGTCCTGCTCTACACGTTCCATGACGCTTGCAGAGACCGCCTTCGTGACCGTTGGACCTTCAATAGGTCTCGTCCGCTCAATCCGCCGGAGTCTGTCTTCACATGCTGGGATAACAACTCCCTATCTCACCGAGGGTTGAGACCCATCGGCTACCCTCACCTGGTTTAGCCGGCTTGTCGAAACCGTTGTCGGGGGTGTGGTCGCTGATAGATAGATAGATATACTTTATTGATCCCGAGGGAAATTGGGTTTCGTTACAGCCGCTCCAACCAAGAATAGAGCATAAATATAGCAATACAAAAACCAGAAACAATCAAACAACAGTATGCAAACTATGCCAGGTGGAAATAAGTCCAGGACCAGACTATTGGCTCAGGGTGTCTGACCCTCCACGGGAGGAGCTGCAAAGTTCGATGGCCACAGCTACAATGCAAACAGCTACGGGGAGCCACAGGTGAGAGCTGGGTGCCAGGTGGGGACCAATGGTGGACTAACTGCCCCGAAAAGGACACGACATGTTCCCCTACCAGAGGTGCTACCCCTCCCTGACACCCCATACACCCCGGTGTAATAATAACAGGGTTGTTGTGGTGGGAGATTTTATTTTCCCAAATATTGATTGGCATGTCCCTAGAGCAAGGGGTTTAGATGGGGTGAAGTTTGTTAGATGTGTTCAAGAAGGTTTCTTGACAGAATATGCAGATAAGCCTACAACAGGAGAGGATGTACTTGATCTGGTATTGGGAAATGAACATGGTCAGGTGTCGGATCTCTCAGTGGGAGAGCATTTTGGAGATAGTGATCACAATTCTATCTCCTTTACCATTGTATTGGAGAGGGATAGCAACAGACAAGTTAGGAAAGCATTTAATTGGAGTAAGGGGAAATATGAATCTATCAGGCAGGAACTTGAAAGCATAAATTGGGAACAGATGTTCTCAGGGAAATGTACGGCAGAAATGTGGCAAATGTTCAGGGGATATTTGCGTGGGGTTCTGCATAGGTACGTTCCAATGAGACATGGAAAGGATGGTAGGGTACAGGAACCGTTGTGTACAAAGGCTGTTGTAAATCTAGTCAGGAAGAAAAGAAAAGCTTATGAATGGTTCAAAAAAACTAGGTAATGATAGAGATCTAGAAGATTATAAGGCTAGCAGGAAGGAGCTTAAGAATGAAATTAGGAGAGCCAGAACAGACCATAAGAAGGCCTTGGCAAGCAGGATTAAGGAAAACCCCAAGGCATTCTAAAAGTATGTGAAGAGCATGAGGATAAGACGTTAGAGAATAGGACCAAACAAGTGTGACAGTGGAAAAGTGTGTATGGAACCGAAGGAGATAACAGAGATACTTAATGAATAATTTGCTTCAGTATTCACTATGGAATAGGATCTTGGCGATCGTAGGGATGACTTACAGCAGATTGAAAAGCTTGAGCATTTAGACATTAAGAAAGAGAATGTGCTGGAGCTTTTGGAAAACAGCAAGTTGGATAAGTCTCTGGAACCGGATGAGATGTATCCTAGACTGCTGTGGGGGGTAAGGGAGGAGGTTGCTGAGCCTCTGGCAATGATCTTTGCATCATCAATGGGGATGGGAGAGGTTGTGGAAGATTGGAGGGTTGCGGATGTTGTTCCCTTGTTCAAGAAAGGGAGTAGAGATAACTCAGGAAACTATAGACCAGTGAGGCTTACTTCAGTTGTCGGTAAGTTGATGGAAAAGATCCTGAGAGACAAGATTTATGAACATTTGGAGAGGCATAACATGATTAGGAATAGTCAGCATGTCTTTGTGAAAGGCATTTCATGCCTTATGAGCCTGACTGAATTTTTTAGGGAAGTGACAAAACACATCGGTGTAGGTAGAGCAGTAGCTGTAGTGTATATGGATTTCAGCAAGGCACTTGATAAGCTAACCCATGCAAGGCTAATTGAGAAAGTAAGCAGGCATGGGATCCAAGGGGACATTGCTTTGTGGATCCAGAATTGGCTTGTCCACAGAAGGCAAAGAGTGCTTATAGACAGGTCATATTCTGCATGGAGGTCAGTGACCAGTGGTATGCCTCAGGGATCTCTTCTGGGACCCCTTCTCTTCGTGATTTTTATAAATGACCTGGATGAGGAAGTGGAGGGATGGGGTAGTAAATTTTCTGATGACACAAAGGTTAGGGGTGTTGTGGTTAGTGTGGAGGGCTGTCAGAGGTTACAGCAGGATATCGATAGGATGCAAAACTGGGCTGAGAAGTGGCAGATGGAGTTCAACCCAGATAAGTGTGAGGTGGTTCATTTTGGTAGGTCAAATATGATGGCAGAATATAGTATTAATGGTAAGACTCTTGACAGTGTGGATGATCAGAGGGATCTTGGGGTCCGAGACCATAGGACACTCAAAGCTGCTGCGCAGGTTGACAGTGTGGTTAAGAAGACATACAGTGCATTGGCCTTCATCAATTGTGGGCTTGAGTTTAAGAGCCGAGAGGTAATGTTGCAGTTATATAGGACCCTGGTCAGACCCCACTTGGAGTACTGTGCTCAGTTCTGGTCACTCACTACAGGAAGGATGTGAAAACTACAGAAAGGGTGCAGAGGAGATTTGCAAGGATGTTGCCTGGATTGGGGATCATTCCTATGAGAATAAGTTGAGTGAACTCGTCCTTTTCTCCTTGGAGCGATGGAAGATGAGAGGTGACGTGATAGAGATGTATAAGATGATGAGAGGCATTGATCATGTGGATAGTCAGAGGCTTTTTCCCAGGGCCGAAATGGCTAGCACGAGAGGGCACAGTTTTAAGGTGCTTGGAAGTAGATACAAAAGAGATGTCAGGGGTAAGTTTTTTACGCAGAGGGTGGTGAGTGTATGGAATGGACTGCCGGCAACAATGGTGGAGGCAGATACGATAGAATCTTTTAAGGGAATCCCAGATAGGTACATGGAGCTTAGAAAAATGGAGGGCTATCAATAAGCCTAGGTAATTTCTAAAGTAAGTACTTGTTCAGCACAGCATTATGGGCTGAAGGGCCCGTATTGTGCTGTAGGTTTTCAATATCAGAGCAGTGTCATGAGTAAGATGAGTTAAAGAGACGAGTGGAAATAATGAGATATCAGAGAAACAGGAGGTTCCCAGGTCATGGTTTTTGCATCAAGGATCAGAGGAGCAAGACATTTGTATGAATACATAGATATGTCGGAGGGTAAGGAGGGGTATGGGATAAATATGGAAAAACAGGACTCACTTGGTTGGCATGAACCTCTTTGGCCAGAGGTCCTTTTTCTGTACTCTGACTCGATGGATGTTAGGTGTGACAGTGACTGAGAGGTTACTGTTGACAGCACAACAAATAATGAGCATAAGATGCAGGAGCAGATTTAGGCCATTTGGCCCATTGAGTCTGCTTCACTATTCCATCATGGCTGACTTATTATCCCTCTCAACCCCATTCTCCTGCCTTCTCTCCGTAATCTTTGATGCCCTGACTAATCAAGAACCTATCAACCTCCACTTTACATATACCCAATGACTTTGCCTGCACAGCTGTCTGTGGCAATGAATTCCACACATTCACCATCCTCTGGCTAGAGAAATTCCTCTTCACCTGTGCCTTAAAAGAACATCTTTCTATTTTGAGGCTGTGCTGTCCGGTCCTAGACTGCCCCATTATAGGAAGCATCCTCTCCACATCCTCCTCACTCTGGAGCTTTGAATGTCCCCTCCACCACCACCTTCCTCCGTCTGACAGAACTGCAGAACTGGTCTTCACCCTCCTTTGGTTCATCTCGTTTTCTCCAGACCACGAGGTAGCCACGGCACCTGCATGGGCCCCAGCGATGCTTGTCTTTTCATTGGCTATGTGAAAGAGTCCATATTCTGAGCCTTCCCTAGTGATGCTCCTCAATTCTTTCTGCACATATGTTCCTCATAAGCTAAACCTTTAATTCCCAGAATCATTCTTGTGAACTTCCTCTGGACCCCTCCAATACCAGCACATCCTTTTCATTTTTAAGGGGCCCAAAGCTGCTCACCATACTCCAAGTGTGGTCTGACCAATGCCTTGTAAATCTTTAACATCATATTTTTGCTTTTATATGCTCGTCCTCACAAAATGAATGCTAACATTGCATTTGTCTTCCTTACCACCAACTCAACCTGCAAGTTAACCTTTAGGGAATCCTGCACAAGGACTTTTAAATCCCTCTGCACCTCTGATTTTTGAATTTTCTCCTCATTTACAAAATAGCCCAAGCCTTTATTCCTTCTGCCAAAGTGCATGACCATGCACTTCCCTACACTGTATTCCAGCTGCCACTTCTTTGCACATTCCCTCATCCTGTCTAAGTTCTTCTGCAGTCTCTCTGCTTCCTCAACAGGCAATATCTTTCCATTGCCTGCAAATTTGGCCTCAAAGCCATCAATTCTATCATCCAAATCATTGACATATAACATGAAAAGAAGTGGTCCTATTTTACTTTATTGAGACATTTAAGGGTAAAATTCCTTGTGATGATTCTGCTAGATTATTTTGTGCAGGTGTTTGACAGAAATGCTTCACTTAACAGCTTTACTTTGCATTGGCAACCTTTTAAAATCCCAGTTTATAGTATTTTGTTAGCAGCTTTCCACATTGTGAATGATTATATTCATGGATCAATGTGACATTGTCACTTCTCTCTAAGCATTTGCTCCATCACTGAGCACATAGCCAGGCAAGCATTGATCAAGTACACATCTGAACACATCACCTACAGCAGACGTCCTGCTGAAGAGATGGTCTTCAAAGAGTTGAAACCGTACAACTTACACCGGGTATGTGCTCATCTCTCAACGGAGGTTTGAGATTCCTTTTGGCTATTTGTTGGTACTTGTTCAGAATTGCCTTGTCCTTCCCTTAGCTTAGGGTCAGAAAAACAAATAAATAAGCCTCAATTCCTAGGCCTCAGTGCAACTGGATCCTCAATTTCTTCACTTGCAGAGCCCAGTCAGTTTAGATTGGCAACAACATCTCTTCCACAATCTCCCTCAGCACAGGTGCAGAACAAGACTGTGTGTCATAGCCCCTGCTCTGGCGATGGTGTGGCTAAGCACAGCTCCAACGCCATATTCAAATTTGCTGATGACACCACTGTTATAGGCCGAATCAAAGATGGTGACAAATCAGCATATAGGAGGGAGAATGAAAATCTGAATGAGTGGTGCCACAATAACAACTCAACATCAGAAAGACCGAGGAGAAGATTATTGACCACAGGAGAAGGAAACTAGAGTTCCATGAACCAGTCCTCATCAGGAGATCAGAGGTGGAGAGGGTCAGCAACTGTAAATTCCTTGTTGTTATCATTTCAGAGGACCTGTCCTGGGCCCAGGATGTAAGGGCAATTACTAAGAAAATGCAGCAGTGCCTCTACTTCCTCAGGAGTTTGTGAAGATTTGACATGACATCTAAGGCTTTGAAGAACTTCTGTAGATGTGTGTTGGAGAGTATATTGACTGGCTGCACCATGGCCTTGTATGGAAATACCAATGCACTTGTACAGAAAATCCTACAAAACATAGTGGGTGCAGCTCAGTCCATCACGGGTAAAACCCTCCCCACCATTGAGCATGTCTACACGGAGCATTGTCACAGGAAAGCAACATCTATCATCATGGACCCCACCACCCAGGCCACGCTCTCTTCTCATTGCTGCCATCAGGAAGGAGGTACAGGAGCCTCAGGTCCCACACCACCAGGTTCAGTAACAGCTACTACTCCTCAACCATCAGGCTTTTGAGCCAGAGAGGACAACTTCAGTCGCCCTATCATTGAAATCTTCCCACAACCTATGGACTCTCTCTCAAGGTCTCTTCATCTCATGTTCTCCATATTTATTGCTTATTTATTTTTTATTGCTATTTCTCTTTTTCTAAGTCTTTGTGTTTTTGCGCAGTTTGCTGATTTATTTTTGTACATTGGTTGCTGTCTGTCTGGTTGGGAATGATCTTTCATTGATTCTACTGTGTTTCTTGTATTTACAGTGAATGCATGCAAGAAAATGAATCTCAGAGTTGTATTTGATAATAAGGTTACTTTAAACTTTGAACTTTGCAGTATCTCCTGAAAGGCAAGCTGTTCCAAGGGGGTGCTGGGAACGGACTTCACGGACCAGAGCATGACACAAGCATTGACACTGGCACTTGAAAAGGGGGGCTGAACTTCTGCCATGCTTACAGTCAATGTGACCCTACCACGCTGATGGCAAATGAAGCCCAGGACTCTCACCCAATACCTTGTCCAACCTGAGTCTGAATGCTGACTTGGAGACTGAGTCTGTGCATCCATGGCCCTTACGTAATTAAGTGGTCTTTATGGTCTTTCCGTGGGGACTTTTCCCCAGTAAGGTGTTAGTGAAGATTGGATGCTGAGTGAATGAACATTGAGCAGTACAGCGCACTGCAGGCCCTTCGGTCTAAGATCAACCTAACCCTCCGTTTTCTTTCATCCACGTCTTTCTTAAATGTCCTCAATGACTCTACCACCAGGGTTTTCCACCACTCTCTATGTGAAAAACCTACCTCTGACATCACCCTAAAGTTAAGGGGATTGGAGGAAAGTATAGTGGGGATGTCATAAGGTGAAAAAGTCTCTGATATCTCCTCAATTTAATGAGAGGAATAGATAGAGTGGATAGCCAGCGCTTCTTCCCCAGGGCACCACTGCTCAATACAAGAGGACATGGCTTTAAGGTAAGGGGTGGGAAGTTCAAGGGGGAAATTAAGAAGGTTTTTTACTCAGAGAGTGGTGGGTGCGTGGAATGCACTGCCTGAGTCAGTGGTGGAGGCAGATGCACTAGTGAAGTTTAAGAGACTACTAGACAGGTTTATGGAGGAATCTCAGGTGGGTGCTTATATGGGAGGCAGGGTTTGAGGGTTGGCACAACATTGTGGGCCGAAGGGCCTGTACTGTGCTGTACTATTCTATGTTCTATGTTCTATATGTAATTTATGCCCCTTATCATAATCTGGTATGACGTCAACTCTCATTCTTCTTTGCTCCAAAGAGAAATGCCTTGACTCATTCAGCCTATCCTTATAAAACGTGCTCTCAAATCCAGGCAAAATTCTGGTAAATCTCCTCTGCATCCTCTATAAATCTTCCACATCCTTCTTATAAAGAGGGGGACAGGACTGAAGATGGTATTCTAAGTCAGGTCAAATCAGAGTTGTTCAGAGCTGCAACATTACCTTGCAGCTTTTCAGTTCAATCTCCGACTAATGAAAGCCAGCACACCACACTCCTTCTTAACCACACTATCAACTTGCCATCAACTTTGATGGAATGGATGATGGAAGGAATTGCCCAAGACTTTGTTGTTCAACTTCCTGAAAGTATTAGCTGTCACTGAGGCAGTAGCTGTTTAGTAACTTGGGAAGTTTTTCATTAGGCAAGAGTTCTGAAGTTTGGGATTTGCGAGTTCTGAATCAAATTACTGGTGCATCAGCTCAAAAGTAAAATACTGCAGATGGTGAAAAGCCAAAATATAACAGAAAGTACTGAAGATACACAATTAGATTATGAAGACACGCAGTCCTCTTTTATTGTCATTTAGTAATGCATGCATTAACAAATGATACAATATTTCCGCCAGTGTGATATCACAAAACACAGGACAGACCAAGGCTGAAAAAAACTAACAAAACCACATAATTATAACATATAGTTACAACAGTGCAGCAATACCATAACTTGATGAAGAAGTCCATGAGCACAGTCAAAGTTCAAAGTCTCTCAAATGTCCCACATCTCACGCAGACGGGAGAAGGAAGAAAAACTCTCCCTGCCATACCCGACCACGGTCCGACTCTGAGTCATCCGAAAACTTCGAGCTCTGATCAGCTCTCTGACACCGATTACTGAGCGCCATCTCTATCCGAACGATTCGACCTCCATCTCGGTTGCCAGTAGCAGGCAAAGCCGGGGATTTTGAGGCCTTCCCTCCGAAAGTTTCCCAACCGCGCAGTAACGACAGCAGTGAACGAGCGTTTCAGAAATTTTTCCAGATGTTCCTCTGTGCTTTCAAGTCCATCTCCATCAAATCGGAATTGTCCACGGCCCCTATTTAACGGATACAATATCATTTTTCACCAGAGGGCTGCACACACGCAGCGCGCTGCTCTCTCTCCTCCCGCCTTCAGTCAGTATCAGAAGAGAAGCAAAGTTGCCATTTCAGGTCAATGTGTGTCCTTCAGATCTGCTGAATATTTCTGGCATTTTGTGTTTGTCGAGTATTCCTGAAGCTCAGTGAGCTAAAACCACCTGAGGCACACAACACTGCTGATGCTGGTATCTGGACAGGAGACCAGCTGCTGGAGGAACTCATTGGCTTTAGCCAGAAGGGGGTGAGTCTGTGGAGTTCATTATCACAGGCCAAGTCAATGTGTAAACATAAAGCGGAGCTCGATAGGTTCTTGATTAGTAAGAATACCAAAAGTTACCGGGAGAAAGCAGGAGAATGGAGTTGAGAGGGATAATAAATCAGCCATGATGGAATGGTGGAGCAGACTCGATGGGCCAAATGGCCTAAATCTGCTCCATGTCTTATGATCTTGTGGTCTAAATGGAAGGAGATGGTAAGTTGGGTTTTCCAAAAAGGGAGTGAGTTGAGTACATTTAGCTTGTCAAGTAAGGACCTGTATACAATTCAGTCATTCTTCCATTGTGAGATAGTTTATTACAAGAGATGGAAGGCCATGCACATTTGTCATGCTGGGAAAACAAATGAAAACTCATATCTTTAATACCGGCAAGATTTGTTGAGCAGCCAGTCAAAGTCACGTTGAAAGCCAAGTGATTAACTATCCCTTACTTTGTGGATAATTATAATGTGCAGGCTCAGAGAATTTGTTTGACTTGCTCCACACTTCATCTAATGAGCTTGTGTACACAGTGAACAATGTATATTGCACTGTGAACACTTAATGAAGGTGCTATTCAGGAAAACAACAGAGATACCCACAGTACACGTAGCAGGGAGGGTCATTGGAAACAGCGAGAATCTGACTTATGAAGCTTTTTCTCTGTATTTGTCTAAGACCCATGGAAATGTCTTGCTCTATGCTGCCAAAGTTCAAATTTGACTGTAACTGGATTCATTGCCCATAGCTTGGGCACCACGGGAGTGTAGCGGCTACATGATGTTATTGCAGCTCAAGGCATAGCAGTTCGGAGTTCAATTCCAGTACTGTCTGTAAGGAGTTTGTACGTTCTCCCCATGACTGTGTGGGTTTCCTCCGGGTGCTCCTGTTTCCTCCCATATTCCAAGGCTGTACCAGTTAGTAAGTTAATTGGTCATTGTAAATTGTCCTGTGACTAGGTTAATGCTAAATTGGTGGATTGCTGGCAGCGTGGATCTTTGGGCCAGAACAGCCTTTTCCACACTGATATCTCTAAATAAATAAACAAACTTAGAAGCTGGGAAAATCTGCCTTCATTGTTTTCCATTGATTTTTGAGAAATGAGGACACGGTATCAGGGAAAGCCCAGAGTAAAACTGCCTTGGTTCCATGATGAAATGGTGCCCACATCCTAGTCTGCTAGTTACTCAGTGTGTCCTGGGTGAGGTCATGAATGGCTGTGGATCCCTGAAAAACCATAAGGTCAGGGGATTGTGTGTCTTCTGCATAGCAGGAGGCAATAGAACATAGAACATAGAATAGTACAGCACAGTACAGGCCCTTCCGCCCACAATGTTGTGCCGACTCTCAAACCCTGCCTCCCATATAAGCCCCCACCTTAAATTCCTCCATATACCTGTCTAGTAGTCTCTTAAACTTCACTAGTGTATCTGCCTCCACCACTGACTCAGGCAGTGCATTCCACGCACCAACCACTCTCTGAGTAAAAAACCTTCCTCTAATATCCCCCTTGAACTTCCCACCCCTTACCTTGAAGCCATGTCCTCTTGTATTGAGCAGTGGTGCCCTGGGGAAGCGGTGCTGGCTATCCACTCTATCTATTCCTCTTATTATCTTGTACACCTCTATCATGTCTTCTCTCATCCTCCTTCTCTCCAAAGAGTAAAGCCCTAGCTCCCTTAATAGAAAGGAGCAACATCTCAGGAAAATTAGCATGTTCTGCCCACCAAATTAGTTTAGCTTCCTTCATGACTTGTACATGTTCAGGACAAAGAAGTGGGCAAGAAAAAATAATTGTAGACATTACTCACCCAGCAAATTGCTTTCTCCAAACGCTCTGTCCTGGAAAATGCAATAGAGCCATTAGAACTAAAACTTCACACCATCTTCAAAATTTCTTCCCCCGGCAGTTAATCTGATCACCCCCTTCAATCATTTACTCCCACCACTGCACTGTAAACACTTTAAACCACTTTTTATAATGCTGTTAACTTTGTAAGTACATGCCGGTATTTCAAAGATACATTTAATGTCAGAGAAATGTATACAGTATACATCCTGAAATTCTTTTTCTTCACAAACATCCATGAAAACAGATGAGTGTCCCCAAAGAATGAATGACAGTTAAATGTTAGAACCCCAAAGTCCCTCCCCCCAGGTCCTCTCCTTCCCACATGTAGGTGGCAGCAATAATCCCCCCTCCCCCACCGGCAAAAAAAAGCAGTGGCACCCACCACCGAGCACTCAAGCATGAGCAAAGCAACAGTAAAGACACAGACTTGCAGTTACCCCAAAGACTACTTTGTTCACCCAGCATTCGACATACCACAGGCTCTCTCTCTCCCTAATAAGGGAGAAACAGATGTCTCCGTTTCACAGCGAGTGGGGAGATATAACAAACAACCTGTTTATTTATGACGTTTAAAGTCCATTGCGTCACTTTCTCCGAGCTCTGTGCCCAAAGATCTCGGGTCTCTGGGCACACAGCTTTAAGATCTTCCATCTCCCATGACACACCAGTCTTCAGCTCGGACACTGACCTCTGATCCCCCTGTCTCCAGAGCCATGAAATATCAGTCCTCTGAAGGTGAGCGGAGCTCTTAGGTCGAGCCCTTGTCGTGCTGAACAACGTCCGGTTGTGAAACCCCAAGAGCAGGTCCCATTCCTGCAAAGAACCGTAGTCAGCATGTAACTCCAGGTCAGGGTCTTCAAAAGAACACTGAAAAGGAAAAATAGAGCTATTAAAGATGGAAATAGAGCTGTTTCTGAAGATGCAAGCAAAGGAGTAGCCATTAGGCGCCGTTAACCCTCCTAAGTGTCGCCTTCTTTAGTTCAAAGTTTAAAGATCAAAGTTAAATTTACTATCAAAGTACATATATCAATCACCATATACAACCCTGAGGTTTGTTTTGTTATGGGCATACTCGTGGTGAGGGGGCTTGTGTATCTCAGAGACACTATGAGCTACACCATGTAGAGCCACTCAAGATGGACAGGTCATGGCAGAGAGGTCAGACTAAATATGGTCCACTGGAGACGGAAATGGGAACCCACTCCAGGAATCTGCCAAGAAAACCTTACGGATACAAGTAACTAGAAGTATATGAGAATGACATCGGAAGATGAGCCCCGTAGGTCTGAAGGTGCCCAACGTGCTAATGAGGAAGAATGGAGGACAAGTATGAGTAGTACCAGAGCTAATGACCTGGTTGGATTAAAGGCGAAAGGATGGCCACCTGCTGATGTGCCTGGAAATGAGGAGAAGGTCTGATGGTGTAAAGATTGATACAACATTGGAACCTGGAATGTAAGATCCACGTATCAAGGTAAACTAGATGTGGTCAAAAACAAGATGGCGAGATTAAGCATTGACATATTGGGAATTAGCAAACTAAAGTGGACTGAAATGGGTCATTTTACATCCAGCAATTATCAGATCTTCTACTGTGGGCAGGAAACCAGCAGAAAGAATGGAGTGGCTTTAATTGTCAAAAAAAGTATCAAAATCAGTGATTGGATACAACCCCAAATAGAATGATCACAATATGACTTCAAAGCAAGCCTTTCAACATCACAGTAATCTAAGTTTGTGCTCCAATCACAGATGCCAAAGAGGATGAAATTGTCCAGTGTTATGAAGAACTGCAGCACCTCCTGGATATGACACCAAAAAAAGATGTTACACTTATCATTGCAGACTGGAATGCCAAAGTTGGAAATCAGAGAACACCTGGAGTAACGGACAACTTTGGCCTTGGAGTATGGAATGAAGCAGGACATTGACTGGTAGAATTTTGCCAAATTAACTCTCTGGTTATAGCAAATACCCTCTTCCAACAGCCTAAGACTTACTTAAAGGAGCGATGCAAAGAAGCTGAAAAAGCCATCAGAATTGGAAAGACAGAGATCTATTCAAAAGGCGGCTCTGTACATGGACATCACCAGACGGTCGACAGATTGACTATATACTTTGCAATCAGATGTGGAAGATTTCTACACAGCCAGCTAAAACAAGACCAGGAGCAAATTGTGGCTCAGACCATGAGCTGCTTGTTGTAATATTCAGAATGAAACTGAAGAACATCAGGAAAGCCAATGTACCAGCAAAGTTTGATGTTGGTAGCATCCCTCAAGAATATACCGTGGAGGTGAAGATTCAATGGATTAAACCGAGTAGAGAGAAAGCCAGAACTATGGATAGAAGTAAAGAGCATTATACAAGAGGTGGCAACAAAAAATATTGCAAACAAAAAGAAGACCAGGAAGGCAAAATGGCTTTCTGCAGAGGCTCTACAAGTGGCTGAGCAGTGAAGAGAAATGAAGGCCAGTGGAGTTTGGAACAAATACCTCCAACTGAACGCAAAGTTCAAGAAGACAGCAAGGAAAGATAAGGAATTAGAAAGACAGAGATCTATTCAAGAAGATTAGAGAAATCAAAGGAACATTTCTTTCTAAAGTGAGTATAGTAAAAGACAAAGAGGGGAAAAACCTTACAGAAGCAGAATACATCAAAAAGAGATGCCAGGAATACAAAGAATTTTACAGGAAAGATCCCAACAGCGAAGACATCTGCAATGACTCCCTCATCGATCTAAAGCCGGACATTCTGGAAAGTGAAGTCGAATGGGTGATAGAAAACATTGCCAATAATAAGGCTGCAGGATGTGATAGGGTTCCAGTTGAATTTTTTAAAACTCTGAAAGATGATGTTGTAGAAGTGTTGCATGCAATTTGCCAGCAGGTCCGGGAAGCCCAACAATGGCCTTTAGACGGGAAAAGATCAGTTTATATCCCAATTCCCAAGGAGGGAAATGTAAAGGGATGTTCAAATTACTGAACAGTTTCACTAATTTTACATGTGTACCGTTCAGTTATATTGGCTCGTGTATGTCTAGGGGAAATCCAGCCCAGCACCCGCCTCAACACTCCCCACAGGGTCGGTCGCCGCCCAAATCAATCACAACATCAATCATCAGCCAGCACACCCAGTAAATTTTAACAAATACACTTTATAGATATTACTAATTCTATGACATTAATATCCATTTGATACAGAGTGGAAAGTAATGAAAAAAAAGGCGCCAACACTTATCAAAGTCCAAGTTCTTTGCGCGCTACGTTGGAGCTCAATTCGACTTCAGACGACCACCCGAATTCCGTCGACTCAGGGCTCGAGACCACCCTGAGTGATCGACCGGAGCCTCTCCACACGTCCGCGGTCCTCCTCGTCTCTCCTCCGGCTCCCCGCCAAAACTCAGTTCACAGTCATATCATATAGCATGGTATCCGAAAACAAAATGATACATAACCACCCATTGGCTAATAGAACCCTGTTATCTCATTTTAAAGTAAAACAAACTGTTAGCGCAAACTCCCTTCAGCGTTAAAGCACAACAAAGCCGCATTCCCCAGATTAACATAACAAAGTCGCCATTTTAAATGTAACAAAAGAAAGACCCCGTACACATGATAACAAGGTAATGCTAAAGATCATGCAAGCAAGACTCCAGCAACATATAGAACAAGAACTGCCAGATGTACAAGCTGGTTTTAGAAGAGGCAGGGGCACCAGAAACCAAATTGCTAACCTACGCTGGATAACGGAGAAATCGAGGGAATTCCAGAAAAATACTTATCTATGTTTTGTTGACTACTCTAAAGCTTTCGACAGTATGGACCATAATAAACTATGGCAAATCCTTAAAGAAATGGGGATACGTGGACATCTGATCTGCCTTATGAGAAACTTGTACAAAGATCAAGAACTGTTAGAACTGAACATGGAACAACAAGCTGGTTCAAGATTGGGAAATGAGTATGACAAGGCTGCATATTGTCACCCTACTTATTTAATCTACTGTATATGCTGAACACATCATGAGAATGCTGATCTAGAGGACTCAAATGTTGGAATCCAAATTGCTGGATGAAATATTACCAACCTCAGATATGCAGGTGACACTACTCTAATGGCTGAAAGTGAGCAGGATCTGAGGAAGCTTCTAATCAAAGTGAAAGAAGAAAGTGCAAAAGCTGGTTCGTTGCTCAATATCAAGAAAACCAAGATTATGTTGACCAGCCCTATTAACTCCATGGTAATAAATGGAAAGGAAGTGGAAGCAGTGATGGATTTTGTCTTCCTTGGTTCAAAGATTTCTATAGATGGTAACTGCAGCCACAAAGCTTACTTCTGGGGAGGGCAGCAATAGCAAATTATCAGATAAAGTACTGAAAGGCAGAGACATACCATTGTCTATGAAGGACCGTATAGTCACGTCTATGGTATTTCCAGTTGTGACGAATGACTGTGAGAGCTGGACTATTAGTAAGGCTGAATACAGAAGAATCGATGCCTTCTAACTTGGATGCTGGAGTGTTAAGAGTTCGTTGGACAGCAAGAAGATCCAACAAGTCAATACTTGAAGAAATGCAGCCAGACTGCTCACTAGGAGGCTCGATTATGAGACAAAAGCTCACATGTTTTGGCCACGTCGTGAGAAGACAGGATTCCTTGGAGAAGACTCTCATGTTAGGTCAAACAGAAGGTAAAAGAAGGAGAGGATGACAGAGGCTACAATGGATAAATAATATTACTCAGACAATGCGTATGACCTTGGGGGATCTTAGGCAGTTTCCAACAAGAAAGCTTGGTGTGCAGGAAGTCACAAAGACTTGGGTTCGACTTATTGACTGAGCAACACAATAAATCTAAGACCCATAATAGGATCAATGAAAGACTGCGTCCAGCAGGACAGACAAATAGCCAATTTAACAGGATGCAAGTAGAGGCACTGCCACGCTCTCTTCGTAATTGCACTGACGTGCTGGGCTCAGGACAGGTTTCTGAAATGATAACACCGAGGAATTTAATGTTGTTGATCCTCTCCACCTCTGATCCTTTGATTAGGACTGGCTCATAGACATCTGGTTTTCTCCTCCTGAAGTTGATAATCAGCTCCTTGGTCTTGCTGGCATTGAGTGCGAGGTTGTTGTTGTGGCACCACTCAGCCGGATTTTCAATCTCTGCCCTCTATGCTGATTTGTCAGCAGCTTTGGTTCAGCCTATGACAGTGGTGTTGTCAGCAAACTTGAGTACGGCATTGGAGCTGTCCTTGGCTACACGGATATATGTGTAAAGCAAGTGGAGCAGGGGGCAAAGCACACAGCCTTGTGGTGCATCTGTGCTGATGGAGATTGTGGAGGAGATGTTGTTGCTAATCCGAACTGACTGGGGGCCTCAAGTGAGGAAATTGAGGATCCAATTGCACAGGGAGGAATTGAGGCCAAGGTCTTGATACTTACAGATTACTTTTCAGGATGTTGAATGCCAAGCTGTAGTCAATAAAGAGCATCCAGATGTATACATCTTTGCTGCCCAGATGCCCCAGGGTTGAGTGAAATGGCATCTGTTGTTCACCTGTTGCACGGCTAAGCAAATTGGAGAGGATCCAAGTCTCTTCTCAGACGGGCATCGACGTGTTTCATCACCAACCTCTCAAAACACCTCATCACTGTGGGCGTAGGTGCTACTGGATGGTAGTCATTGAGGCAGGTCACCACGCTCTTCCTAGGCACTGGGAAAAAAGCCTGCTTGAAGCATGTACTGTGGGTACCTCAGACTACCAAAGTGAGAGGTTAAAGATCTCAGTGAACACTCCAGCCAGTTGATCAGCACAGGTCTTAGTGCTTGACCCGGTACCCCGTCTGGGCAAAATGCTTTTCGTGGCCTTACCCTTCAGAAGGCTGCTCGCACGTCAGCATCGGAGACTGAAATCACATGATCATCGGGAGCTCTTGGAGTCCATGATGGTTCCTCCACGTTTTGACAGCATTTACGGAAACAAATAAACTGTCAACTTTTTGGGTCAAGACCCTTCGCTGGGACGGGAAAGCAAGGGGAAAGATCCAAAATAAAAAGATGGGGGGAGGGGGAATAGTTAGAAGGTGATAGGTGAAGCCAGGTTGCCTGAAAAATAAAGGGCTGGAGAGGAAGGCATCTGATAGGAGAGGAGAATGGACCATGGGAGAAAAGGAAGGAGGGGGGGACCGAGGAGGGCCGATAGGCAGGTGAGGTTAAGGGGTAAGAAGCCAGAGCAGGGAATTGAAGAAGAGGAAAGGGGGAAGGGAAAGACAAACAAAATTACCAGAAGGAGAAACAAATATCTATGCCAACAGAAGCCAGTCTTCAGTCTTTAATGTAATTGGAAAGCTGTAATCAGCTTGCTGTTAAAAACAGATGCACTGTCTATAGGACAGGATGTTGGTGCACAGCGCCAGGTCTAACTGCTGAAGAAGTGCAGTATAAGGCATTGTGTTATTTAACTTGGCTTGTTTAAAACTAGACAACATTGGCTGAATTGTTTAATTCAAGGAAGCTTGCAGGCGAGATGGATAATGTCATTTAGCATATCAATTGCTGATGTATTAATACGTGGAAGGTTTATGTACCCATGGGACCAGCTTCACAATATTTATCGTGGGTACCTGGGGACTCTGTCTCCCGAAGCTTTTCCACTGTTTGTATGAAAACGTATCTGAAAAAATATCATGTCACTCAAGTGGCAGAAAAGCTGTATGGAATTAGAGAGAAGTTCAGGCCTTTTAGGAAAGGTCCAGGAACATCGAGAAGAATGATACAAACACAGGGTGGACTAGAATCCATTCCTTTGCCTTCAGTTTTAAAGACGGATGACTGGTTTGTCTGACGCTTGTAGGTATGCCTTTTCAACTTATAGGAATTTACCTGTGTTTTGGAAATCCTTTGTGTTTTAGAAATGGTTTGTTATTTGGAAGTCTTTTATAAGATAGAAATCCTCTGTGAGTTTTAAGTGTGTTTTGAAAATGTCTGAATTTAAATACTTATCACAAAAAAATTGGTTGTTAGCTGGAAGTATTTTCTCCTTGGTAGGGAGAGGGGACGAGCTACTCAAATGGTGGGTGTTGGCAGCTAAACTCACTGTGGAGAATAAACAGGGAAGTGATCTAGTCTCTGATGATTGGATAGTTACAGTATAATCTCCCATTAGTGAGGGTACTCGTGAGCTGTCTCTATCGAAGAAAGCTTAAGACCTTCATTTGAGTTTAGAACTTTGTGGTCAGCAAACCCAATAGCACAGCTCAGGAGGGATGATGGTGCCTAACGGCGACTCCTTTGCTTGCGTCTTCAGAAACAGTTCTATTTCTACCTTTAATATCTTTCTTTTTCCCCTTCAGGGTTCTTTTGAAGACCCTGACCTGGAGTTACATATAGGCTTCGGTTCTTTGTGGGAATGGGACCCGTTCTTTTGGTTCCATGACTGGCCATTATTCAACATGCCAAGAGTTTGGCCTGAGAATCTCGATCGTGTTTAGAAGCCTAAGATCTCGGGGATCTGGAGACAGGTGGGTCAAGGGTTGGTGTCATGGCAAGAGACTTGTGTGTCGTCGGGGAGACTGGAAAATCTTTCGCAGTGGGCCCGAAGACCTGAGGTCTTTGCGATCTTCAGACACAGAGCTCGAAAGAAGCGATGAAATGGACTTTTAATATCGTAATCCAGCGGGTTGTTGTTATGTCTCCCACTCGCTGTGAAAATGGGGAACACCTCCCTCTCCCTTGCCAGGGAGAGAGAAAACCTGTGGGTTGTTGAATTTCAGATGAAATGCAAATCTTTTGCGGTAACTTTAGTCTGTGTCTTTGCTATCGCTTTAGCACACGCTTGGGCTCGGTGATAGTACCAATGCGCTTTTTTTGGGGGTGGGGGGAGGGAGGATCTGCGGGGGACTTTGGGGTTCTCATGTTT
Organism: Mobula birostris; assembly: GCF_030028105.1. NCBI lineage: Eukaryota > Metazoa > Chordata > Chondrichthyes > Myliobatiformes > Myliobatidae > Mobula > Mobula birostris. Next base: position 6,589,235 of record NC_092387.1, on the reverse strand, counting down.
GACTGTCACTCATTCTTTGGGTCCCTTCTCTGCTTTCGTGGATGTTTCTGAAGAAAAAGCTTTTCAGGATGTATATTGTATACATTTCTCTGACATTAAATTCGACCTTTGAACCTGCATTAATAATTTGCTGTGGTGTGCTGGTCAGCGCATGACATGCAACAGTAAACAGCAACGTTCAACACATATAAAGAATAAATAATCATATAAAATTCAGAAAAGGAATAACTTCCTTAGAAGTTTGTGAAGGTTTGGCATGAAATCTAAAGCTTTGATAAATTTCTATAGATGTGTGGTGGAGAGTATATTGACTGGCTGCATCTTGGCCTGGTATGGAAACACCAATGGCCTTTAACTGAAAATTCAACAGAAAGTAGTGGATAAGACCCAGTCTGTCACAGGTAAAACTCTCACCACTGTTGAACACATTTACACAGAGCGCTGTTGCAGTAAGCGGGGGGGAGACCGACCACCAATGTCCTTGAATGGAATGTTCTACAAAAAGTATTGGATATGGCCCAGCCCTTCACTGGTAATGTGTTCCCCACCACTGAGCACATCTACATGGAGCATTGTAACAGGAAAGCAGCATCTATCCTCAGGGACCCCCACCACCCAGGTCATGCTCTCTTCTCACTGCTGCCATCAGGAAGACGGTACAGGAGCCTCGGGACCCCCACTACCAGCTTCAGGAACAGTTATTACCCCTCAACCATGAGACCTTGGAACCAAATAAAATAACATTTCTCAAATTCACTTGCCCCAACACGAAACTGTTCCCACAACCAATGGACTCACTTTCAGGGAATCTTCATGTCATGTTCTTGATATTTTTTGATTATTTGTTTATTATTTTTATTTCTTTCTTTTTGTATTTGCACAGTTGTCTTTTACACACTGGTTGAATGCCCAGGTTGGTGCGGTCTTTCATTGATTCCATTGTGGTTATTATTCTATTACGGATTTATAGAGTATGCCTGCAAGAAAATATATCTCAGGGTTGTATGTGGTGACAGATATGTACTTGGATAATAAACTTACTTTGAACTTTGACCTGCTGAGTTTCTCAAACATCTTGTGTGTGTTGCTTTGGGTTTCCAGTATCTGCAGAATCTCTTCTGTTTATGACTGGCTATTAGTTGGAAGTTTAACTTGTTAAAAAAAACACTTTGATCTTTAGAAGTTCACAGCTGTTGTGTTTAAAAACTAAGCTTGTAGATGGGAAATAAAGTTGATCATTGATGTGAACTGGAAAGTCCATCACCTTCCTTCATAAGAAAACATAGAACATAGAACATAGAATAATACAACACAGTACAGGCCTTCGGCCCACAATGTTGTGCCGACCCTCAAACCCTGCCTCCCATATAACCCCCCCCACCTTAAATTCCTCCATATACCTGTCTAGTAGTCTCTTAAACTTCACTAGTGTATCTGCCTCCACCAATGACTCAGGCAGTGCATTCCACACACCAACCACTCTCTGAGTAAAAAACCTTCCTCTAATATCCCCCTTGAACTTCCCACCCCTTACCTTAAAGCCATGTCCTCTTGTATTGAGCAGTGGTGCCCTGGGGAAGAGGCGCTCTTCCCCTTTATCCACTCTATCTATTCCTCTTATTATCTTGTACACCTCAATCATGTCTCCTCTCATCCTCCTTCTTTCCAAAGAGTAAAGCCCTAGCTCCCTTAATCTCTGGTCATAATGCATACTCTCTAAACCAGGCAGTATCCTGGTAAATCTCCTCTGTACCCTTTCCAATGCTTCCACATCCTTCCTATAGCGAGGCGACCAGAACTGGACACAGTACTCCAAATGTGGCCTAACCAGAGTTTTATAGAGCTGCATCATTACATCATGACTCTTAAACCCTGCCCCTCGACTTATGAAAGCTAACACACCATAAAAGCTTTCTTAACTACCCTATCGACCTATGAGGCAACTTTCAGGGATCTGTGGACATGTACCCCCAGATCCCTCTGCTCCTCCACACTACCAAGTATTCTGCCATTTATTTTGTACTCTGACTTGGAGTTTGTCCTTCCAAAGTGTACCACCTCACACTTCTCCAGGTTGAACTCCATCTGCCACTTCTCAACCCACTTCTGCATGCTATCAGAATGAATACTGAATGAATCAGTAATCAGTAATCAGAAAATTCAGAATGAATACTCATTCTGTTCTTGAAGACTGACTGTTACAATAGATGGCACAGGCGGAGGAGAGGATTGGGGGTGAAGTCTTTCACAACAGTCATTTTGCTGCTGATAACAGTCTCTTTAAATACTGCCTGCTCATCAGATGACTCACAACACTGTTTTATTTTAATTTAAAGAAAACAGTTGGTGTCTTTAGCTACTGAGCCATCTGGGACACCAGTAAGGGTGATTTGAAGAACATGTCACCGCACAGTGGTTGCATATTCTTCCATAACCTATCTCTTCCGAGTCAGAGATTGTATGAACTGTTCATGGCAATAGGCCCACTATACTTTGCCAAAACTGGTATTTCATGGCTGTGAGCATTCAGAATATGTACACATTTGATTTAAAAATAAAAGCAGCACTCAGGAGTGAGAAAGTCGTGATTGATTCTTCAGCTGTGTCTCACCCACAGTGCGAGGCAGGTCCAGAGAGCTGACAGACTCAGAGGTGTTCACGAACACACGAGATTTTGCAGATGATGCAAATCCACACACAGAATGTTGGAGGAACTCAGCAAGTCAGGCAGCATCTGGAAATCAACAGCCGATGTTTCGGGCTGAGTCCCTTCATCAGGACAGGAAAGGAAGAGGGGAAGATGCCAGAAAATGAAGGTGGGGGAGGGTGATGGTGAAGCCAGGTGGCTGGGGGGTGTTGGGGGAAACAAAGTAAAGATACACTGCCTATAAAAAGTATTCACCCCTCCTTGGAAGTTTTCATGTTTTATTGTTTCACAACATTGAATCACAATGGATTTAATTTGGCTTTTCGGACACTGATCAAGAGAAAAAACTCTTTGTGTCAAAGTGAAAGCAGATCTCCACAAAATGATAGGTGGAGAAGGTGGAGGCTGGAGAAGAAGCAAGCTGATCGGAGAGGAGTGTGGACGTCGGAAAGAGAAGAGAGAGGGGCTCTAGGGGGAGGTGATAGGCAGGTGAGGAAAAGAGCATAGAGGCCAGAGAGGGTAATGGAAGAGGGAAGGAGAAGGGGAAAAATTACCAGGAAATGAGTTGACATTCATGCCACCAGGTTAGAGGTTACCTAGGCAGAATATGAGGTGGCAGGAGAGGAGACCATGTACTGACAATTCCAGTCAAGATGGCGCCAGTGAACAACGATTCCGTGGGTGACATCTTCCAGATAGCAATCTTTAACAATTATTTCAGTTTTTTTCTATGCCTTCTGTTTGCTCTTTTTGTATTGCTTGTGTTACAGACAGTGTCAGTGCCTGTGGTGTACAGTTGGGATCTCAATCGAAGGATCCAGCACTATGCTATGTCTGGAGAGCTGCCTCGTGGAGATCAGAGACAAGAGTGACCAAGAACACAAGCTGACTCATGGATCAAAACCAAAACATGAACGACTCCATCCCAACGCAGTGAGGAAGATCGAAGCTTCGAGGTGAAGGCATTCGGACCCAGTCAGTGAGCACTCCAGACAGAGGCCAGAGGGTCAACGAGCACTCCCAACGGGACCAGAGGTCAATGATAGCTCCCAATGGGGGTAGATAGACAGCAATCACTCCTGACGGGGCCCGAGGGTCAGTGATTGCTCCTGACTGGGCCAGAGAGATGAAATTGCTTCCGGTGGGTCCAGAAGGTCAGGGATCACTCCCAATGGGTTCAGAGGGTCAGTGATTACTCCCAGCTGAGTCAGAGAGACAGTGATCGCTTTCAAGGTGGCCAGAGGGTCAGTGATCGCTCCCAATGGGGCTAAAGAGACAGTGATTGCTCCCAATGGGGCTAGAGAGACAGCGATCTCTCCCAATGGGGCTAGAGAGACAGCGATCGCTCCCAATGGGGCTAGAGAGACAGCGATCTCTCCCAATGGGGCTAGAGAGACAATAATCGCTCCCAATGGGGCTAGAGAGACAGCGATCACTCCCAATGGGGCTAGAGAGACAGTGATCACTCCCAACAGGGCTAGAGAGACAGTGATCGCTCCCAATGGGGCTAGAGAGACAGTGATCACTCCCAATGGGCCTAGAGAGACAGTGATCACTCCCAACAGGGCTAGAGAGACAGCGATCTCTCCCAATGGGGCTAGAGAGACAATAATCGCTCCCAATGGGGCTAGAGAGACAGCGATCACTCCCAATGGGGCTAGAGAGACAGTGATCACTCCCAACAGGGCTAGAGAGACAGTGATCACTCCCAATGGGTCTAGAGAGACAATAATCGCTCCCAATGGGGCTAGAGAGACAGCGATTGCTCCCAATGGGGCTAGAGAGACAGTGATCACTCTCAACAGGGCTAGAGAGACAGTGATCGCTCCCAACAGGGCTAGAGAGACAGTGATCGCTCCCAACAGGGCTAGAGAGACAGTGATCGCTCCCAACAGGGCTAGAGAGACAGTGATCGCTCCCAACAGGGCTAGAGAGACAGTGATCGCTCCCAACAGGGCTAGAGAGACAGTGATCGCTCCCAACAGGGCTAGAGAGACAGTGATCGCTCCCAACAGGGCTAGAGAGACAGTGATCGCTCCCAACAGGGCTAGAGAGACAGTGATCACTCCCAACGGGGCTAGAGAGACAGTGATCGCTCCCAATGGGGCTAGAGAGACAGTGATCACTCCCAATGGGGCTAGAGAGACAGTGATCACTCCTAACAGGGCTAGAGAGACAGCGATCACTCCCAATGGGGCTAGAGAGACAGTGATCACTCCTAACAGGGCTAGAGAGACAGCAATCGCTCCCAATGGGGCTAGAGAGACAATAATCGCTCCCAATGGGCCTAGAGAGACAGCGATCGCTCCCAATGGGGCTAGAGAGACAGTGATCACTCCCAATAGGGCTAGAGAGACAGTGATCGCTCCCAATGGGGCTAGAGAGACAGTGATTGCTCCCAATAGAGCTAGAGAGACAGCAATCGCTCCCAATGGGGCTAGAGAGACAATGATCGCTCCCAATGGAGCTAGAGAGACAGCAATCGCTCCCAACGGGGCTAGAGAGACAGTGATTGCTCCCAACGCAGGGAAGAGATACAGTGATCACGCCCAGCAGAGGCAATCATTCATATCAGACGTGAGTTCTGAGTCATGGAAGGACTGTTCGATGTTCTGAGATTTCTGTGATCAGACTGTTCATTATATCGGTTTCCATCAGTTTTTTGGCATTTTCTTTCTTGTGGTCAATTGGCGGCTGGAAGATGGGTGAGTACTGCATGTGTCGGTGGGGGCGGGGAGAGATTTTTGCTGCTACTGTTGCTGTTCCTTTTTTTGTGAGAGAGGGGGTTGATGGTTGTTTTCTTCTTGCGGGAGTGGTTGCGGATGTGTTGCTGTTGTCACTGTCTTTTTTTCTGCGGGGATGGTTTCAGGGATTGCTATTACTGTTTATTTTCTGCGTGTGAGGGGTCGGGGAGCGTTATTGACACTGTTTATTTTCTGTGTGTGAGGGGTCGGGGAGTGTTATTGACTCTGTTTATTTTCTGTGGGTGAGGGGTCGGGGAGTGTTATTGACACTGTTTATTTTCTGTGGGTGAGGGGGTCGGGGATTGTTATTGTTGCTGTTTTTTCTGTTGGGGAGGGGGTAGAGTTTGTTATTGTTGCTGTTTTTTTCTGTGGGGAGGGGTTGGGGAATGGTTATTGTTGCTGTTTTTTTACGTGGAGGAGAGGATGGGGATTGTTGCTGTATTTTGCTGCGGGAAAGGGATGTCTGATTATGGGGTCTGTGAGTTCTGTTTCTTTTACGTTCTCATGGGTATTTCATGGCAATCTGGAGAAGACAAATATCAGAGTTGTATTGTACATGCATAATTTGACAATAAAATTAACGTTGAACCTTGAACCATGACGCATCAGAAAAGGAATGGAGACAGGAATTAAAATTGTTGGGCACTAGGAAAATTCTGCATTGGACGGACGGAGCAGAGATGCTCGACAATGCGATCCCCCAGTCTTCATTGATTTTCAGTGACGTAGAGGAGGCCGCATCAGGAGCTTTGGATACAGTAGATGACTCCAACAGACTTGAAAGTGAAGTGCTGCCCCACCTGAAGGGAGCCTGGAGTGGAGGGGAATGGACAGGTATAGCATTTTGGTTGATTGCAGGGAGGGAATTTGATGGGAAGGGACAAATGGATAAGGGAATCAAGGTCAGATAAGAGTGGCAGTGTTAACCCTTTCCTAGCAGGTTTCTACAGACGTACTGTGGAGAGCACTCTAACTGGTTGCAAAACCGTCTGGTCTGGAAAGGCCACTGCACAGGATCGGAAAAAGCTGCAGAACGTTGTAAACTCAGCCAGCTCCGCCATCGGCACAAGCCTCCCCAGTATCGAGGACACCTTCAAAAGGTGCTGTCACAAAATGACAGTGTCTATCATTCAGGACCCCTATCACCCTCTTCTCATTGCTGCCATCCAGGAGGAGGTACAGGAGCCTGAAGACACACACTCAGTGTTACAGGAACAGCTTCCTCCCCTACACCATCAGATTTCTGAATGGACAATGAACCCATGAACTACCTCATTATTTTTGCTCTGTTTTTTGCACTGCTTATTTTATGTAATTTTTTAACAAATGCATTTCCAATTGGAAGTTATAGTTTGTTTTTATGTATTGCATTGTACTGCTGGCAGAAAACAATAATGTTAAAGCACAGGTTAGTGATATTAAACCTGCTTCTGATTCTGATTCTGGTTCGGTACAGGCAGGTGTGAGGACGCTCAGGCGTAAGACCAGAAAGCACAGGATCAGAATGAGGCCATTCAGCCCATCGAGTCTGCTCTGCCATTCCATCATGGCTGATTTATTTTCCCTCTCAGCTCCATTCTCCAGCCTTCTTCCCATAACCTTTGCTGTCCTGACTAATCAAGAACCTATCAACGTTCACTTCAAATATACCCAATGACTTGGCCTGCACAGCCCTCTGTGGCAAAGAATTCCAAAGATTCGCAACACTCTGCCTAAAAAAATTCTTCCTCTTCTCTGATCTAATTAATGCCTTACTATTCTGAGTCTGTGTCCTCTGACCCTAGATGTTGCAAGGGGCAGCTGGAGGAAGCGGATCCAAGTGCATGACACAGGCACAGAGACTTGACACAGAGATGGACTTGGACTTGACTGGAACACAGAGTCTGGACATAGACTGGGACTTGAAGAGACTGAATTCCCAACTCGGAGTAGCAGTAAACGGCCAGACCTACTCAGCTGGAACCCCTCTACAGTCTGTATGACTTCTCAATATTCTGTGTGACCCCTCTACGGCCTGTATGACCTCTCTACTGTCTGTGTGACCCCCATACAGTCTGTATGACCCCTCTACAGTCTGTGTGACCCCTCTACAGTGTGTGTGACCCCAATACTGTCTTTGTGACTCCTCTACAGTCTGTGTGACCCCTCTACAGTCTGTATGACCTCTCTACTGTCTGGGCGTCCCCTGTGTGAGACACACCAGGCTGTGTATTCCCTCTACAGTCTGTGTGACCCCTCTACAGTCTGTGTGACCTCTCTACAGTCTATGAGACCCCTCTACAGTCTGTGTGACCACTCTACAGTCTGTGTGACCCCAATACAGTCTGTGTGACCCCTCCTCAGTCTGTGTGACATCTCTACAGTCTGTGTCACCCTTCTACGGTCTGTGTGACCCCTCTACTGTCTGTGTGACCCTTCTACAGTCTGAGTGACCGCCATACAGTCTGTATGACCCCTCTACAGTCTGTGTGACCCCTCTACTGTCTGTGTGACCTCTCTACTGTCTGTGTGACCCCAATACAGTCTGTGAGACCCCTCTGCAGTCTGTGTGACCCCTCTACAGTCTGTGTGACCCCAATACAGTCTGTGTGACCCCTCTACAGTCTGTGTCACCCTTCTACGGTCTGTGTGATCCCTCTACTGTCTGTGTGACCCCTCTACTGTTTGTGTGACTCCCATACAGTCTGTATGACCCCTCTACAGTCTGTGTGACCCCTCTACTGTCTGTGTGACCCCAATACAGGCTGTCCGACCCCTCTACAGTCTGTGTGACCCCTCTACAGACTGTATGACCTCTCTACTGTCTGTGCGATCACTGTGTGAGACACACCAGGCTGTGTATTGCCTCTACAGTCTGTGTGACCCCTCTGCAGTCGGTGTGACCTCTCTACAGCCTGTGCGAACCCAATACAGTCTGTGAGACCCCTCTAGAGTCTGTGTGACCCTTCTACAGTCTGTGTGACCTCTCTACAGTCTGTGTGACCCCTCTACAGTCTGTGCAACCCCTGTGTGAGACACACCAGGCTGTGTATTCCCTCTACGGTCTGTGTGACCCTTCTACAGTCTGTGTGACTCCTCTGCAGTTTGTATGACCCTTCTACAGTCTGTGTGAGCCCAATACAGTCTGTGTGACCCCTCTACAGTCTGTGTGACCTCTCTACAGTCTGTATGATCTCTCTACTGTCTGTGCGACCCCTGTGTGAGACCCACCAGGCTGTGTATTCCCTCTACAGTCTGTGTGACCACTCTACAGTCCGTGTGACCCCTCTGCAGTCTGTGTGACCTCTCTACAGTCTGTGTGACCCCAATACAGTCTGTGAGACCCCTCTAGAATCTGTGTGACCCCTCTGCAGTCTGTGAGACCCTTCTGCAGTCTGTGTGACCTCTCTACAGTCTATGAGACCCCTCTACAGTCTGTGTGACCTCTCTACAGTCTGTGTGACCCCAATACAGTCTGTGTGACCCTTCTATAATCTGTGTGACCTCTCTAAAGTCTGTGTCACCCTTCTACAGTCTGTGTGACCCCTCTACTGTCTGTGTGACCCCCGTACAGTCTGTATGACCCCTCTACAGTCTGTGTGACCCCTCTACTGTCTGTGTGACCTGTCTACAGTCTGTGTGACCCCAATACAGTCTGTATGACCCCTCTACAGTCTGTATGACCCCTCTACAGTCTGTGTGACCCTTCTACAGTCTGTGTGACCCCAATACAGTCTGTGTGACCCTTCTATAGTCTGTGTGACCTCTCTAAAGTCTGGGTCACCCTTCTACATTCTGTGTGACCCCTCTACTGTCTGTGTGACCCTTCTACTGTCTGTGTGACCTGTCTACAGTCTGTGTGACCCCAATACAGTCTGTATGACCCCTCTACAGTCTGTGTGACCCTTCTACAGTCTGTGTGACCCCAATACTGTCTTTGTGCCCCTCTACAGTCTGTGTGACCCCTCTACAGTCTGTATGACCTCTCTACTGTCTGGACATCCCCTGTGTGAGACACACCAGGCTGTGTATTCCCTCTACAGTCTGTGTGACCTCTCAACAGTCTGTGAGACCCCTCTGCAGTCTGTGTGACCCCTCTCCGGTCTGTATGACCCATCTATTGTCTGTATAACCCCTGTGTGAGACACACGAGGCTGTGTATTCCCTCTACAGTCTGTGTGACCTTTCTACAGTCTGTGTGACCCCTCTGCAGTTTGCGTCACCTCTCTACAGTCTGTGTGACCCCTCTGCAGTCTGCGTGACCTCTCTAGGGTCTGTGTGACCCCTCTACAGTCTGTGTGACCCCTCTACAGTCTGTGTGACCCCTCTACTGTCTGTGTGACCTGTCTACAGTCTGTGCGACCCCAATACAGTCTGTATGACCCCTCTACAGTCTGTGTGACCACAATACTGTCTTTGTGACCCCTCTACAGTCTGTGTGACCCCTCTACAGTCTGTATGACCTCTCTACTGTCTGGGCGCCCGCTGTGTGAGACACACCAGGCTGTGTATTCCCTCTACAGTCTGTATGACCTCTCTACTGTCTGGGCGTCCCCTGTGTGAGACACACCAGGCTGTGTATTCCCTCTACAGTCTGTATGACCTCTCTACAGTCTGTGAGACCCCTCTGCAGTCTGTGTGACCTCACTACAGTCTATGAGACCCCTCTACAGTCTGTGTGACCCCAATACAGTCTGTGTGACCCCAATACAGTCTGTGTGACCCCTCCTCAGTCTGTGTGACCTCTCTACAGTCTGTGTCACCCTTCTACACTCTGTGTGACCCCTCTACTGTCTGTGTGACCCCTCTACAGTCTGTGTGACCCCCATACAGTCTGTATGACCCCTCTACAGTCTGTGTGACCCCTCTACAGTCTGTGTGACCCCAATACTGTCTTTGTGACCCCTCTACAGTCTGTGTGACCCCTCTACAGTCTGTATGACCTCTCTACTGTCTGTGCGACCCCTGTGTGAGACATACCAGGCTGTGTATTCCCTCTACAGTCTGTGTGACCTCTCTACAGTCTGTGAGACCCCTCTACAGTCTTTGTGACCCCTCTACAGTCTGTATGACCTCTCTACATTCTGTGTGACCCCTCTACGGTCTGTATGACCTCTCCACTGTCTGTGTGACCCCTCTACCATCTGTGTGACCCCTCTCCGGTCTGTATGACCCTTCTATTGTCTGTATAACCCCTGTGTGAGACACACCAGGCTGTGTATTCCCTCTACAGTATGTGTGATCCTTCTACAGTCTGTGTGACCCTTTTGCAGTCTGCGTGACCGTTCTACAGTCTGTGTGACCCCTCTACAGTCTGTATGACCTCTCTACAGTCTGTGAGACCCCTCTGCAGTCTGTGTGACCTCTCTACAGTCTGTGTGACCCCAATACAGTCTGTGTGACCCCACTACAGTCTGTGTGACCTCTCTACAGTCTGTGTCACCCTTCTGCAGTCTGTGTGACCCCTCTACTGTCTGTGTGACCCGTCTACTGTCTGTGTGACCTCTCTACAGTCTGTGTGAGCCCAATACAGTCTGTGTGACCCCTCTACAGTCGGTGTGACCCCTCTACAGTCTGTGTGACCTCTCTACTGTCTGTGCGACCCCTGTGTGAGACACACCAGGCTGTGTATTGCCTCTACAGTCTGTGTGACCCCTCTGCAGTCTGTGTGACTTCTCTACAGTCTGTGTGACCCCAATACAGTCTGTGAGACCCCTCTAGAGTCTGTGTGACCCCTCTACAGTCTGTGTGACCTCTCTACAGTCTGTGTGACCCCTCTACAGTCTGTGCGACCCCTGTGTGAGACACACCAGGCTGTGTATTCCCTCTAAGGTCTGTGTGACCCTTCTACAGTCTGTGTGACCCCTCTGCAGTCTGTATGACCCCTCTACAGTCTGTGTGACCTCTCTACTGTCTGTGCGACCCCTGAGTGAGACACACCAGGCTGTGTATTCCCTCTACAGTCTGTGTGACCCCTCTACAGTCTGTGTGACCCCTCTGCAGTCTGTGTGACCTCTCTACAGTCTGTATGACCCCAATACAGTCTGTGAGACCCCTCTAGAGTCTGTGTGACCCCTCTACAGTCTGTGTGACCCCTCTACAGTCTGTGTGACCCCCGTACAGTCTGTATGACCCCTCTACAGTCTGTGTGACCCCTCTACTGTCTGTGTGACCTGTCTACAGTCTGTGTGACCCCAATACAGTCTGTATGACCCCTCTACAGTCTGTGTGACCCCAATACTGTCTTTGTGACCCCTCTACAGTCTGTGTGACCCCTCTACAGTCTGTGTGACCCCTCTACAGTCTGTGCGACCCCTGTGTGAGACACACTAGGCTGTGTATTCCCTCTACAGTCTGTGTGACCCTTCTACAGTCTGTGTGAGCCCAATACAGTCTGTGTGACCCCTCTACAGTTTGTGTGACCCCTCTACAGTCTGTATGACCTCTCTACTGTCTGTGCGACCCCTGTGTGAGACACACCAGGATGTGTATTCCCTCTACAGTCTGTGTGACCCCTCTACAGTCTGTGTGACCCCTCTACTGTCTGTGTGACCTCTCTACAGTCTGTGTGACCCCAATACAGTCTGTGAGACCCCTCTAGAGTCTGTGTGACCCCTCTACAGACTGTGTGACCCCTCTGCAGTCTGTATGACCCCTCTACAGTCTGTGTGACCCCTCTACTGTCTGTGTGACCTGTCTACAGTCTGTGTGACCCCAATACAGTCTGTATGACCCCTCTACAGTCTGTATGACCCCTCTACAGTCTGTGTGACCCTTCTACAGTCTGTGTGACCCCAATACTGTCTTTGTGCCCCTCTACAGTCTATGAGATCCCTCTTACAGTCTGTGTGACCTCTCTACAGTCTGTGTGACCCCAATACAGTCTGTGTGACCCTTCTATAGTCTGTGTGACCTCTCTAAAGTCTGGGTCACCCTTCTACATTCTGTGTGACCTCTCTACTGTCTGTGTGACCCCTCTACAGTCTGTGTGACCCCCATACAGTCTGAATGACCCCTCTACAGTCTGTGTGACCCTTCTACTGTCTGTGTGACCTGTCTACAGTCTGTGTGACCCCAATACAGTCTGTATGACCCCTCTACAGTCTGTGTGACCCTTCTACAGTCTGTGTGACCCCAATACTGTCTTTGTGCCCCTCTACAGTCTGTGTGACCCCTCTACAGTCTGCATGACCTCTCTACTGTCTGGACATCCCCTGTGTGAGACACACCAGGCTGTGTATTCCCTCTACAGTCTGTGTGACCTCTCAACAGTCTGTGAGACCCCTCTACAGTCTGTGTGACCCCTCTACGGTCTGTATGACCCATCTATTGTCTGTATAACCCCTGTGTGAGACACACGAGGCTGTGTATTCCCTCTACAGTCTGTGTGACCTTTCTACAGTCTGTGTGACCCCTCTGCAGTTTGCGTCACCTCTCTACAGTCTGTGTGACCCCTCTGCAGTCTGCGTGACCTCTCTAGGGTCTGTGTGACCCCTCTACAGTCTGTGTGACCCCTCTACTGTCTGTGTGACCTGTCTACAGTCTGTGCGACCCCAATACAGTCTGTATGACCCCTCTACAGTCTGTGTGACCCCAATACTGTCTTTGTGACCCCTCTACAGTCTGTGTGACCCCTCTACAGTCTGTATGACCTCTCTACTGTCTGGGCGCCCGCTGTGTGAGACACACCAGGCTGTGTATTCCCTCTACAGTCTGTATGACCTCTCTACTGTCTGGGCGTCCCCTGTGTGAGACACACCAGGCTGTGTATTCCCTCTACAGTCTGTGTGACCTCTCTACAGTCTGTGAGACCCCTCTACAGTCTGTGTGACCCCTCTACAGTCTGTATGACCTCTCTACTGTCTGGGCGTCTGCTGTGTGAGACACACCAGGCTGTGTATTCCCTCTACAGTCTGTATGACCTCTCTACAGTCTGTGAGACCCCTCTGCAGTCTGTGTGACCTCACTACAGTCTATGAGACCCCTCTACAGTCTGTGTGACCTCTCTACAGTCTGTGTGACCCCAATACAGTCTGTGTGACCCCTCCTCAGTCTGTGTGACCTCTCTACAGTCTGTGTCACCCTTCTACACTCTGTGTGACCCCTCTACTGTCTGTGTGACCCCTCTACAGTCTGTGTGACCCCCATACAGTCTGTATGACCCCTCTACAGTCTGTGTGACCCCTCTACAGTCTGTGTGACCCCAATACTGTCTTTGTGACCCCTCTACAGTCTGTGTGACCCCTCTACAGTCTGTATGACCTCTCTACTGTCTGGACATCCCCTGTGTGAGACACACCAGGCTGTGTATTCCCTCTACAGTCTGTGTGACCTCTCAACAGTCTGTGAGACCCCTCTACAGTCTGTGTGACCCCTCTACGGTCTGTATGACCCATCTATTGTCTGTATAACCCCTGTGTGAGACACACGAGGCTGTGTATTCCCTCTACAGTCTGTGTGACCTTTCTACAGTCTGTGTGACCCCTCGGCAGTTTGCGTCACCTCTCTGCAGTCTGTGTGACCCCTCTGCAGTCTGCGTGACCTCTCTAGGGTCTGTGTGACCCCTCTACAGTCTGTGTGACCCCTCTACAGTCTGTGTGACCCCTCTACTGTCTGTGTGACCTGTCTACAGTCTGTGTGACCCCAATACAGTCTGTATGACCCCTCTACAGTCTGTGTGACCCCAATACTGTCTTTGTTACCCCTCTACAGTCTGTGTGACCCCTCTACAGTCTGTATGACCTCTCTACTGTCTGGGCGCCCGCTGTGTGAGACACACCAGGCTGTGTATTCCCTCTACAGTCTGTATGACCACTCTACTGTCTGGGCGTCCCCTGTGTGAGACACACCAGGCTGTGTATTCCCTCTACAGTCTGTGTGACCTCTCTACTGTCTGTGAGACCCCTCTACAGTCTGTGTGACCCCTCTACAGTCTGTATGACCTCTCTACTGTCTGGGCGTCCGCTGTGTGAGACACACCAGGCTGTGTATTCCCTCTACAGTCTGTATGACCTCTCTACAGTCTGTGAGACCCCTCTGCAGTCTGTGTGACCTCACTACAGTCTATGAGACCCCTCTACAGTCTGTGTGACCTCTCTACAGTCTGTGTGACCCCAATACAGTCTGTGTGACCCCTCCTTAGTCTGTGTGACCTCTCTACAGTCTGTGTCACCCTTCTACACTCTGTGTGACCCCTCTACTGTCTGTGTGACCCCTCTACAGTCTGTGTGACCCCCATACAGTCTGTATGACCCCTCTACAGTCTGTGTGACCCCTTTACAGTTTGTGTGACCCCAATACTGTCTTTGTGACCCCTCTACAGTCTGTGTGACCCCTCTACAGTCTGTATGACCTCTCTACTGTCTGTGCGACCCCTGTGTGAGACACACCAGGCTGTGTAGTCCCTCTACAGTCTGTGTGACCTCTCTACAGTCTGTGAGACCCCTCTACAGTCTTTGTGACCCCTCTACAGTCTGTATGACCTCTCTACATTCTGTGTGACCCCTCTACGGTCTGTATGACCTCTCCACTGTCTGTGTGACCCCTCTACCATCTGTGTGACCCCTCTCCGGTCTGTATGACCCTTCTATTGTCTGTATAACCCCTGTGTGAGACACACCAGGCTGTGTATTCCCTCTACAGTACGTGTGATCCTTCTACAGTCTGTGTGACCCCTCTGCAGTCTGCGTGACCGTTCTACAGTCTGTGTGACCCCTCTACAGTCTGTATGACCTCTCTACAGTCTGTGAGACCCCTCTGCAGTCTGTGTGACCTCTCTACAGTCTGTGTGACCCCAATACAGTCTGTGTGACCCCACTACAGTCTGTGTGACCTCTCTACAGTCTGTGTCACCCTTCTGCAGTCTGTGTGACCCCTCTACTGTCTGTGTGACCCCTCTACTGTCTGTGTGACCTCTCTACAGTCTGTGTGAGCCCAATACAGTCTGTGTGACCCCTCTACAGTCGGTGTGACCCCTCTACAGTCTGTATGACCTGTCTACTCTCTGTGCGACCCCTGTGTGAGACACACCAGGCTGTGTATTGCCTCTACAGTCTGTGTGACCCCTCTGCAGTCTGTGTGACTTCTCTACAGTCTGTGTGACCCCAATACAGTCTGTGAGACCCCTCTAGAGTCTGTGTGACCCCTCTACAGTCTGTGTGACCTCTCTACAGTCTGTGTGACCCCTCTACAGTCTGTGCGACCCCTGTGTGAGACACACCAGGCTGTGTATTCCCTCTAAGGTCTGTGTGACCCTTCTACAGTCTGTGTGACCCCTCTGCAGTCTGTATGACCCCTCTACAGTCTGTGTGAGCCCAATACAGTCTGTGTGAGCCCTCTACAGTCTGTGTGATCCCTCTACAGTCTGTATGACCTCTCTACTGTCTGTGCGACCCCTGAGTGAGACACACCAGGCTGTGTATTCCCTCTACAGTCTGTGTGACCCCTCTACAGTCTGTGTGACCCCTCTGCAGTCTGTGTGACCTCTCTACAGTCTGTGTGACCCCAATACAGTCTGTGAGACCCCTCTAGAGTCTGTGTGACCCCTCTACAGTCTGTGTGACCCCTCTACAGTCTGTGTGACCCCCGTACAGTCTGTATGACCCCTCTACAGTCTGTGTGACCCCTCTACTGTCTGTGTGACCTGTCTACAGTCTGTGTGACCCCAATACAGTCTGTATGACCCCTCTACAGTCTGTGTGACCCCAATACTGTCTTTGTGACCCCTCTACAGTCTGTGTGACCTCTCTACAGTCTGTTTGACCCCTCTACAGTCTGTGTGACCCCTCTACAGTCTGTGCGACCCCTGTGTGAGACACACTAGGCTGTGTATTCCCTCTACAGTCTGTGTGAGCACAATACAGTCTGTGTGACCCCTCAACAGTCTGTGTGACCCCTCTACATTCTGTATGACCTCTCTACTGTCTGTGCGACCCCTGTGTGAGACACACCAGGATGTGTACTCCCTCTACAGTCTGTGTGACCCCTCTACAGTGTGTGCGACCCCTGTGTGAGACACACCAGGCTGTGTATTCCCTCTACAGTCTGTGTGACCCCTCTACAGTCTGTATGACCCCTCTGCAGTCTGTGTGACCTCTCTACAGTCTGTGTGACCCCAATACAGTCTGTGAGACCCCTCTAGAGTCTGTGTGACCCCTCTACAGTCTGTGTGACCCCTCTGCAGTCTGTATGACCCCTCTACAGTCTGTGTGACCCCTCTACTGTCTGTGTGACCTGTCTACAGTCTGTGTGACCCCAATACAGTCTGTATGACCCCTCTACAGTCTGTATGACCCCTCTACAGTCTGTGTGACCCTTCTACAGTCTGTGTGACCCCAATACTGTCTTTGTGCCCCTCTACAGTCTATGAGATCCCTCTTACAGTCTGTGTGACCTCTCTACAGTCTGTGTGACTTCTCTACAGTCTGTGTGACCCCAATACAGTCTGTGAGACCCCTCTAGAGTCTGTGTGACCCCTCTACAGTCTGTGTGACCTCTCTACAGTCTGTGTGACCCCTCTACAGTCTGTGCGACCCCTGTGTGAGACACACCAGGCTGTGTATTCCCTCTAAGGTCTGTGTGACCCTTCTACAGTCTGTGTGACCCCTCTGCAGTCTGTATGACCCCTCTACAGTCTGTGTGAGCCCAATACAGTCTGTGTGAGCCCTCTACAGTCTGTGTGACCCCTCTACAGTCTGTATGACCTCTCTACTGTCTGTGCGACCCCTGAGTGAGACACACCAGGCTGTGTATTCCCTCTACAGTCTGTGTGACCCCTCTACAGTCTGTGTGACCCCTCTGCAGTCTGTGTGACCTCTCTACAGTCTGTGTGACCCCAATACAGTTTGTGAGACCCCTCTAGAGTCTGTGTGACCCCTCTACAGTCTGTGTGACCCCTCTACAGTCTGTGTGAATCCCGTACAGTCTGTATGACCCCTCTACAGTCTGTGTGACCCCTCTACTGTCTGTGTGACCTGTCTACAGTCTGTGTGACCCCAATACAGTCTGTATGACCCCTCTACAGTCTGTGTGACCCCAATACTGTCTTTGTGACCCCTCTACAGTCTGTGTGACCTCTCTACAATCTGTTTGACCCCTCTACAGTCTGTGTGACCCCTCTACAGTCTGTGCGACCCCTGTGTGAGACACATCAGGCTGTGTATTCCCTCTACAGTCTGTGTGACCCTTCTACAGTCTGTGTGACCTCTCTGCAGTCTGTATGACCCCTCTACAGTCTGTCTGAGTCCAATACAGTCTGTGTGACCCCTCTACAGTCTGTGTGACCCCTCTGCAGTCTGTGTGACCTCTCTACAGTCTGTGTGAGCCCAATACAGTCTGTGAGACCCCTCTAGAGTCTGTGTGATCCCTCTACAGTCTGTGTGACCTCTCTACAGTCTGTTTGACCCCTCTACAGTCTGTGTGAACCTTCTACAGTCTGTGCGACCCCTGTGTGAGACACACAAGGCTGTGTATTCCCTCTACAGTCTGTGTGACCCCTCTGCAGTCTGTGTGACCCCTCTACAGTCTGTATGACCTCTCTACTGTCTGTGCGACCCCTGTGTGAGACACACCAGGCTGTGTATTCCCTCTACAGTCTGTATGACCCTTCTACAGTCTGTGTGACCCCTCTGCTGTCTGTGTTACATCTCTACGGTCTGTGTGACCCATCTACAGTCTGCGTGACCCTTCTACAGTCTGTGTGACCCCTCTGCAGTCTGTGTGACCCTTCTACTCTCTTTGCGACCCCTGTGCGAGACACACCAGGCTGTGTATTCCCTCTACAGTCTGTGTGACCCCTCTACAGTCTGTATGACCGCAATACAGTCTGTGAGCTGCATGAACCTCTGTGATGCCTTTGCGCTTTAACAAAATAACTTTTGTATTTTAATTGAATAACTGCAAAGGAATATCTTTAAATGTTCAGTGAGAAAACTCAGATTTGTCCTTGACGAATTTGTTTTCTTGATTGCTTCTTGTGATGGGAAGTTGTATATTCATGTTTTAAGATTGTTCAATGTACTCCAGTGTAAAAGCAACAATATCATCATTACTCTGGATCTGACCAGCACAAAAAAGATAAAGGGCACAATAATAATTAATTAACACAATGAACCTCACAAGTATTCTTTACTTTGATTACTTTGTCAATAAAATGAGGACTTAGACATCTGGAATGTTTGAACCAAGGTTTAAAAGAGCAACCAGTTAGACAAGGCAGATGAAGAATCCATGGTTAGAATGGTTCCTTCCTTTCGAGTGCTGAAGAAGTCTCTCATCTCATAACGTCGACTGTTCATTTTCATAGATTCTGACTGACCAGCTGAGTTCCTCCAACATTTTGTCTGTGTGTGGCTTTGGATTTGCAGCACTTGCGGAAACTCTTGTGATTATGGTTAGAACACATCTTGTTTAGCTTTCATTGTAGGGTCCGGAGACTGAGTGAAGATAGCAATGACATCGGGTTTGACAAATGAGAACGTCTCCAACAACAAGTACCATTTTTGTGGCTCCATTACTGCAGCTACACGTTCCAAGGAGCTCGGGCAGATGGTGAGCAGACATCATTTGACCTAATACAAGAAATATTGGGAGAAGTATCTAAGGGCAGGCAGGGGAAGTAATGGCTTTTCCATTCTGATGAGACAGTGAAGCGACGCAGCCTACAGGATGGCTTATTGAGAGTTTTTCAGGAACAGAGAGGCATTAAAGGCTCTGCAAAGCAGAGCTGATTTGTTGCTGCTATAATTAATCACTGCCCACTGTGAGCATTGTATCACAGAGGAGAAAGGAGATGAAAGTGACCACGTGTGTGCTTCCAGAGGCAGCTTACTGCTCCATGCATACCAAACACTCTGGAAGAAGTGGAAAAGAATCGTTCCACTCTGTTGGTCATAGTTTGATCCATGGACGCAAACAACATACAAGGAGACCAAAATACACAGAATCATTTTAAAAATGTATCTGAAATGTGTTAAGTGTAATCTCATGCTTGGCATAGAATCAACATGGGTCTGCTTGGTGTCTCAGCTGTAGTTCTGTTTTATCGGCATGAGACCTGTAACACCTTATTTCAGCTGGACAAATGGAAACTCTAAGTTTACCAGTGATTGTCAGAAGATCCATAAGACCATAAAGCAGATCAGAATTAGGCACTCAGCCCACCGAGTCTGCTCTGCCATTCCATCATGGGTGATTAATTTTCCCTCTCAACCCCATTCTCCTGCCTTCTCCCCTGTAACCTTTGACACCCTTGCTAATCAAGAACCTATCAACCTGTGCTTTAAATCTTGGCCTCCACAGCCATCTGTGGCAATAGATTCCACAGATTAACCACCCTCTGGCTAAAGAAATTTTTGCCTCTGTTCTAAAATGATGTCCATCTATTCTGAGACAGTGCCCTCTGGCCCGAGATAATTTCAATCTCTGATTGCAGTATGGATTTTGTCCATCTATGTGGTTATGATCTTTAGAACATAGAACATAGAAATCTACAGCACATTGCAGGCCCTTCGGCCCACAATGTTGTACTGACCATGTAACCTAGTCTAGAAGCTGCCGAAAATTTCCCTATCGCATAGCCCTCTATTTTTCTAAGCTCCATGCACCTATTTAAGAGGCTCTTAAAAGAATCTATTACATCTGCTTTCACCGCCACCGCCGGCAGTGCATTCCACGCACCCTTTTAATGTCTGAATCTTTACCACGTGGCGTAGTAGCGTAGCAGTTAGTGTCACAGCACCGGAGACATAGGTTCAATTCCATTGCAGCAATGAGCTTGTATGTTTTCTCCTTCACTGTGTGGTTTCGTCACACTTCCTATAGATGTGTGGGTTAGTCGGTTAGTTGGTCACATGGGTGTAACTGGGCAGTTGGTCACATGGGTGTGTGACGAGAATACACATAGATTAAGATGTTAGCTGGCCTGTGCTGGCACCAGTGGGATCAGCAGTTGGTCTGCCACCTGTCTTCAGCAGAAAGAGAGATAAGGAAAACAATGGAGCAGCATTCGGAGATGTTAATGAAGGGACGGGAGAGTTTAACGGAAGGAGAGCTGTCAAGATCGGCTCCCCCTTTGAACCCTGAACTGTTTGAAGTGATGGACAGGCGATACCCCAGCAGGGGGATAAAAAGGGACAGGTTCGCTGAGGCAAGACACACATGACACCATGAGGTAACGAGACCCTGGAAGCGGTGCACCTCCCATAAGTTGGTGGGAAGTTTTGGAAGGCTGGTTGCGGGACCAAGCCATAGACGCACAGGGTGGAAAGGCACGATCAGCGGGAACCTGGTGTGTACCTGCCCTTGCCTGGTGCCAGGTTCACCACAGAGAAACGATCGTATCTGGAAACGGAGGGGTCACGATTGGTGACCTCAGAAGACATCACAAAGGGCTCGCCCGAAAGCTGACTGCGAAGAATATCAAAGGTCTGTGTGGAAGCCATTTGAATATTCATTTGTTTTGCTCTCTCTCTCCTTCCCCCCACTGCCCATCTCCCACGGCAGTGATTACTGCGAACTGAACTGAACTAAATTGAACCGAACTTTGCGTCACTTTGAAACTGGTCATTTACCCCTAGACGACGATAGAGCTTGATTGATCTTATTATCCTAGTTCAGTGTACATGTGTGTTTATCATTGCTGAACTGTTGCATTTATTATCCTTTTGATTAGAGTACTGTGTTGCTTGTTTCTTTAATAAAACTTTCTTAGTTCTAGTAATCCAGACTCCAACTGAGTGATCCATTTCTGCTGGTTTGGCAACCCAGTTACGGGGTACGTAACATAAGTGGGGTTCTCGTCTGGGATTTTGAACGCTAAATTTGGGACGGAGTAAATTGATTGGGTTAAGATCCCCGAAAGAAAGAAAAGGCAAACAGCAGAAATGGAGGTTGAGGAATTTATGAAGGCACCGACCTTGGAGGCATTAGAGGATGCCAGGAAATCGGAATTGGCGGCTGTGGCCAAACAGTTGAATCTTGCTAAGGGGAAGTCGACAATGAGGAGCGAGGAGATACACAGAGCTATCGTAGAGCACTATGTATCTAAAGGTGTGTTTCCCCAAGGGGAGCTGGAGGTGGTGTCTATTGAAAAACCTGCTGGAGACGCGGTACAGGTGCAGCTTGAAAAGCTGAGACTCGAACACACGTTACGGGTACGGCAGTTAGAACACGAAGAGAAAGAGTTAGAAAGGCAGGAGAGAGAGAGAGAGAGAGAGAGAGAGTTGGAGCGAGAGGAGAAACAGAGGGAAAGGGAATTTGAGCTGGAGAAGTTAAAGATAAGGGCAGAGCAGGGGCCCGTGCCGAACCAAGGTGGAGGGTTCCGGGCGACCCAGGAGGTTAGGCTGGTTCCCCCATTTGACGATACCGATGTGGATCGGTACTTTCTCCATTTCGAAAAAGTTGCTACCAGTCAGGACTGGCCGAGGGATAAGTGGGCTGTTTTGCTTCAGAGTGTACTGAAAGGGAAAGCCCAACAAGCTTACTCAGCTTTGTCCACGGAAGATGCCCAGAGGTATGAGGTGGTGAAAGAGGCCATCCTCAGGATTTATGAGTTGGTCCCGGAGGCATACCGGCAGAGGTTCCGGAATGCGAGGAAGCAGTGGGACCGCATGTATTTAGAGTTTGCCTGTGAGATACAGACATATTGTGAGCATTGGTGCGCCTCGAAGGGGGTAGAGGGGGATTATGACAGACTGCTACAGTTGATCCTGATTGAGCAGTTTAAAGATTGTGTCCCTGAGGGTATGAAACCCTACCTAGATGAGAAGGAGGCAGCCACGTTAGCCGCAACTGCTAAGTTAGCGGATGAGTATGCGTTGACGCATAAATGAAATTTGCCCCAAGTAAAGGCTACTGGAAGGGTAGTCAGGACGGCGGGGAGAGTTCACCAGAAAAATCAGAAAGTAAGCCGGGGACTAGTGAGAAGGATAAGGTAGACCGGGAGCAGTCTGGTAGGAAGTCTCCTGGGGTCGTCTGTTATAATTGTGGGAAAGTTGGACACTTTGTGTCCAGGTGCTTTGCCCCAAAGAAGGAGACGGGGAAAGGAAAAACGGCGATTTTGACTGGCTGTATCGAGCTGGTAAACAAACCGCTAGGAGAGGAAAGGTCTGCCAAAGTTCAGGAAGGGCGCGAGAGGTTTATCTCGGCCGGATTGGTGTCGGTGAAGGAGAGGTTAAACCCAGTTCCAGTGCGGATCTGGAGAGACACAGGAGCGTGTCAGTCATTGATATTGAAGAGTGTATTAGAGTTTAGCTCAGAGACTCAGACTGGGGAGGTCAAGGTAAAAGGTATTGGGGGAGGGACAGAGGCAGTCCCTTTGCACTAGATACACCTACAAAGCAACTTGGTCTCTGGACTATTCACGATCGGGGTGAGGTCCGAATTACCGATGAAAGGTGTGGAAGACTTGCTCGGTAATGACCTCGCCGGGGGAATCGTGTTCCCAGCCGTGAGATTGACAGGTCAGCCTGCCAGCATTGAGGCCCCGCCCATGGACTCACAGGTTCATCACGGGACTGCCGAAGTAACTTTAGCTGAGACGTTTCTGCCAGCCTTGTACGAGAAGGGGGTAGAAAGTGAAAAGAAGGAGTGTAGTGAAACAAGAGGTAGTGAGGGAGCTGAGACAGACTTAGCATTAGCCAGGAAAGAATTCATGCAGGCGCAGGAGCGAGACGAGGGGCTGATGGTTTTGGCAGAGACAGCTCTCTCTGACACAGAATTAAAAAGACAGCCACTAGGCTATTTGTGGAAGAGGGAGTGCTAAGGAAGAAAGGGAGACCAAGTACCGTACCCGCAGATGAGGAATGGGGGGTGGTGCGAAAGAGTTACGGGGATGAGATTTTTAAGCTGGCCCACAAGGTACCCCCTGGTGAACATTTTGCGGTGCTGGAGGAAACAGTTGGTGGGATCATGAAAGAGGTTTACGGGCTGCACAGGAGGAAGGATGTTATTGATTATGGCAGACGCGAACTGAGACGGTCACAGGCTTTTGATATGCTAACAAACCTAGTCGGTGTTAGCGCGGGAATCAATGAAGCTAGGGGTCCCCCGATAAGAGAAAAAAAACATTTTGAAAAGATGAGTATGGTACCGACCAGATGGGAGAAGGCTATTGTTTTGGCCAGCTCTGCTGATAAGGTCTCTCCCTTAATCCCCGAACAAAGCAACTCTTTAGGAGAAGTAATTAAACGACTCGCACACGTGTGTTTGATTGTCCCGAGGCGATGCAAAGAACTAGGACGCTGGGTGGTGTTTGTTACGCTAGGTCAGCCTAGTGAGCAATACTCCTATAAAATGAGTAATTCAGTGACGAAAGGGCTGACGAACACAGAGGTGTGTATTGGCGATGTAATACGGCTGTCTGAAGCCAGCTTGATAGTGAACCTTGAAAAAAATGAGTTTGGCCACACGAAGCTCACTTATCTGGGAATTGTGGTGATACAGGGGCAGCTGGCAGCGATGCAAACTAAAGTGCGGGCTATCTCTGACATCCCAACCCTGACAGACAAGACGACCCTCAGAAGGCTCTTGGAGATGGTGGGGTACTGTAGGAAGTTTTGCAATAACTCTGCGGTTACTACCCCTCCCCCTCCTACTAAGCCCTTGCGAGAGAAAACTAAGTCGGAATGGGACGACCCTTGTTATTGTGGTCCGGGACGAAACCCAATGAGAGGTTACATTGATCGCAATTCATCAGTATTTTTGGCCACTATGAAGTTTGCTAAGTTGGAGCCTGGTCTAAGGGATAATTTATAACACATAGAAAAGGAACAGAAAATGTGATGGCTGACTGTCTGTCAAGGTGTTGACAACTTCAAATTCGCTGTATTAGCCAAATAGCTGATAAAGATGTATATTTGTGTGTATCAAATAATGTATTCATGTTTGTAATTTTTACCCTGGTAAAAATCCTTAAAGGTGGGAGGTGTGACGAGAATACACATAGATTAAGATGTTAGCTGTCCTGTGCTGGCACCAATGGGATCAGCAGTTGGTCTGCCACCTATCTTCAGGAGAAAGAGAGATAAGGAAAACAATGGAGCAGCATTTGGAGATGTTAATGAAGGGACGGGAGAGTTTAACAGAAGGAGAACTGTCAAGATCGGCTCCCCCTTTGAACCCTGAACTGTTTGAAGTGATGGACAGGCGATACCCCAGCAGGGGGATAAAAAGGGACAGGTTCACTAAGGCAAGACACACGACACCCCGAGGTAACGAGACCCTGGAAGCGGTGCGTCTCCCACAAGTCGGTGGGAGTTTTGGAGGGCTGGTCGCGGGATCAAGCTATAGACGCACAGGGTGGAAAGGTACGATCAGCGGGAACCTGGTGTGTGTCCGCCCTCGCCTGGGTGCCAGGTTCACCGCAGAGAAACGATTGTATCTGGAAACGGAGGGGTCACGGTCGGTGACCTCAGAAGACATCACAAAGGGCTCGCCCGAAAGCTGACTGCGAAGAATATCGAAGGTCTGTGTGGAAGCCATTTGAATATTCATTCGTTTTGCTCTCTCTCTCCTTCCCCCCACTGCCCATCTCCCATGGCAGTGATTACTGCGAACTGAACTGAATTCAATTGAACTGAACTTTGCGTCACTTTGAAACTGGTCATTTACCCCTAGACAACGATAGAGCTTGATTGATCCTGTTATCCTAATTCTGTGTACATGTGTGTTTATCATTGCTGAACTGTTGCATTTATTATCCTTTTGATTAGAGTACTGTGTTGCTTGTTTCTTTAATAAAATTTTCTTAGTTCTAGTAATCCAGACTCCAACTGAGTGATCCATTTCTGCTGGTTTGGCAACCCAGTTACGTAACAGGTGTAACTGGGATGCCCACTTTCTATAGATGCGTGGGTTAGTCAGTTAGCTGGTCACATGGGTGTAACTGGGCAGTTGGTCACATGGGTGTAATTGGGCAGCTCGGACTTGTTGGGCCAGAAAAGACTATTACCGTGCTGTATGTCTAAATAAATTCAGGGGGAACCACCGGCCACTACGTACAACATTTTACACTGAAGCCTTTGATTTAATTGATCAAGATGGACAATGGAACACTCTCCTCAGTTCATTACTCACTGAAGTTCACCTCTGTCTTACATCGGTATCGTGATGGCAGGAAAGCACCAAGCCCCACCAATCCCCAGTGTAGTGATTTAAACCAAGGTAGGACTTTCACAGTGAACATAGAACAGAGGACAGCACAACAAAACACAGGCCCTTCAGCCCACGTTGTTGTGTCCACCCTTTAAACTACTCCAAGGTCAATCTACTCTAACCCTTCCCTCTCACACAACTCTCTATTTTTGCATCCATGTGTCACTCTAAGAATCTCTGAAATGTTCTGAACGTATCTGCTTCTGTCACCGTCCCCAGCAATGTGCGTATACACTTACCACTCTCTGTGTAAGAAACCTACCTCCATACTTTTCTCTAATCAACTTGAAAGTATGTCCTCTTGTATTAGACCATAAGACCATAGGTACAGGAGCAGAATTAGAACAGCTGGCCCATTGAGTCTGCTCTGCTATTTCATCATATCCAATTTCCTCTCAGCCCCAATTTCCTTGCCTTTTCCCCATATCCCTTCATGCCCTGACCAATCAAGAACCTACCAAACTCTGTCTTAAATGCACATAAAGACTAGGCCTCCATGACTGCCTGTGGCAAAGAATTCCACAGATTCACCACTCTCTGGCTAAAGGAATTCCTCCTCATCTCCATTCTAAAAGGACACTCCTCTATTCTGAAGCTGTGTCCTCTGGTCTTAGACTCTTCCACCATAGGAAACATCATCTCCACATCAACTCTATCAAGGCCTTTCACCACTTGATAGGTTTCAATGAGGTCACCCCTTATTCTACTGAATTCTAGTGAATACAGGCCCAGAGCCATCAAACACTTTTCATATGACAAGCTATTCAATCCTAGAGTCATTTTCATGAACCTTCTTTGAACCCTATCCAGTTTCAACACATTCTTTCTAAGAGAGGGGCCCAAACCTGCTCACAATACTCCAAGTGAGGCCTAACCAGTGCTTTATAAAGCCTCAACATTGCATCCTTGCTTTTATATTCTAGTGCTCTTGAAATAAATGCAAACATCTCATTTGCTTTCCTCACCAGAGGCTCAACCTGCAAATTCACCTTCAGGGAATCCTGCACAAGCACTCCCAAACCTGTCTGTGTCTCTGTTTTTTATATTTTCTCTCCATTTAGAAAATAGTCAACACTTTCAATTATTTTACCAAATCGCATGACCATGCACCTCACGACACTCTGTGCCATCTGCCACTTCTTTGCCCATTCTCCTAATCTGTCTTACGTCCATATGTAGCCTCTCTACTTCCTCAAAACTACCTGCCCCTCCACCTATCTTTATATCATCTGCAAACTTTGCAACAAAGCCATCAATTCCGTCATCCAAATCATTGACATAGTGTAAAAAGGATCAGTCCCAACACAAACCCCTGTTTGACACCACTAGTCACTGGCCGCCTGTCAGAAAAGGCTCCCTTTATTCCCACTCCTTGCCTCCTGACAATCAGCTACTACTTTATCCACGCTAGAATCTTTCCTGTAATACCATGAGCTCATAGCTTGTAAGCAACCTCATGTATGACATTTTGTCAAAGGTCTTTAGAAAATCCAAGTACACAACATCAACCGATACTCCTTTGTCTATCCTGCTTTTCACTTCCTCAAAGAATTCCAACAAATTTGTCAGGCAAGATTTTCCCTTGTGGAAACCATGCTGACTACGGCCTATTTCATCATGTGCCTCCAAATACCCTGGGAACTCATCCCTAATAATTGACTCCATCATGTACCCAACCACTGAGGTCAGACTAACTGGCGTATTGTGACGGGGTCCTGAATTACCCCTATGAAATGTGCTCGATTACCGCAATGAACTGGGCTTTTGAAAAGAGAGAGAGAGAGACGAAGACTGCTCACGGGTTGTTTATACTTTCTCCAAGGACATCGCCTGCTTGTATTCTTCCAGAGAGAGCAATAAGCGGAGTTATTTGAATGAGAGCTGGTATCCAGTACGGTGAGATAAGTAGGAGGTCAGATGATAGACCTCAGACACATGTTTGTGGACACTGAATGAGCTTGTTGTGCCCCCAGGAAAAGTGGGTTTTTGGAGGATTGATCAGTGGCTCTTGCAGTGAAAAGAAAAGGCAGTGACTGGTGGGGAGTTGTCCATGTGTCCACCCTTGCCTGGGCGATAGCTCCACCACAGGAAACCGGTCCCCTTTGTTGTGGTCACAGTTGGTGACTTTTAAAATATTTCAGAGGACAACGAGAAGATCGACGGCGTCAGCTCACCTGAAGACTCGAATCTCTCCCTCCCTCTCACTCCATCACTCAATATCACGAACTAAACTGAACTTTACTCATCACTGTAAGACAGTATCTTTTTATCCCTAGTCTTGAAAAAACTTGTTTTTTTCATACATATATTTCCACACTTACTGATCATTGCTAACCTGTTTGATTTATCTACATTTATATTACTGTATTGCATAGTTACTAATAAATATTATTAGTTAATAGCAATACTGGACTTGAAAGTGTTTTCTATTTCTGCTGGTTCTTTATTCTCATCACGGGGTACGTGACAGTATAATTTTATTTCTTCTGCCTCACTGCCTTCTTGAAGAGTGGAGTGACAATTTCAGTTTTCCAGTCTTCTGGAACCATTCCAGAATCTAGCGATTATTGAAAGATCATTACTAATGCCTTCACCATCTCTTCAGCTACCTCTTTCAGAATTCTGGGTGTATCCCATCTGGTCTAGAAGGTCTCATCCACCTTCAGACTTCTCAGTTTCCCAAGAACCTTCTTTCTATTTATGGTAACTTCACACACTTCATGCCCCCTGACACATGGAACTTCCACCATACTAGCAACACACATAAAAGTTGCTGGTGAACGCAGCAGGCCAGGCAGCATCTCTAGGAAGAGGTGCAGTCGACGTTTCAGGCCGAGACCCTTTGTCAGGACTAACTGAAAGAAGAGCTAGTGGACTACAAGGGTTTTCCACAGTAAAGACTGATGCACAATACTTATTCAGTTCATTCGTTATATCCTTGTCCCCCATTACTATCTCTCCAACATCATTTTCCAATGGTCCGACATCCACTCTCGCCTCTCTTTTGTACTTTATAAATCTGAAGAAACTTTTGGTATCCTCTTTAATATTTTTGACTGGCTTACTTTCATATTCCATCTTTACCTTCATGTTTGTTTTTTCAGTTGCCTTCTGTTGGTTTTTAAAAGCTTCCCAATCCTTTAACTTCCCACTAATTTTTGCCTTATTATATGCCCTCTCTTTGGTTTTTATGTTGGCTTTGACTTCTCCTGTCTGTCACTATTGTGTCATCTTGCTTTAGAATACTTCTTACTCTTTAGGATGTACATATCCTGTGCTTTCCGAATTGCTTCCAGAAGTTCCAGCCATTGCTGCTCTGCCATCATCCCTGCCAGTGTTCAATTCTGGCCAACTCCTCTCTCATACCTCTATAATTCCCTTTACTCCACTGTAATACTGATACATCTGACCTTAGCTTCTCCTGCTCAAATTTCAGGGTGAATTTGATCATATTATGATCACGAACGGTTATTTTATCTTAAGCTCTCTAATCAATTAGCCATTTTTGCCCTGGGAAAATGGTACTGGCTGTCCACTCTATCTATGCCTCTTAACATCTTATACACCTCTGTCAAGTCACCTCTCATCCTCCTTTGCTACAAAGGGAAAAGCCCTAACTCAGTCAACCTATCCTCATAAGACATGCTCTCTAATCCAGTCAGCTTCCTGGTAAATCTTGTCTGCACCCTCTCTAAAGCTTCCACATTTTTCCTATAATAAGGCAAACAGAACTGGACACTATATGCCAAATGTGCTCCAACTAAGGTTTTAAAGAGTTGCAATATTCCCCCGCAACTCTTGAGCTGAATCCTCAATCCGCTGACTAACGAAGGCCAACATACCCTATGCCATATTAGCCGCCCTATGAACTTCCATAGCAAATCTGGGGGATCTATGGGCTGGGAACCCAGGGTCCTGCTGTTCCTCCATACTGCTGAAGGTCCTTCCATTAACTTTACCTTCAAACTTGGCCTTCCAAAGTGAACCACTTCACACTTTTCTGGATTGAACTCCACCTGCTACATCTCAGCCCAGCTCTGCATCCTGTCACTATCCTGTTGTAACCTACAACAAACTTCCACATGGTCCACAACACCACCATCCTCCATGTCATCTGCAAACATATAATCCTTCCTTCCATTTCTTCATTTTATAAAAACCACAAAGAGCAGGGGTCACAGAGCAGACTCCTCTGGAACACCACTCGTCACGGTGCAAACAGTAGGGCCCTGGGGAATGTTGTAGATCGGAGGGGCCAAAGAGTACAATTACATATTTCCCTTGTTCCATTGTGGCATCACAGGTAATTATCATTGGATAGTATTTGGCATGCTGGCTTTCATCATTCAGGACACTTGAACATAGGAGCTGAGATGATATATTGCAGCTGTACAAGCTGTTGGTGAACCTGTCCTGGAGATGTGTGCGCAACTGTGGTCACCCTGCCATGGGAAAGACACCATTAAGCTGGAGGTGCAAAGGAGGTTTTTGAGAATGTTGCCAGGCCTTGAGGGCTTGAGTTACAGAGAGAGGCCAGGCAGTCTATCACTTCATTCCTCAGAGTGTAGGGGAAGATAACTACTGTATGTAGAGGTGTATAAAATCATGAGGGGCACAAATAGGGTGAATGCACTCAGTTTCTTTCCCAGGGAAAGGGAAAACTGGAGGGCACAGGTTTAAAGACCATAAGACATTGGAGAAGAATTAGGCCATTCAGCCTATCGAGTCTGCTCCACCATTCCATCATGGCTGAGTTAGTATTGGAGGTTTCCCCTGCCATCCGAAGGTAGAGCGTTCCTATAAAACGGTTCGTAAGCTGAAATGTCGTAAAGCGAAGAAGCAATTACCATTTATTTATATGGGGAAATTTTGTGAGCGTTCACAGACCCAAAAATAACATACTAAATCATGCCAAATAACACATAAAACCTAAAATAACAGTAATATATAGTAAAAGCAGGAATGATATGATAACTACACAGCCTATATAAAGTAGAAATACTTTTCCACAATCACTACCTGAACTGGTCTTCGTAATGAAACTCTCACGCAAGTGCAGTTGGCAAAAACACAGCGCATGAGCTCTCCAATAACCTTTAAGCTATGAAGCTCCAAATCATACCAAATAACATGTAAAAATACACAGCCGATATAAAGTACAAATTATGTATGTACAGTGTAGTATCACTTACCGTAATTGGGACAGCGCTGAGCACACTGATGGTGTACTAGACTGAGTCATTGGAGTTTGGGTGAAGCAGTGGCCCCCACCCTCTGGGCAGCGACCGGATACCGATCCACGGAGATGCAGGGGTCCAGCGGTAGCCGGGAGGCACCCAGCACATCTTTATGTCATGGTCTGGTCCGTGAAGTCCGTATTCCAGTTCACGGTCTGGTCCATCGACCCTTGCTCCAGGTTTTCCTGTCTACCCTGTTTCTGTTCCTGTTGAGTTCTAATTCAGGCAGCTGATGCTTGTTGGGGCTGGCTGCATAAATACCTTCAGAGACCGGGGCGTGGCTGCTGGATTGTTCTTGTCCTTACTCCTTGTATCCCTTCCCCTGCCTTCTGTTTCCTCGCCTGAAGCCTTGCTAGCCTTTTCTTGCCGGTAACTCTCGCCTCACCTGAAGTTCTCGTCTCACCTGTCATTGCCTGAAGCCTTGCCTTATCTTGCTGGTAACTCTGTCCTCGTCTCGCCTGCAGTCTTGTCCTGGAGCCACCCTGTACCTAGCTCCTTTCCTGTCCCTTGCCTCCGCCCAGGTAAGCTAGGCTGTATTGCCGTTACCTGCGGTTGGTTCTGTCCCTTCCAGTCCCTTGCCTCCGTTGGGTGGTGATCCGTCCCTTGCCCAGGAGTACCGCGCCTTGCCCAGGAGTACCGTGCCCCGCCCAGGAGGACCCTCTAGCCTCCAGCCTCCAGTCAAGTCTCCAGCCTCCAGCCTCCTGCCAAGCCTCGCCTCAAGTCTCTAGCCTCTAGCCTCAAGCCTGAAGACTCCAGCCTCCTGCCTCCTGCCAAGCCTCGCCTCTAGTCTCTAGCCTCTAGCCTCAAGCCTGAAATCTCCAGCCTCCTGCCAAGCCTCACCTCTAGTCTCTAGCCTCTAGCCTCAAGCCTGAAGACTCCAGCCTCCTGCCTCCTGCCAAGCCTCTCCTCAAGTCTCTAGTCTCTAGCCTCAAGCCTGAAGACTCCAGTCTCCTGCCTCCTGCCAAGCCTCGCCTCGTCTCCTGCCTCCTGCCAAGCCTTGTCCTTGCCTAGTTCTGGGGTCCAAGCCAGAGGCAAGACCCAGGTACCGGGTCCTTATCTAGTCTCTGGCTCGGAGTCCAAGCCTGGACTCCTAGCTCTCTTGTCCAGTCCTGTTCCGGGTTCCTGGTTTTCGTGTCCATGGCCTTGCCCTCACCCTGTGTCCTAGTACTTCAGTGTCTGTGTCTTGCACTTGGGTCCATTCCTAGCCACCTCCTTATGACACTTTAAGAAAAAAACTGAAATAAACAAGCTAATTAATTAGGAGCTGCCTGGCACGTAATTAATTAGCATGTTTATTTTGGCTTTTTTTCTTAAAGATGTGCTGTGTGCCTCCCGGCTACCACTGCATTCTCTGCGAATCAGTATCTGTCCGTGCCCTTTGGGTTGGGGTGGTGGGACACGGGGGTATCTCCTCGTCAGGGCAGGCAGGTCATCTTCTTCTATTTCTGCCCGCCTCGACGTCGAAGGTCAAGGTTCGTCGTCTGATGTGGAAGGCTTGAAAAACGACAGTACAGTATGCTTGACTGCTGAGCCTTGCACATTTTTCTATCAGACAGTTCTTTATAAGCACTCAAACCATCTTGCAAATATCCCCTAAACCTACGTACCTGTTCAAAATTAAAGTCGTACTTTATCATTACTCATTCGGTTTCGATTGTTATCCTTTCCTCTTCCAATTGCATCAGCTCTTCATCTATCAGTTCTTGGTCATGGGATGCCAAAACCTCTTCAACATCATCTTTGTCAACTTCCACAAGCCAAACTCACTTTGTCCTTATTTCATTCACCAAGATCGGAACGCTTAATTATGTCTAGTTTTACACCAAGTGTAACACCCTTATGAGCTCTTTTAGGCTTTTCCGATACCTTAGAACTCATCTTGCTAATGGCTGCTCACAGGCACGTGTTTAAGCAAAGCTGGCGAGAATGCCGTTCCCGGGGAGAGCAGCTGCTTGGGGCGCGTGCTGATTTTTTTTTTGCGCGCTTATTTTTTTCATAACAGTGAGAACACCTTCTGTTAGCAAAAACAGGTAACTAATGTAGGTCTTTCATAACAGTGAGGTTTCGTAAAGCAAACGTTCGAAAAGCGGGGGACACCTGTACTCTCAAAACCATTCTCCGCCTTCTCCTCTTAACCTTTGATACCTAATCAAGAACCTATCAAAGTGAGTCGGGGAAGATTCAAAGGGTGCTTGAGGGAGAATCCTCCTTGGTTGTGCTGCCATGGAGCAAGCTGCCAAGAGCAAGTTGTAGAGGCAGATACAATAACAGCATTTAAAAGACATTTTGATAGGTCTGTGGATGGGAAATTATTAGTGGGATATGGGCTAAACATGGGCCAATAGTCATTTTGGTTGGCATAGACCACAGACATCTCGGTCAGTATACCATTGGGCATCTTGGTTGCATAGACAACAGGCATCTTGGTTAGAATACCATTGGGCATTTTGATTGGCATAGACAACAGACATCTTGGTCAGTATTCTATTGGGCATTTTGATTGGCATGGACAACAGACATCTTGGTCAGTATTCTATTGGGCATCTTGGTTGGCATAGACAACAGGCATCTTGGTTAGTATACCATTGGGCATTTTGATTGGCATGGACAACAGACATCTTGGTCAGTATTCTATTGGACATCTTGGTTGGCATAGACAACAGACATCTTGGTCAGTATACCATTGGGCATTTTGGTTGGTATAGACAACAGCCATATTGGTCAGTATACCATTGGGCATCTTGGCTGGCATAGACAACAGGCATCTTGGTCAGTATACCATTAGGCATTTTGGTTGGTATAGACAACAGCCATCTTGGTCGGCATTGACGAGGGGCAGTACTGTACTTTCCTGCCATCCCTGCTGCTTGTCCATTCTGTAAACAGCAACCAGACAGAGGTCCACATATTGCTTACAAGGTAGCAGTAGTAGTGCTATCACTGGAGTCGAGCAGGATGTTCTCTTAAGTGGGTCCAAAGGTGGCTGCAGAGGCTGACCTGGGATCTGCATAATCTGGGCAGTGTGGGTAAGAGTAAGTCGTGGTTGGGTCTTCAGGTTGTTCGGTTTCTCCTTTCCCTGTGGCACAGCGGAGATCGTTCTTATGTAGCGCAGCTCCCTCTCGAACAGGTTTCTACCAGGTGTGTCTACTGAGCACAAAGTCTTCCCAGTTTTTAGATGTCATGTTCAATTTCTTCAGTCTGATTTTGACGTCACCTTTGAAGTATTTCCTTTGCCTACCAGGGCTTAGCTGATCTTCGTTCCACTGTTTTGGGAGTTGGGAGTTTGGCATCCGAATGACGTGACCGATCCATCAGAGTTGGTGTTGCTTTGTCATGGTGGAGGTGATGCTCCTGTTGGCCACCTGCAGTACACAGTGTGTCTCTCCAGCTCCTAAATTCTGTGAACAGGCCTGTGATGTAGACACAGGTTAGGCACTTGATCCCAGATGTGGGTAAGGATGTCTTTTTATCAGGGCTGTGAACAAATTTTCTATGTCTGCAATTAATGCAGCATGGTCAGTGGTTTTTATTTAGCATTTTTTCATGTTGGTATAATAATTATGAGCAACCGGGGTACTTGCTCAGCTATTTCAGAGGCTAGTTAAGAGTCAGCCATTAGCTCAGGTAAAAGCAGTATAATGTCTCCCCTGGAGGTGATTAGTAAATTATTTACAGTGGAGTTCTTCCAGGTCCTGGCTGACATTGCTGCTTTTCCAAGTGGTTCTGTGATGATGAAGCATTCGGGGCATCCAAGGGGCATAAAGTCGTTGCATCATTGCTCACTTTTTCCTTTGCTGTCTATAAGTAAAGAAAATGAGATGAAAGGAAGAAAGAAATTTGTAGTTGTACGGGAAGAGGAATGAGTGAGAGTGAAAGAAATGATGATATAGCAGATAGCACAACGCACAACGTTATTACAGATTGGGGCATTCCGAAGCTTGGAGTTCAATTCCGCCACTCTCTAGAAGTTTGTGCGTCCTCTTCCTGAGCCATGTGGGGTTCCTCTAAGTGCTTCAGTTTCCTCCCACATTCCAAAGATGTACTTGTTGGCAGTTTAATTGGTCATAGAATCATTGAGAAGAATGGCACAGAAACAGGCCCCTTGACCCATCTACTCCATGCTGAAATCATTTAAACTACCAACCCTTATTGACCTGCCCCGGGACCGTAGACCTCCAAATCCCTACTATCCAAACTTCTCTTATTCATTGAAATCGAGCTTGCACTTGTGCTGGCTGCTTATTCCACCCTCTGAGTGAAGAAATTTCCCCTCATGTTCACCTGAAATTTCTCACCCTTAACCCATGGCCTCTTGTTGTAGTCCACCCAACCTCAGTGAAAAAAGCCTGCATGCATTTACCTGATTTATACCTCATAATTTTGTATACCTCAGGGTAGCAAATACCTCCTCCCCTGTAATCTGTATAGGGTCCATGAAGTTGATGCTGCTTTGCCTCACTTCTATAGACTCTTTGTACATCTCCTGAGTAAATACAGAAAAAAATGACTGAGGATCTCCCACATTTGTTTTGGCTCCACACATGGATTACCATTCTGGTCTTCTAGAGGACCAAATTTGTCCCTTGCAAGCTTTTTGCTCTTAACGGATCTGTAGTATCCTTTAGGATTCTTCTTCACCTTGTCTGCTAGAGCAACTTTAGGCCTTTTCTTAGCTTTCCTGATTTCTTTCTTAAGTGTTCTCTTGCATTTCTTATACTCCATAAGCACCTCATTTGTTGCTACCTGCCTATACCTGCTATGCACTCCTTCTTTTCTCTTAATCAGAGCCTCAATATCTCTCCAAAACCAAGGTTCCCTACATTTGCTGTCTTTACTTTATATTCCAATAGATACATACAAGCTTTGTACTCTCAGAATTTCAATTTGGAAGGTCTCCTGCTTTCTACATATATCTCTGCCAGAAAACAGCCTATCCCAATCTACACTTGCCAGATCATTTTTGATACCCCCAAAATTCTCCAATTTAGAATCTCAACCCGTGGGCCTGACCTATCTTTTTGCATACTTACTTTGAAACTAATGGCATTGTGGTCACTGGATGCAAAGTGTTCACCCACACAAACACCTGTCATCTGCCCTGCCTCATTCCCTAATAGCAGATCCAGTATAATGTGCTCTCTTGTTGAGACTTCTACATGCCGATGAAGGAAACTTTCCTGATCACATTTGACAAACTCTATCCCATCTAGTTACTTTACAGTATGGGATTCCCGGTCAATATGTGGAGAGTTAAAATCACTTACTATAACAACCTTATATTTCCTTCAACGGTCTGTGATCTCTTTTCAAATTTGTCCTCTGAATCCCTATGACTGTTGGATTGTCTATAGTATAATCCCATTAATGTGGTCATAGCCTTCTTATTTCTCATTTCCACCCATAGCACCTCACTAATCGAGTTTTCCAGTCTGTCCTGACTGAGCACTGCGGTGACATTTTCTCTGACTAGTAACGCCACCGTTCCTCCTTTAATCCCTCTTGCTCTGTCACACCTAAAACAACGGAACCCAGGAATATTGAGCTGCCCGTCCTGCCCCCCCTGCAACCAAGTCTCAGTAATGGCTACAACATCATAATTCCAGGTGCTGATCCATGCCCTGAGCTCACCCACCTTTCCTACAATATTTCTTGCATTGAAATATACACATCTCAGCGCACTAGATGCACCACGCTTAACCTTTTGATTCCTGACTTTGAGGTCTTACCGACATCTGCCTCCACAACCTCTCCACTAGCTGTTTTGTCACTCTGGTTTCCATTCCCTGCAACTCTTGTTTAAACCCCACCGTGCAACATTAACAAATATTCCCGCTAAGATCTTAGACCTCCTGCAGTTCAGGTGTAAAGCGACCCTTCTGTACAGGTCCCACCTTCCCTTGAATTGAGCCCAATGATCCACAAATCTTATGTCCGCCCTCCCACAACAACTCCTTAGCTATATGTTAAGCTGTATAATCTTCGTAGTTCTGGCCTCACCAGCACTTGGCACAGGTAGCAATCCTGAGATCACTGCTCTGCCCTTTAATAGCACCTAACTCTTTGAACTCCCACATTGTAAATAGTCCTGTGACCAGGCTAGCGTTAAACTGCTGGGTTGCTGGGTGACACGGCACATTGGGACAGAAGAGCCTGGTTCATGCTGTGCCTACAAATAAATAAATAAAAAAGCTGTGAGCAATGAAAAATCAGCAAGCCAAACCCCCCAGCTGAATTGCTCAACAACATTTTACTGAACAACATCAAAGTCTCTGTAAAAAGCAAGAGATAGTCAACACAGATTTTAAAAATGGGGACATTGCAGCCCTGAAGTTAAAGAGCTGCCTAGATCAATGAATGTAGCCTGTTCAATATTTGAAATTTGGATCTTAAGGCTTCTGAAATTAATGGCAAGAGTGGATTAAGTGATTTAGCAAAAGGAAACAAAGCTGATAATTAAACTTGGGGAAGGGGAATTCAGAGCAGAGCTAAATCCTGTAATACTCTGAGCTCCCTCAAGGCAATTTGGAGCTGGCTGCAGATGCTAATCAGTCTGCGGACTGACCAGCTGACTTTATGAAATGAACATGTCCTGTTCCTGCTTATCCCACTACATAATGCAGACTCTGCATCAGACGATAGTCTTGAGATTTCAACAGCAAAGGGTGAGGTGGGCCAACTCTGTAGCCTTTGGAATTCCACCTCCGCCCCCCCCCCCCTTCATATTCAACCCCCTGCCAGATTTTGCATATTTTTTTCTGGATTGACACAATTCCCAGTGACGCTTTCTTCCTGAAATAAAACATTTTTCTGTTCTCCTCAATTGTTTTCCCACCAATGCCTTACAGAGTTAAAGAGGGATTTCACAGTTTTCCAACCTAAAGAATCCTTCTTTATTTCCTCAATGTTTCCTGTGTGGGTGTTGGAGGGGGGCAGCAGCTTAAAGTTGAACTTCCACAACCCCTAGCTCCACTGAGCCTCCCCGTACGTGATATTGGGGCGCCAGAGAAGTGTAGCAGTTAGTGTGATGCTATTCCACCGTGGGGCAATGGAGTTTAGAGTTCAAGTTCGGTAAAACTTTGTAAGGAGTTTGCATGTCCTCTCCATGAATGGCTGCATTTCCTTTGGCTGCTCCCGTTTCCTCCCAAAGTCCAAAGATGTGCTGGTTAGTAGATTAATTGGTGTCTAAATTGTCCCACGCTTAGCCTAGGGTTAAATTGGGGCTTGCTGGGCATTGCAGGTGTGTCGTAACTCTAAATAAATAAATAACTAAATGACCAATCTGCTTGAAGAAGGCAATGATGAGAGAACAACACCAGTGTGATTCTGACCGTGACAGCCTTTGACAGGATGGAAAAGTCTAACATTATGGATCTGACTGTGACTGCCTTCGACAGGAAAGAGAAGTCTATCTGAGACAAAGTTAAGCCATACAGATGAATTGTGCTGTGCGCAGTCTAAAGCATTGCTGTAAATTTTGCACAAATTGGCACTTTGTTACCATTTCCATCAGGAGTCTGGAAGTTCTCTCCAGTCTGCTGTCAGCCCTACTTGATCAACCAGCTACATCAATACTGCCATTGAAGAAAGATTGATTTGGTTTTAAGCTGCTGGAGCACGGCCATCCCCTCACTCTGTAGGGGTGAGGTGTATACACTGCCGAGGCAGAGCAGAGGCTTTCTCTACATTGCAACTAGCAATAGCAAAGGGCTCATCTATCACTTCTCCACCTCGCTGACGATCAACACCGGCGCACCTCAGGGATGTGTGCTTAGCCCACTGCTCTACTCTCTCAACACTCATGACTGTGTGGCTAAGAACAGCTCAAATTACATCTACGAATTTTCTGATGATACAACCATTGCTGGCAAATATATACCAACTAGTTGAGTGGTGTCGCTGGAAAAACTTTGCACTCAACGTCAGCAAGACCAAAGAACTGATTGTGGGCTTCAGGAAGGGTAAGACGAGGGAACAGAAACCAGTTCTCATAGAGGGATCAGCAGTGGAGGGAGTGAGCAGTTTCAGATTCCTGGGTGTCAATATCTCTGAGGACCTAACCTGGCCCCAACATATCGATGCAGCTATAAAGAAGGCAAGACAACAGCTATATTTCATTAGGAGTTTTTGGAGATCCGCTTTGTCAACTTAAACACTCAAAAACTTCAACAGATGTACCACGGAGAGCATTCTGACTGGTGCATCACTGTCTGGTGGGAGATGGGGGGGGGGGGGTCTACTGCACAAGATCGAAATAAGTTGCAGAAACTTGTAAAATCAGTTAGCTCTATCATGGGTACCAGACACTGAGGCAGAATCAACAGTTCACTGAGCCTTAATAAGATCTGTACAGAACAAAAGGAAAATAATAAATGCTAGACCAACAAGCCATTAACTAAATCTCTTTAAAACTAAAATCTAACGTGTCACTGCAGTTCAGAAACAGTAATTTAATACTAAAGTCACACCACTCCTTCACAGCGTCAATCTAATTGTAATCTTCTTTCCTGGAACGTGGATTTGGTAAGTAGGGAGCATTGCAGTTGTGGTATTTCAGTCAAGACTTGACAAGACTGAATCAAAAGGAAGGGAGTTTAGATACAATTACCAAGAAACTCAAATTGGATGGAATGTGCACTCTCATGTACATGATTGCCAACCTCTTCCAGCTGCCCGCCTGTGAGGGTGCCTGGATACTGTGGCAGTGTCCACGTTGACTAGAAACATGATCAGCCCCATAAATACCATGGCTACAAGCAGATGGACGGGGACTGCAAACCAGCCCTGGTACTTCAAGTACACTGGCCCAAGTTCAACCTATGGGCATAATGCCAAATTAATATCTGTGCTTAATCTATGTGTGCAGTACTGGTTCTGATTTCCTGGGTGCTTTTAACTCATTTTCTCTGGCTTGTTTCCTCAATAACAACATGTGACCTTTTCTCATTGTTTTTTCTTTCTCCAGCAACATGCCTTCTAATTTTTCTACAGCTCCACTACCCAAACATTGTTCTGAGTAGGAGATTTTTACATCACCTGAAAACTGTGTGTCACTTTAAATGTATATTTTTGTTACATGCATACGACGGATATTTAGAATGAAGATTGAAAAATTACCTACTTTTGATTACTTACCAAAAGAGGTAGTATATATATTTTTTCACATCAAACAAACACAAAGTACAGCTCACAACATAGGCAAATGATGTCAGGCAGTCGAAACAACTGACAGTCACAATGGCAAAAGTAAAGTGTTTGACTAGGTGGTATTGGCATTCATTGGGTAGGCGGTTTATTACTAATGAGCTACTGAATTCCATTCTGTGTTTATTGTTACAATTTGCAACAGTGTTTTAAAATAAAATAGTGACAATAAATTGCACTTGAATCTCTAAAATGTTTCAAAGTAAATATTGTAGTACTTTTATTATTTGGAAAATTGATGAGTTATATTCATAAACACATAATTAATTACAGAATATTTCACAATTGTATAAATATAGATTTCAAAATTAAGTGAGTGTAATTTCAAAATTATATTAACCTTATATAAAAGAGAATCCCAGTTGCACAGCATCAAGGGCAGGAGCATTTCAGTTACTGCATGGTTGCACACCTGAACAACTTAGAGGGAGCAGTGTTCTCCAGTACATGAGCTCCCTTTTGTAGGCGCTGCAGTATCTGCAGTTAATATTCGAACCAGTAACAGGCTCACTTTGACTCTCTGGATGAGGAAATAACAAATCACTTACCTGACTTGTTTGCCTGAACCCTTTGGTTTTTTGATTTAGTCAGCTACCCCTTTGCAGTTTTTGGGCAGTTTATTGTCCACATTTGTGACAGCATGCTCAGGGTTAGCTATTTAGATTCATTCTCTTTTTCCCATTATTGGACAACAAATCAGTCCATTCAGCAGGCATTACAGATGATCTGTCACTACAAGATGATTTAATAACACTATGTTGCATTCAATCTCATTGACAAATCAGAACAAAAATGATAACAATGAGCGGGTAGAGTATTTCTCATCCAGATATTGCATACATTTCTTATGTCATTAACTGTTTGACAATGATCAGTCACTAGCTCTTGAATTCCCCAGCTCTTCTTGCATCTTCCAGAAGCACCAGATGGCCAGTCCGGGCCTGGCTCCAAGAAAATACTAATTCACTTCTTGACTTCCCTTTGCCTTACCACTACCAGAGTGTGATGGAAAACACTTCACACTCTGAATGTGAGCAGTTCAAAACCTACACCAAATCCAATGCCATCCTGAGAAAAACAGCTTGGTCACCATCTCTTCTGCAATGATAAACAGACAGAATGCAGTCTGTAAATCTATAAATCCAGTTGTTAAACAGCACCTCTCAGAGCCATGACCTCCCCCAACAAGAAGGACAAGGGCAGGAGATGAATGGGAAAACAGAGCCAAAGCAAATGGCTTGGGGTGCTCACTGGGTCTGGTAGTATCTCTGGAAATGAGAATGCATGGCGTTGGGGTAATATATCAGCATGGACAGAGGATGGATTAGCCACTAGAAGGCAGAGAGTTGGAATCAATGGAGTTTCTGTCACGGTGTGTGCTGGTAACGACTGAACCCAGGTGAGGAGGAATGACA
The DNA here is from genome assembly GCF_030028105.1 of Mobula birostris. NCBI lineage: Eukaryota > Metazoa > Chordata > Chondrichthyes > Myliobatiformes > Myliobatidae > Mobula > Mobula birostris. Next base: position 6,547,861 of record NC_092387.1, on the reverse strand, counting down.
GACTCCCATGTAGAGACATAAACAGGAGTTTATACAGAGGAATTCCAAAAGAACATTGGTAGTTTGACTGAGTGATACTGTGAGATGAATCCTTGTCAGAACAAGGAGCCCATGATAAGCATTAATCGGGAGTCCACTCTAAATAATCACAATACAGGGAAAACCCGCACCAGACAAAATAAACTTGACAAGATTAAACAGAAAGCACAGGACTTTAGTAAAGATAATAATTAACATATACAGGTGCTCCAGAAAACTTGGACCCCAATGTTCTATGGCTGGCTGCGCAGGAGCACAAGTCTAATGCCAGCTTCTCTGGTTGGCTCTCACTGCTGATCAGAGAGCCGCAGGGGTCGGTGCTGGGCCTGCAACTGTTCATGATATACATTAACGATCTGCAAGGGGACTGAGTTTGCAACCTATCTAGATTTGGTGATGACATTAGATTAATGGAAAAACTAAATGTTTACAGAATATGGAGAGCCTGGAGGTTAAGTGAGTGGACAAGTTCTGGCAAATGTAGTACAATGCTGGTAAATGCGAGGTCATCTACTGTGAAAGGGAAAATAAATTACATTATCTTTTAATGGTGAAAGATTGCAGTAAGCTGTTGTGCAGAGGGACTTGAGAGTTCTTGTTCATGAATCACAAATGATTGGTTTGCAGGTATAACAGGTTATCAAGAAGGTAAATTGACCGTTAGCCTTTACACGAACATAAGAACATAAGAAATAGGAGCAGGAGTCAGCCATCTGGCCCATCAAGCCTGCTCTGCCATTCAATAAGATCATGACTGATCTCACCATGGACTTATCGCCACCTACCTACCTTTTCCCCGTAACACTTAATTCCCCAGCTATACAAAAATCTTTCCAACCTTGTCTTAAGTATATTTACTGAAGTAGCCTCCACTGCTTCATTGGACAGAGAATTCCACAGATTCACCACACTTTGGGAAAAGCAGTTCCTCCTCATCTCCATCCTAAATTTACTCCCCTGTATCTTGAGGCCATGTCCCCTAGTTCTAGTCTCACCTACCAGTGGAAACAACTTTCCTGCCTCTATCTCATCAATACCTTTCATAATTTTATATAAGATCTCCTCTCATTCTTCTGAATTCCAGCAAGTACAGTCGCAGGCAACTTCATCTCTCCTCAAAATCTAATCTCCTCATCTCTGGAATCAAGCTAGTGAACCTCCTGTGCACCACCCCCAAAGCCAGTATATCCTTCCTCAAGTAAGGAAACTAGAATTGCATGCAGTACTCCAGATGCGGCCTCACCAGTGCCCTGTACAGTTGCAGCATAGCCTGCTGCACCTGCAAATCACCTTTTGCAATTCATGCACAAGCACTCCCAAGTCCCTCTGCACAGCAGCATTTTGCCATCTTTTACTATTTAAGTAATAATATGATCTTCCATTTTCCCTTCCAAAGTGGATGACCTCGCATTTACCAATATTGTACTCCATCAGCCAGACCCTTGCCCACTCACTGAGCCTATCTATATCTCTCTGCAGACTCTCTGTATCTTCTGCACAATTTGCTTTTCCACTCAATTTAGTTTCAACAGCAAACTTAGACACACTACAGTCAGTTCCCTCTTCCGGATCGTTAATGTATATCGTGAACAGTTGCGGGCCCAGCACCGACTCCTGCGGCACACCGCTTACCACTGATTGTCAACCACAGAGTAACACCCATGTATCCCAACTCTCTGTTATTAGTTAAACAATCCTCTATCCATGCTAATACCTTACCACCCTCCCCCAAATCTAACCTTATGGTTAAGTCTTTTATGTGGCACCTTATCAAACACTTTCTGGAAATCCAAGTAAATAACGTCCATCTGTTCCCTCTATCCACTGTACTCATTATATTCTCAAAGAATTCCAATAAGTTTGTCAAACAAGAACTGCCTTTGTTGAATCCATACTGCGTCTGCCTGATAGATCCATTTCTTTCCAGATATCTTGCTATTTCTTCTTTAATGACAGCTTCAAGCATTTTCCCAACTACAGATGTTAAACTAACTGGCCTATAGTTACCTGCCTTTTGCCTACATCCTTTTTATGACAGTGGCGTGACATTCGCCATCTTCTATTCCTGCGGGACCTGCTCATAGTCCAGAGAATTTTGATAAATCATCACCAAAGCCTCTGCTATAACTTCTGCCATTTCTTTCAGTACCCTGAGATACATTCCATCAGGACCAGGGGATTTATCTATCTTTAGACCCATAAGTTTGCTCAGCACTACCTCTTTAGTGATTGCTATTGTATCGAGGTCCTCACTTCCCATCGCATCCAGAACATCTCTCTTTGGCATGTTAGACGTGTCCTCCACCGTGAAGACCAACACAAAATAGTTATTTAAAGTCTCAGCCATTTCTTCATTATCCAATATCAATTCTCCTTCTCATTCTCCAAGGGACCTTCTGTCATGGTCTGGATCGGGGTCCCTTTAAATTTACCTTGTTTATATTACGATCTGGACCGTTGATTCCCTGTTTTCCTGTGTCCCTCGACTTTGGTGATTAGAGGCAATTAACACTCGGCTGAACCGGTAGTTTATAGTCTCCGTCTTTCAGCCTTTCGGCGCGGGAGCGTCTGCAAAGTCATCTAAGGTACGGTGTGCCGATGTCATCTGGCCGGAGCAAGCCCAGTCTCTGCCGAAGCGAGTGCCGGTAATTCGCCTCTCCTCACTGGAGCAACCCTGTCCAGTTACTTTGCCAAAGCGAACCTGCGAAGTTTCCTCACCGAGGTGGGTCCGTCAGTTAACCTGCCAGAGTGAATCAAGAACTGCTGTCTACTGTTCCCGGGCCGAGTCAAGAGCTCGCCACTACCCGGAGGCTCCAAGGCAAGTCCTGGCTCTGGTGGCATTCAAGTTCCGAGTCAAGTCCTTGGTCCGGTGGCATTCAAGCACCAAGTCAAGTCCTGGCCCTGGCGGTCTGTGATTCCTGTCCTACCTCCTTGTCTGAATCCCTTCTCTGCCCCTCTTGCCTCTAACCCTCTTCTGCAGCCTTCACCTGCACTTCGGTCTGGTTTCATCACCAGAGCTAGATAGCTACTGTCTGGTGTTCATTCGTGTTGGTCTTGTCTTATCTTGTCCTTGTCTCCGTTGGGTAAGTCAGGCCATCTTGCCATTGCCCTGCGGAGGGTCATGAGTCCCGGCCCTATGTCCCGTACCCAAGGAGGGGTCCCGGCTCTCTATTCTGTGTGTGAGTCCCGGCCCTATGTCGTGTACCCAAGGAGGGGTCCTGACTCTGTGTTCTGTGTATGTGTCCATGGTTCCATGTACCTGCTCTCCTGAGACCGAGGCTCTGTGTTCCCATGTTCCTCCTCTCCCTAGCCCATGTCATGTCCTTGCCTGGTTCTGGGGTCCGAGCCAGAGGCAAGACCCAAGAACTGGGTCCTTGCCCAATCTCTGGCTTGGAGTCCATACCCTAGCTTCTTCATGTCTCCTCTAGTTCTGGAAGCCGATTCGGAGTCCAAGCCTAGACCCTTGGTCCCAGCCTAGTCGTAGTCCTGAGTCTTTGTCCAGTTCACTATTTCCTGCTCCTGCCTAGCTCTCCTGGTATCGAACAATAAACTAAATCTAAGTAACCTCACAAGATGTGTCTTGCATTTGGGTCCACCCTTGCTCCCAATACTCCGCCATTGTGACACCTATGTTCACTTTAGCCACCTCTTCCGTTTTATATAATTGAGAAACTTTTACTATTCGCTTTTATATTTTGTGCTGGTTCATTTTCATAATCTATCTTCCCTTTCATTTTTGATGGCTTAGTGGTTCTTCATTGCTTTTTAAAGTTTTCCCAATTTTCCAGTTTCCCACTACTCTGGGCAACTTTGTTCGCACGAGCTTTTAGTTTGATACCTTCCTTTATTTCCTTAGTTTTCTTTTAAGGTCTCTCCCCACCCTTACTGTCCTTGCTTTTAACTGAAATATACTTTTGTTAAGCACCATGAAAAATCTCTTTGAAAGTCTTGCACTGTTCCTCAACTGTCCCACTATATAGCCGGTGTCCCAGTCTACACTAGCCAATTCCTCCCTCATCCCATTATAGTCTCCATTGTTTAGGCATAATACATAGGTTTTAGATTGAACTATTGCATCCTCTATTTGTATGAGAAACTCAGTCATACTGTGATCTCTCTTTCCACGAGGATCCTTAACTACACGTTCACTCATTTTACCTGTCTCATTGCACAGGACCAGATCTAAGATAACATGTTCCCTTGTAGGTTCAGTAACATGCTGTTCAAGAAAGCCATCATGGATGCATTCTATGAAGTCCTCCTCAAGACTGCCTTGACCAACTTGATTCACCCAATCTATTTTCAAGTTAATGTCCCCCATGATAACTGATGTTCCATTCTTACATGCCTCAGATATTTCTCTGTTTATTGCCTGTGCTACTGTAATGTTATTATTCGGTGGCCTATAGACAACTCTCACCACTGATTTTTTTCCCTTTACTATTCTTAATCTCTACCCAGATGGATTCAACATTCTGCTCCTTAGGTCTTATATCATCTCTCACTATCGCCCTGATCTCACCTTTAATTGAGAGTGCTACTCCACCTCCCTTACCTTCCAGGCTATCCTTCCGTATTACCTGATATCCTTGGATATTTAATTCTCAGTCGCCTCCATCCTGCAACCACGTTTCTGTAATGGCCACTAAGTCATTCCCCATTATACTGATTTTGCCACAAATTCTCTGACCTTGTTTTGAATACTGGGGCATTCAGATGAAGTGCTACACTCATGTGTTTTTAAAATCTAGTGATCTTTGTCTCTTACGCACTTGACTTTTCTGCACTCCACCCTTACTTTTCCCTTTTATAACTTTTCTCTTTTACTTTATCCAAACTTCTCCAACTGCTGTTTAGTTTAAAGCCGTATCCACAGCCCTAGTTATGTTATTCACCAGGATCCAGGTCCCATCACGGCTCAGGTGGAGCCCGTTCCATTGGTACAGCTCCCTCTTTCCCCAATACTGGTGCCAATTTCCTATGAGAGAACAACACCAGAGATCTCTAATCTTCTTGACCCTATGCCAATTTGTATATGGCTCAGGTAGTAATCCAGAGATTACCACCATTTTGGTTCTGCCTTTTAATTTACTCCCTAGCTGCTCAAATTCCCTCAGATTAATCCCTTTTCTCATTCTACCCATGTCGTTGATACCCACAGGGCCCACAACGACTGGATCTTTCTCTTCCCACTTCAAGTTCCTCTGCAAGAGAGATTGAATTTAAGAGCAGGGAGGTTATGTTGAGACACTACAGGGTGCTGTGTGCAGTTCTGGTCTGCTTACTTGAATAAAGATATACTGGCTTTGGAGGCAGTGCAGAGGAGCTTCACCAGGTTGATACCGGAGATGAGGGATTTAGTCTATAGGTGAGACTGCGTTGCCTGGGGTTCACTGGAATTCAGAGGGAATCTTATAGAAAGATAAAATTATAAAAGGAAAATATGAACAGAAGGGCATGATCATGCCCCAGCAGCCACTTTATGTGCCTAATAAGGTGGTCATTGACTGAATGTCCATTTACTGTGGTTGCTGCTGTACCTTCTTCAAGGTTCGATGTGTTGTGTGATGAGAGATGCGCTTCTGCACATCACTGTTGTAACACGTGGTAATCTGAGTGTCTGCTCATTCTTCTCTGACCTCTCTCATTAGCAAGTTCTTTGAGCCCCAGCCCACCGATGTTTTTTGTTTTTTGCACCTCTGTAAACCCTAGAGACATTGACAGGGTACCACCCTGTCTGGCAGCAACAATCATTCCACGGTCAAAGTCACTTAGATCATATTTCTTCCCCAATTCTGATGAGTGGTCTGAATACCAGCTGAACCTTTTGACCATGTCTCTCTCTTCACTCGACACTCCCATCACTCAGTCTCTCTCTTCACTCGACACTCTCATCTCTCTCAGTCTCTCTCTTCATAACACTCCCATCTCTCAGTCTCTCTTTCCTCGACACTCCCATCACTCTCTCAATCTTCACTCGACACTCCCATCACTCAGTCTCTCTCTTCACTCAACACTCCCATCTCTCTCAGTCTCTCTCTTCACTCAACACTCCCATCACTCAGTCTCTCTCTTCACTCAACACTCCCATCACTCAGTCTCTCTCTTCACTCGACACTCCCATCTCTCAGTCTCTCTCTTCACGCGACACTCCCATCTCTCTCAGTCTCTCTCTTCACTCGACACTCACATCTCTCAGTCTCTCTTTCCTCGACACTCCCATCACTCTCTCAATCTTCACTCGACACTCCCATCACTCAGTCTCTCTCTCCATTCGACACTCCCATCACTCAGTCTCTCTCTTCACTCGACACTCTCATCTCTCTCAGTCTCTCTCTTCATAACATTCCCATCTCTCAGTCTCTCTTTCCTCGACACTCCCATCACTCTCTCAATCTTCACTCGACACTCCCATCACTCAGTCTCTCTCTCCATTCGACACTCCCAACACTCAGTCTCTCTTTTCACCCAACACTCCCATCTCTCTCAGTCTCTCTCTTCACTCGACACTCCCATCATTCAGTCTCTCTCTTCACTCGACACTCCCATCATTCAGTCTCTCTCTTCACTCGACACTCCCATCTCTCTCAGTCTCTCTTCATAACACTCCCATCACTCAGTCTCTCTCTTCACTCAACACTCCCATCACTCAGTCTCTCTCTTCACTCGACACTCCCATCACTCAGTCTCTCTCTTCACTCAACACTCCCATCACTCAGTCTCTCTCTTCACTCGACTCTCCCGTGTCTCTCAGTCTCCTTCTTCACGCGGCCCCCACATCTCTCCATTAATGGTGGAGTTACATCATCTAAAAAAAAGGAAGGTTTCAGTAACAGTCAACGTTTCAGGCTGCGACCCTTCACCATGGCGATCCCTCATTTGCTCTACGGCCACAATGAAATGCTGTATTGTGAAGTGTGTTGCTTTATGGCAGCATTTCATTGCAGGCATAAGAAATGACTCCAGGTTACAATAAAAAATAAATAGATATTGCCAGTCGTCAGCTATCTTGGAGCAGGCAGCGTCTCACGTGATCGAAGTGTGAAGTGCTGATACCATGTGTGTCATAGCAAAGCAATCTCTCTCTTTCAGAGCAATGCCTTTGATAGTATTTGGGATGAAGTTAGTATTGTTGACTCACATAAAAAGAAGTCTGTGGTGGAATACATTACACGGTTCCACTATATGCCAGTTATTGGGTATGGAACACTGCTGAACAAAGCATCTATAATGGGTCGATGATGAATGAGATCCAAGTGGGGTTTGATGATGCAGTTCAAATTCTTGTTGCATTAATTTTGCATTGGCATAGATATAGTTTGGCTTGTTTGCACCAATAACATCTTCACCATTTTTCCTGTGTGATTTATCACACTCTGCCTTGGTCTCCAATAAACAAACAATTCCTCACCTTCTTTCTTTTGTGCTTGCTCCCATAGGTGTTAGGATACGCACCCAGCTTCCAGGGTGTAGGTGCTCTAAGTCGCTGGAATATGGATTGCTGGTGTGGCCCCTATAAGGAGTCAGGACCATCCCACTCATTGGCAGCCGGGTTCTGGTTCCAGGGTTCAATATTCGAGGAGCACCTGAACGGAGGTTCAGTGCTCAATCATCAGCTCGACTTGGATTATCGTCTAGCATCTAGGTAGTGCTCTGTTCTTGTTTTAGTCTCACATCGTGTCTGGGATACCATCCTTGCCTAGGTCTCTCGTCACACGAGGCTGGTATCAGGTGAAGCACCATTTTTCAGTGTGGAAACTCTCTGCCGTCCATCTGGCCTGGTACACAACGTGAGACCATAAGTCCCAGGAGCAAAATTAGGCCATTTGACCCATCAAGTCTGCTCTGCCATTCCATCATTTACTATCCCCTCCCTTCTCCCTGTAACCTTTGACACCCTGACTAATCAAGAACCTATTAACCTCCACTTTAAATATACTTAATGACTTGGTCTCCACAATGAATTCCACATATGCACAATGGCTAAAGAAGTTCCTCCTCAGCTCTGTTGTAAGGGGACGTCTCTGTGTTCCTAGCCCCTCCACCAGAGGGTGCATTCTCTCCACGTCCACACTATCTAGGCCTTTCAATATTTGAGAGGTTTTGATAAGATCCCCCACCACCCCCCAATCATCTAAACTCCAGCAGGTACAAGTACAAGCCCAGAGCCATCAAACACTCTTCATATGTTAACCCTTTCATTTCTAGACATTCTCGAGGACTGTCTCCAACACCAGCACATCCTTTCTAGGATAATCTCACAATACTCCATGTGGTTGACCAAAGCCTAGAAAGCCACAGCATTACATTCTATCACCATTCTTTCATTGCTGTCTGGGCAAGTTACTCAGAGTTGTGGCCACTCCTCCCTGCCTGTCGAGATTTATCCACTTCTTATGTAAGGTAGCTGTATTTGTGTCAATTACAGTGAAATTAGAGAGAAATTCTACTGAAAATGTGCAATCACTGGAATTTTTGATTGGTACCTTTTTATACTCAGCAGAGAGTATAAAAATCTCTCAGGCTTGCTTAGAAATCAATTTTCTTATGATAAAGGACAGTGGTTCAGTGTGTAACACCCACCTAATCTCCTGCTCCCCAAGACATATCTTCAATTATATTGCTTATCTGCACTCAGATTAGATTTGAGTGGAACGCCAGAGTAATTGGTTCGGTCTCTCTTATGAGCATTTTGTAATTTCATCATTGCAATGTACATGGGACAAACAAACAGGAACAGAAGCTGGAAACAAGGATTTGGGAGCAGAGAAAAGTCAGAACTGGTTTATCAGGAAGTGGGAATCAGCAATGTGTACAGGGCCTGGTGGGAGAGGTGAATGATTAGACTGAAGTGGAGAAATAAGAATCCAATAGAAGTATTGAATTAAAAAAATATGGTAAGCTGTTGGCAATTTCTTGATGATTGGCAGCAAGCGAGAGATATAAATCTAAGATTCATACAACAAGCAGTGATCTAGAATTGGGCTAAAAGGGGGACCATTTTCCCACCACTCTTCCTTTACTTGGTTCCATGCTTTTGTCAAATTCCATCATTTGCTGCGTCCCACCCATTGCCTCCCAGAACACTGTGGCTTTATAGGATTTGGTCAACCACATGGAGTATTGTGAGCAGTCCTGGGCTCTTTATCCTAGAAAGGATAAAGCACAGCACAGTACAGGTCACTCGGCCCACAAGGTCCCAACCTTTTAACCTACTCGAAGATTAATCTAACCCTTCCTTCCTCAGAGCTCTCCAGTTTTCTTTCATCCATGTGCCTATCTAACTTAACCTAGGCCCCACCAGCCCTACTGGGGCATCGGCCACTAACAGCAGTAAACAGCGTCCTGGGCCACTCTTACATTGTTCCTGGGCGCAGCCTTCCTCTCCCAGGGGCGAGGTCTTTGGAGCTTCTGTTGGCGTTTCGGTAGCTCCGAGTTTCTATGGGATGGGGTAACTAACTTCGTGCCCAACCCTCTCCCAAGCCAGGCTTGGGACCATCCATGGAGGAGTTATGTGCCAATCTAAGAGTCTCTTAAATGGCCCTAAACACAAAATAATCTGCAGATGCTGGGGTCAAAGCAACACTCACAACATGCTGGAGGAACTCAGCAGGTCGGGCAGCATCCGTGGAAAAGATCGGTCGACGTTTCGGGCTGGAACCCTTCGTCAGGACTGCAGGGGGAAGAGGCAGAGGCCCTATAAAGAAGGTGAGGGGAGGGTGGGAAGGAGAAGGCTGGTAGGTTCCAGGTGAAAAACCAGTAAGAGGAAAGATAAAGGGATGGGGGAAGGGAGGCAGGGAGGGGATAGGCAGGAAAGGTGAAGAAAGAATAGGGGAAAACACAATGGGTAGTAGAAGGAGGCGGAACCATGAGGGAGGTGGTAGGCAGCTGGGGGAGGGGGCAGAGTGACATAAGGATAGGGGAAGGGAGGGGGAGGGAATTACTGGAAGTTGGAGAATTCTATGTTCATACCAAGGGGCTGGAGACTACCTAGACGGTATATGAGGTGTCCCTCCTCCAACCTGAGTTTAGCCTCATCATGGCAGTAGAGGAGGCCATGTGTGGACATATCTGAATGGGAGTGGGAAGCAGAGTTGAAGTGGGTGGCTACTGGGAGATCCTGTCTGTTGTGGCGGACGGAGCGGAGGTGCTCGACGAAGCGGTCCCCCAATCTGCGTCGGGTTTCACTGACGTAGAGGAGGCTGCACTGGGAGCACCGGATGCAATAGATGACCCCAACAGACTCACAAGTGAAGTGTTGCCTCACCTGGAAGGACTGTTTGGGGCCCTGAATGGTGGCAAGAGAGGAGGTGTAGGGACAGGTGTAGCACTTACGCTTACAGGTATAAGTGCTGGGTGGGAGATCCGTGGGGAGGGACGTGTGGATCAGGGAGTCACAGAGGGACCGATCCCTGCGGAAAGCGGAGAGGGGTGGAGGGGGAAAGATGTGCTCAGTGGTGAGGTCCTGTTGAATGTGGTGGAAGTTGCGGAGGATAATATGCTGGATCCGGAGGCTGGTGGGGTGGTAGGTGAGGACAAGGGGAACTCTGTCCCTGTTGTGGTGACGGGAGGATGGGGTGAGGGCTGAAGTGCGGGAAATGGAGGAGGTGCGGGTGAGGGCATCATTGATGACGGCAGAAGGGAAACCACAATCCTTAAAGAAAGAGGACATTTGAGATGTCCTGGAATGGAAAGCCTCATCCTGGGAGCAGATGCGGTGGAGACAAAAGAACTGGGAATAGGGAATGGCATTTTTGCATGTCGTGCGGTGGGAAGAGGTATAGTCGACGTAGTTATGAGAGTCAGTGGGCTTGTAGCAGATGTCAATGGACAGTCTGTCTCCAGAGATGGAGACCGAGAGATCAAGAAAGGGGAAAGAGGTGTCCGAGATAGACCAAGTGAATTTGAGGGCTGGGTGGAAGTTTGAAGTAAAGTCGATGAAATTGATGAGCTCAGCATGGCTGCAGGAAGCAGCACCAATGTAGTCGTCAATGTACCGAAGGAAAAGTTGGGGAGCAGGACCAGTATAGGTTTGGAGCACAGACTGTTCCACATAACCAACGAAGAGGCAGGCATAGCTGGGGCCCATGTGAGTGCCCATAGCTACACCCTTGGTCTGAAAAATGGCCCTAATGCATTTGCCTCTGCACCACCCCTGGCAGTGTGATCCACACTTCCACCACTCTCTGTGTTAAAAAACATACCTCTGACATTCTCCCCCCATATATTCCTCCAATCACCTTAAAATTATTCTCCCCTCATATTAGCAGGCTGCCAAAGGCAAATAGTGAGGCAGTGTCTGTGGGCTCACGGTCTGGTCAGAAACCTGAAGCTGTTGAGTGTGGTCCTCAGGTTCTGGTATCTCCAATGTGTTTGCAAGCTGGAGGACATTGCATCAAAGTCCAACTGAGCCCAATCGACGTTGGTGTTTTGGACACTGGAGGATTATAGATAGAATTAATGCAAGCCGAGGTTTTTCCACTAAGATTTGTTGAGACTAGAAACATGTCACATGTTCATGGTGAAAATAAGGGGGAACATTTCACTCAGAGGTAGTGTGAGTGTGGAACAAGCTGTCAGAGGATGTGAGTTTGATTGCAACATTTAGTTAAGTACATGGATGGGAGGGGTTTGGGCTGATATGGTCCAGGTATGGGTCAACGGGACTAGGCAAAATAACAGTTCTGTAGGGCCTGTTTCGGTGCTGTGGTGTTCTGTGACTGAATGACTGTGTCTGTTAAACAACTAAGAAAGTACAGTATGAAATGGGGTGGTGTTGGGGATTCAGAAACAGAATAGGTTATAGTTTTGGGTGCCACAGTAACGCAGTCTGATGCTATTACAGCTTGGGGCGTTTGAGCTCAGAGTTCAGTTTCAACGTCCTTTGTACGCATGGGTGAATGCATAGGTTTTCTCTGGGTCTTCTGGTTTCCTCCCACAGTCTGAAGATATAGCAGCTAGTAGGTTAGTTGGTCATTGTAAATTGTCCTACGATAAGGCTAGAGTTGAATAAATGGGTTGCTGGGCAGTGTGGCTCGTTGGGCTGGAAGGACACGTGTAATATTATCAAGAACGTCGAAGGAGAAAGTGGCCTTTATCATGCTTTGACAGAGTTGTAAATGGTGCTGTGATCTGGTTCATTTTAATTCCTGCCTGCTTCCTGCAGACTAAACAGACCAGCCTGGTAAACAACACTTAATGAGATGATGCACGGCACTGGCATCACACTTCATTTTCTGTGCAAGTTCTCATTTTCTTTCCTGAATCTGTGTAATTTACTTTAACTACATGATTCACAGCCAGACCCTGTAAGGCATCCCATTCTCTAATTCATCATGAGCGGGAGACATTAGCTTTCAACGTTCACGTATTGAAGGGATTTTACAGCAGATTAGTTACTGTTGAAGCAGGAGGTGCATGCAAGGCTGTGGCTGGGATCATGCTGTGTTTCTGTCAGGATGCATTAAGGCTTGATTTATAAGACATTGGCGAGGCTCAGTTTGGACTATTGTGTGAAGTTCTGGTCACCTGCCTACAGGAAAGATATTCATTTAGATTGAAGGAGAGCAAGGACGCTGCCAGGACATGAGGACGTGAGCCAGAGGGAAGGTTGAATAGGTTAGGACTGTATTCACTGGAGTGCAGGAGAACAAAGACAGACTTGATTACGAGGGGTATAGATAAGGTAAATGGGAGCATGCTTTTTCCAGTGAGGTTGGGTGAGACAAAAACTAGAGGTCATGGGTTCTGAGTGAAAGGTGAAAAGTTTAAGGGAAACATGAGAGGAAACTTCTTCATTCAGACTGTCATGAGAGTATGGAACGAGCTGCCAGTGCAAGTGGTGCATGTCAGCTTGATTTTAACGTTGGAGAGAAGTTTGAATATGTAGATGGTTCGTAGCAGTAGGGAGGGTGATAGTCTCGGTGCAGGTTGATAGGAGTAGGCAATTTAAATGGTTCCACATGGACTAGATGGGCCAAAGGGCCTGTTTCTGTGCTGTACTTTTCTATGACTCTGTAACTCTAACATGAGCTGAATAGTCTTTGAAAGTGAGTCCACAGGTTGTGAGAACTGTTCAGTGTTAGGGTGAGTGACGTTATCCCCATTAGTTCAAGAGCCTGATGGTAGAGGGGTAAGAACTGTTGCTAACCCGAGTGATGTGGGTCCTAAGACTCCTGTACCTCCTTCCTGATCGCAGTTGTGAGAAGGAAACATGGCCGAGATGGTGGAAGTCCTTTAAGATAGATGCTGATTTCCAGTGACAAAGCTCTGTATTGATGTGCTCAGTGGTGGGGAAGGCTTTATTCATAAGATATAAGAGCAGAATTAGGTCATTTGGCCCACTATATCTGCTCTGCCGTTCCATCATGCCTGATTTATTATCCCTCATCACTTCATTCTCCTGCCTTCTCCCCATAACCTTTGATGCCATGACTAATCTGTCATGGTCTGGTCCGTGAAGTCCACATTCTGGTTCATGGTCCAGACCTTCGATCCTTGCTTCAGGTTTTCCTGTCTACCCTGTTTCTGTTCTTGTTGGGCACTAATTGAGGCAGCTGATGCTCATTGGGGTTGGCTGCATAAATACCTCCAGAGACCAGGGCGTGGCTGCTGGATTGTTCTTGTCCTTACTCCTTGTATCCTTTCCCCTGCCTTCTGTTTTCTTGCCTGAAGCCTTGCCTTGTCTTGCCGGTAACTCTCACCTCACCTGAATTCTTGTCTTGAAGCCACCCTGTATCTATGTCCCTTCCTGTCCCTTGCCTCCGTTGGGTAAGTCAGGCCAGATTGCCGTTACCTGCAGTTGGTTCTGTCCCTTCCTGTCCCTTGCCTCCGTCGGGTGGAGATCCGTGCCCTGCCCAGGAGGAGCTGCAAGACCCCAAGCCTCGATCTGTGCCCCAAGCCAAGCTTCAAGACCCCAAGTCCCCGGCCTCGCCTCGCCTCTAGGCTCTAGCCTCTAGACTCAAGTCTCTGGTCTCCGGCCTCGCCTTAAGTCTCTGGTCTCCAGCCTCACCTCAAGTCTCTGGTCTCCGGCCTCACCTCAAGTCTCTGGTCTCATCAATTCCATCATCCGTATCATTGACATATAACATGAAAGGAAGTGGTTCCAACATCGATCCCTGCAGAGCACCACTAGTCTGCTGCAGCATTCGTTCAACTTTTTTCCAAAACCCTTCAGTCAGATTATAACTTGAAGCAAATCCTATTTGCATACTTTACATGAGTTACATTAATTCAGGTGTAATTAATCTTGTTTCTCCAATGACTTATTTATAAGGTCCTCATTTACAAATTCATACTCTGGCCTTAGCCCTCCCAATTTTCTTTGTCATCACTCAAGTCAACAACGAGGAGGACGTTAGAAGGACCTTCCTGAAGATAAATCCAGGGAAGGCGACGGGCCCAGATGGCGTCCCGGGATGGGTTCTACGGGTCTGTGCAAACGAGCTAGCTGGACAGTCTAAAATCCCCTCGTGTTTTAAGAAAGCAACGATAATCCCAGTGCCAAAGAAGACCAAGGTGGCATGCCTGAATGACTATCCACCTGTGGCTCTGACATCAATTGCTATGAAGTGCTTCGAGAGTTTGGTTATGGCACACATCAACCACAGCCTACCGGTCAACCTCGACGCTTTGCAATTCGCCTGCCGGAGCAACAGGTCAACGGTAGATGCCATCTCTCTGGCCCTACATTCCTCCTTAGAACACCTGGAGAAAAAGACGCATATGTAAGGCTCCTTTTCATTGACTACAACTCTGCCTTTAATACCATCATTCCAAATAAACTGATTCCTAAGTTCCGGAACCTGGCCCTTAGCACTCAGATCTGCAGCTGGATCTTCAACTTCCTCACAGACAGGACCCAGGCTGTAAAAATAGGGGACAAGCTCTCCTCTACAATTACTCGGAGCACCGGTGCCCCACAAGGCCTCTGCTGTACTCACTGTACACCCATGATTGTGTAGCCAAGTTTCTATCAAACTCAATATATAAGTTTGCTGATGACACAACAATTGTAGGCCATATTTTGGTTAATGTTGAGTTTGAGTACAGAGAGGAAATTAAGAACCTGGTGGCATGGCATGAAGACAATAACCTATCCCTCAACATCAGCAAGATGAAGGAATTGGTTGTTGACTTCAGAAGGAGTAGTGGCCCACACGACCCAATTTACATCGGTGGTGTGCAAGTGGAACAGGTCAAAAGCTTTAAGTTTCTCGGGGTCAATATCACAAATGTCCTGACTTAGTCCAACCAAGCAGAGTCCACTGCCAAAAAGGCTCACCAGCACCTTTACTTCCTGAGAAAACTAAAGAAATTTGGTCTGTCCCCTAAAACCCTCACTAATTTTTATAGATGCACCGTAGAACGCATTCTTCTAGGGTGCATCACAACCTGGTATGGAAGTTGTCCTGTCCAAGACCGGAAGAAGCTGCAGAAGATCGTGAACACAGCCCAGCACATCACACAAACCAATCTTCCGTCCTTGGACTCACTTTACACCGCACGCTGTTGGAGCAGTGCTGCCAGGAAAATCAAGGACACGACCCACTTAGCCAACACACTTTTCGTCCCTCTTCCCTCCGGGAGAAGGCTCAGGAGCTTGAAGACTTATACGGCCAGATTTGGGAACAGCTTCTTTCCAACTGTGATAAGACTGCTGAACGGATCCTGACCCAGATCTGGGCCGTACCCTCCAAATATCCAGACCTGCCTTGGTTTTATTTGCACTACCTTACTTTCTCTTTTCTATTTTCTATTTATGATTTATAATTTAAATTTTTAATATTTACTATTGATTTGTAATCTAGGGAGTGTGAAGCGCAAAATCAAATATCGCTGTGATGATTGTACGCTCTAGAATCAATTGTTCGGCGACAATAAAGTAAAGTAACCCTCCAACGAACACTGCACACCTTCTAGTTTATGCAAAACCTTCAGTAATGCATGCACTCTTCTCTTCCATAGTCTTGATCTAATGCTCCATCTTACCTAGACCTTAGTCTTTAAAAAGTTCAATACCTTCAAAGGAATCCTCAAGATGCTGCCAGCGAACAACACAGCCAATGACGATGTCCTGCAGAAAGTTCACAAAACTATTTCTTTCAGTTATTTTACTCCCCGTTCTACAACGAAGCAAAGTGTGGTTGGAACCTGTGATTAACATTTTGATGATGTATTTTTGGCCTGATCGAGCAAACTGGCACTTTGCTACCTCCAAGGGAGTTCAGTGAGGTTTGTAGTGGAGTATGTGCCTGGAAGCCTGGAGACAGGGTGTGAGCCCATGACCGACTGCATTGTTTCTCTCCAAATGAGGCGTCCTCCAAGGGAGCTCAGTGAGGTTTGTAGTGAAGTATGTGCCTGGAAGCCTGGAGACGGGGTGTGAGCCCGCGATCGACTCCATTGTTCCTCTCCAGCTGAGGCATCGAGGGTGTGAGACCATGATCAACTCCATCGTTTCTCTCCAAATGGGTCGAGGGTGTGAGCCCGTGATCGACTCCATTACTTTTTTTCAATTGAGACATCAAGCCAGGTTTAGGTTGATGAAGACGAGAGCGGAGGATGGGTGGGTGTTCGGCATTGTCTAACTGTGTTTGACTGCACTTCCAACCCCCATCGGTAGCTGCTGTTGGAGGAAAGTGCAGGAGCCTTTGGATCCACATTGCAAGGATTGATAGGTGATGCTGTGGAATCATTTTAGGGGACCTTGAGGTTCATGTTGCATATATTTCTTGATTCTGGTTACTCTTTTTTTTACTGTTTTTGACCGGTTTCATTGGGGTAATTGACGAGGACTGAGGCACTTCAGTGAAGACTGGTTCTGTGACCTGCAGTTGTCTAGCAGTACTGAGCTGAACCAAACTGAATGCTCTTGGACCATTGGTTTGATATTGATATTCTGTTTGATGTTCTCTCATTTTTTGTTGTTTGCACAATTTGTTTTTGCGCGTTTTGTGTTTGATGTTTTTATAGCAACGGGTTCCATTGTGTTTCTTTGTCTTGTGGCTGCCTGCAGGAAGCCAAATCTCACAATTGTATAACTTGATAATAAAAGTGCATTGAAGTTTTGAACTTTTGAAAGTTCTGTCTAATTATTTTTACAATTGCATGGATCAATCATTGTTCTGAGCCAGAAATTTTTACACGGTCTGAAAACTGTGTGGAACTTTCAATGTTTGTTTTGTAAAATACATACTATGAATATTTAGAATGAAAACTGAAAAATCACATTGATTTTATTTATTAATTGAAGGGTATAATGAAATACAGACAACAAAGAAAACCTTTCACGTTTCGTATACTTTTAATCTTAGATGGCGTCAGCATTCAGCAGGCCGGCAGTTTATTAAAAATGAACTACCACTTTCCATTCTGTGTTTATTGTTACAATTTGTAACAGTGTTGTAACTTGAAACACTAACAATATAAATATATTGAAGCTCTAAAATATTTCAAAGTAAAGATTTTGGTACGTTTCTTATTTAGAAAATGTATGGATTATATTCATTAATGCATAATTAATTATACAATTATATAGATTTCAAAATTATACTAGCATTATATAAACGAAGATTCCAGCAGCAAGGCAACAAAGGCTATGTTTGAGGGAGCATTTCAGTTACTGCGCGGCTGTGGACTCGTGCAGCTTAGAGGGAACAGTAGATACCTCCATCTTTGACCAGATTTTCAATTAAGCAATGCAGCATATTTATAACATTCAAACGTGGAGAGTTGACAATTCACCACCTTGAACTTGATGTGCTGTTTAATAAGATTATACTGCTGCTCCAATTTACCTCAAATCTGCATTTCCAATACCTTTAAGAACCATATACCTCCGTGCATGTCAAAACCTATTTATCTCTGCTTTAAAAATGTTCTAAGGACTTCTTCCACTACCTTTTCAGGGATAGTTCCAAAGAAACACTAAGAGGGAAAAAACGTTTCATTTATTTTAAATAAGCAAGCCCCTTTTTATACAAAGGGTCTGGCACTAAAGGAAACACCCTTATCATATCCACTCCATCGAAGCTCTTCAGTCTACCAGGACCTTTCTCCATTCTCAGCCTTTCATTCCAGCGAGTACAAACTTCCCATTCCTCTTGTAAATCTCTGAATTTGAGGCATTGGAGGAAGTGAGAAATGATGTGCCTTGGAGATTTAAGAAGGACCTTGGGACGACTTACGATATTAAAAATTCACAGTGGTACTGTACGTGTTACCCACTGAACTAATCAGTTTATAGCACAAAGTTCCAAGTATTCATTATTATTCAGAATGACACTATTTAGCCAAAGGGTGATGAATCTGTGGAATTCTCTGCCAAAGGTGGCTCTGGAGGACAAGTCATTGGGTGTACTTAAGGCAGAGTTTGATAGATTCTTGATTAGTCAGGACGTGAGGAATATGGTGTGAAGGCAGGAGACAGGGCTGAGAGGAACATGGATCAGCCATAATGAAATAGCAAAGCCTAGATGGGCTGAATGGCGTACATATTCTGGTTTTATCTGGCCTAGAAGCTTTTCCAATATTAATCTGTTATTAGATGTGCATACAGTAATCTGTGTAGCTACAGGTTGCCTCAAATATTAAGCAATCTGTTGCACTCAAAACTTTGCACCATATCTTGCCAGAGTGGTAGAGAAGTGTACAAATACAACATGAAAAACAATTTGGATAGGTATACTGGGTTGAGAAAGCTTAAAAACATATGACCAAACACAGAGGAAAGGAACGAGCTCAAGTGGTCAGATTGCTAAGCATGGACGAATAGAGCTGAAGGCTCTGTCTATATGAAAGGCCCATTTACATGAAAGGCCTGTCTATGTGATCAGCCCATCTAAATGAAGGGCCCATCTTTATGAAGGGCCCAACTATATGAATGGCCCATCTTTATGAAAAGCCTGTCTATATGTAGGGCCTGTCTATATGAAGGGCCTGTCTATATGAGGGGTCTGTCTATATGAACAGCCGGTCTATATGAAGGGCCCATCTATATGACTGCATTTTACCAAGGCAATGGATGGGAGAACAAGACTCCTGCAACTTCACTATAGCAAAAGCTCAGTGGAACTCAGTGCATAACACCAGTGTAATAAAGTACCTTCATTAATTTGACGGTGAAAATTCATCACCTTTGAGGGTATTTAGAGGTAGCCAATAAATAAGTGACTTGTCAGTAAAGCCAATATATCATAAATGAAAGATACTGCTCACAGTGTGTGATTTAACGTATTATACTTAACCTGCGACTCTGTTCCCATGTTTTCTACGGAGATCATGATACAAATGGGTACCGTGTCTTAAATATTGCAGTGACTGATAAGGTCTGCCTTGGAAAACTAACATAGAATAAATAGTACTCAGCAAATGTCACTGCCTTCACCATTTTTGGAAATATCATTACAGTCTTATTAATTAATGAATTAATTTATGTTCCCAAAGTTAAGTGGGTATCCAGCAGTAAACAGCTTTGGAATTGTTTTGCAAAAAGTAACTGCCAACAGAAAAGTGAAAACTTTCTTCACTGTGATAATTTTGAATTAATTCAGAGCCATACAGGAATAGGTGGTTATATTTTAAAAGGAAATGGGTTGAAGTGCAAACTACCCGTGCAACAGCTAAACCACTTCTATTATTCAGCATGAAACTAATTCAATGCGTCACATAAATACAGAAGGTAATAACTCAACCATACCGACATTAACATGAGCAGAGAAGCTTAGCAGATCTTAGTAGATACCTGTGATTGTCAGGGACATATCCATCTTCTTTTGTAGTGTTTACCTTTCAAAGGCATTGGTATTTCCATACCAGGCTGCGACGCACTCAGTCAATATACCCTCCACTACACATCTGGAGAAGTTTGCTAAAGTTTTATTTGTCATGCTAAATCTTTGCAAACTCATAAGGAAGTAGAGGTGCTGCTGTTCTTTCTTCATAATTGCTGGGCCCAGGACAGGTCCTCTGAAATGATAACACCAAGGAAATTAAAGTTTCTGACCCTCTCCACCTCTTATCCTCCGACTAATTGCCTGGGGAAAGAAGCATTTAAATTAGTGCACACTTTTTGCTTCAATAGCCCTTAGGCATTTTTCAGAAGGGAGATTTTAAAAAAGGCAGTTCTGCAAAGATTTTTCCTGCACGCTTCATTGTCCTGGACACCTGTGACTCCTTTGGGGATGGCAGATGACAGCCAATGACCTTTCCTGCAGACAAGACGGTTGACTGTGGTATGCCTATATTGCGATATTCGGAACTTTACTGATATTTATTGAGATACTGCGTGGAACAGGCCCTTCTGGCTCTTCGAACTGTGTTGCCCAACAACCCCCAACTCAATCCTACCCAGAATGTGGGAGGAAACTGGAGCACCCAGAGGAAACCCACACAATGTACAAACTCCTTATAGGCAGCGGTGCAAATTGAACCCAGGTTGCTGGTACTGTAAAGCGTTTGCTGACCACTACACGACCATCCTACCCATCAGGGACTGTGTCCCAGGAAGAGTTAGGATCTTGAGGAAATGTAGCCCAGGAAGGGTCGGTACGTCAGGGACTGTAGCCTGGAGAGAGTCCCCTTTGGGGACTGTACCCCAGGCAGAATTAGCACCTTGGGGGACAGTACCCCAGGGAGCGATAGTATGTCAGGGAGAGTATCCCGGGAGGGGTTGTTACCCTAGGGAAGTACCCCTTGGGAGAGTGGGTATTTCAGGGACTGTACCTCAGGGAGAGTTGGTACCTTTGTGTACACTACCCCATGGAGAGTCAATACATTTGGGGACAGTACCCCGGGGGGGGGGGGATTGGTACATTTGCGGACAGTACCCTAGGGAGAGTCAGTAAATCAGTGTCGGTATTACGAGGAGAGCTGGTACTCTTGGGAACAATACTCCAGTGAGAGTTCGTATCTTGAAGACAGCACCCCAGGGAAAGTCTGTAGCTTTGGGGACAGTACCACTTGGCAGAGTTGGTACAACAGGGACAGTACCCCAGGAAGAGTCAGTACCTTGGATACAGCATCTCAGGGAGAGTCAGTGCATCAGTGATAGTACCCCAGGGAGAATCAGTAACTTTGGAGACAATACGCTGGGGAGAGTTAGTGCATCAGGGACTATACCCCAGGGACAGTCAGTATACCAGGAACTGTACTCTAGGGAGAGTCAGTACATCAGGGACTGTACCCCAGGGAGTGTCGGTACCATCGGACACAATACCCTGGGGAGAGTTGGTACCATTGCAGACAATATCCTATGGGGTGTCGGTACCATTGGAGACGATACCCCAGGGGGTGTCGGTACCACTGGGGACAATACCCTGGGGAGTGTTGGTACCATTGGGGACAATACCCTGGAGGGAGTCAGTACCATTGGTGACAATACCCCGGGGGGTGTTGGTACCATTGGGGACAATACCCTGGGGGGAGTCAGTACCATTGGTGTCAATACCCTGGGGGGTGTCGGTACCACTGGGGACAATACCCTGGGGGGTGTCAGTACCATTGGGGACAATACCCCGGGGGGTGTCGGTACCATTGGGGACAATACCCTGGGGGGGTGTCAGTACCATTGGGGACAATACGCTGGGGGGAGTCAGTACCATTGGTGACAATACCCCAGGGAGAGTTAAAAAGTTGGTAAGAGAGAAGGAGGAATAGGTAATCACAGGTAAAAGTGATCCGGCCAACTTATTGATTTTTAAATGTGAGCAAGAACTTATTCAATTTTCTCTACAATGTAATATTAATGACAGAAGGAAACGGAATGCATTTCCAGAATTGAGTCCCCAGTGAAACTAACAGGAATCCTTCAGTGACCTTTGAAAGTCAAAAAGCAAAGATATCTTTTGGTGCAGTTGCAGTTCAATTCTACCTGTGATTTCTTTCTCAACAATTCTGTTAAATTGACTTTCTCTTCAGATTTGATATTTCAGGAGCACCTCCTTCTCCTCTACGGTCAGATTTCTAAATGCACAATCAACACTACCTCAATAGTAAAATAGTTTCAGTCTGCAGTTGGACTATTTGATCAGTAAATTCATCGACCTGATCCAGGAGATGTATCGTTGTTCCTCAAAATATGGCAATTGCTTTTCTTTGTTTGTACGATCCACCCAGTTCCCTGCGCTCTTCGCTGCCATTGCCTTTGGTTGGACTTAGCTCTGTAACGCAAAATCAAGGATTTTGTTCAAATACGCTTTCACTTCTGAGCTGTCAGTAAATTTTAACACATAGAACAGTACTACACAGGGGAGGCCCTTTGGCCCATGATGTTTTGCTGACTCTTAACTTACTTCATAATCGATCTAACCGTTCCCTGCTGCATGGACCTCCATTTTCCTTTCATCCATCTGCCCAAGAGTCTCTTAAATCTCCCTCATGTACCTGCCTCTAACACCACCCCTGGATGTACGTTCCACGCACCCACCACTCCGTGTATAAAACCTACCTCTGCCACCCCCCAAATACTTTCTTCCAATCATTTCATAGAAACATAGAAACATAGAAAATAGGTGCAGGAGTAGGCCATTCGGCCCTTCGAGCCTGCACCGCCATTTATTATGATCATGGCTGATCATCCAACTCAGAACCCTGCCCCAGCCTTCCCTCCATACCCCCTGATCCCCGTAGCCACAAGGGCCATATCTAACTCCCTCTTAAATATAGCCAATGAACTTGCCTCAACTGTTTCCTGTGGCAGAGAATTCCACAGATTCACCACTCTCTGTGTGAAGAAGTTTTTCCTAATCTCGGTCCTAAAAAGCTTCCCCTTTATCCTCAAACTGTGACCCCTCGTTCTGGACTTCCCCAACATCGGGAACAATCTTCCTGCATCCAGTCTGTCCAATCACTTTAGGATTTTATACGTTTCAATCAGATCCCCCCTCAATCTTCTAAATTCCAACGAGTACAAGCCTAGTTCATCCAGTCTTTCTTCATATGAAAGTCCTGCCATCCTAGGAATCAATCTGGTGAACCTTCTTTGTACTCCCTCTATGGCAAGGATGTCTTTCCTCTGATTAGGGGACCAAAACTGCACACAATACTCCAGGTGTGGTCTCACCAAGGCCTTGTACAACTGCAGTAGTACCTCCCTGCTCCTGTACTCGAATCCTCTCGCTATAAATGCCAGCATACCATTCGCCTTTTTCACCCGCCTGCTGTACCTGCATGCCCATTTTCAATGACTGGTGTATAATGACACCCAGGTCTCATTGCACCTCCCCTTTTCCTAATCGGCCACCATTCAGATAATAATCTGTTTTCCTATTTTTGTCACCAAAGTGGATAACTTCACATTTATCCACATTAAATTGCATCTGCCATGAATTTGCCCACTCACCCAACCTATCCAAGTCACTCTGCATCCTCTTAGCATCCTCCTCACAGCTAACACTGCCACCCAGCATCGTGTCATCCGCAAACTTGGAGATACTGCATTTAATTCCCCCATCCAAGTCATTAATATATATTGTAAACAACTGGTGTCCCAGCACTGAGCCTTGCGGTACCCCACTAGTCACCGCCTGCCATTCTGAAAAGGTCCCGTTTATTCCCACTCTTTGCTTCCTGTCTGCTAACCAATTCTCTATCCGCATCAATACCTTACCCCCAATACCGTGTGCTTTAAGTTTGCACACTAATCTCCTGTGTGAGACCTTGTCAAAAGCCTTTTGAAAATCCAAATATACCACATCCACTGGTTCTCCCCTATCCACTATACTAGTTACATCCTCAAAAAATTCTATGAGATTCGACAGACATGATTTTCCTTTCACAAATCCATGCTGACTTTGTCCGATGATTTCATCGCTTTCCAAATGTGCTGTTATCACATCTTTGATAACTGACTCCAGCAGTTTCCCCACCACCGACGTTAGGCTAACCGGTCTATAATTCCCTGGTTTCTCTCTCCCTCCTTTTTTAAAAAGTGGGGCTACATTAACCACCCTCCAATCCTCAGGAACTAGTCCAGAATCTAACGAGTTTTGAAAAATTATCACTAATGCGTCCACTATTTCTTGGGCTACTTCCTTAAGCACTCTGGGATGCAGACCATCTGGCCCTGGGGATTTATCTGCCTTTAATCCCTTCAATTTACCTAACACCACTTCCCTACTAACATGTATTTCCCTCAGTTCCTCCATCTCACTGGACCCTCTGTCCCCTACTATTTCTGGAAGATTATTTACGTCCTTCTTAGTGAAGACAGAACCAAAGTAATTATTCAATTGGTCTGCCATGTCCTTGCTCCCCATGATCAATTCACCTGTTTCTGTCTGTAGGGGACCTACATTTGTCTTTACCAGTCTTCTCCTTTTTACATATCTATAAAAGCTTTTACAGTCAGTTTTTATGTCCCCTTCCTAATTAAGCCCTTTGTCCTCCTCTGCTGAACTCTGAATTTCTCCCAGTCCTCAGGTGAGCCACTTTTTCTGGCTAATTTGTATGCTTCTTCTTTGGAATTGATACTATCCCTAATTTCTCTTGTCAGCCACGGGTGCACTACCTTCCTTGATTTATTCTTTTGCCAAACTGGGATGAACAATTGTTGTAGTTCATCCATGCAACCTTTAAATGCTTGCCATTGCATATCCACCGTCAATCCTTTAAGTGTCATTTGCCAGCCTATCTTAGCTAATTCACGTCTCATACCTTCAAAGTTACCCCTCTTTAAGTTCAGAAACTTTGTTTCTGAATTAACTATGTCACTCTCCATCTTAATGAAGAATTCCACCATATTATGGTCACTCTTACCCAAGGGGCCTCTCACGACAAGATTGCTAATTAACCCTTCCTCATTGCTCAAAACCCAGTCCAGAATAGCCTGCTCTCTAGTTGGTTCCTCGACATGTTGGTTCAAAAAATCATCCCGCATACATTCCAAGAAATCCTCTTCCTCAGCACCTTTGCCAATTTGGTTCACCCAATTTGCATGTAGATTGAAGTCATCCATTATAACTGCTGTTCCTTTATTGCACACATTTCTAATTTCCTGTTTAATACCATCTCTGACCTCACTACTACTGTTAGGTGGTCTGTACACAACTCCCACCAGCGGTTTCTGCCCCTTAGTGTTACGCAGCTCTACCCATATCGATTCCACATCTTCCCGGCTTATGTCCTTCCTTTCTATTGCGTTAATCTCCTCTTTAACCAGCAACGCCACCCCACCTCCTTTTCTTTCATGTCTATCCTTCCTGAATATTGAATATCCCTGAACATTGAGCTCCCATCCTTAGTCACCCTGGAGCCATGTCTCTGTGATCCCAACTATATCATAATCATTAATAACAATCTGCACTTTCAATTCATCCACCTTATTACGAATGCTCCTTGCATTGACACACAAAGCCTTCAGGCGCTCTTTTACAACTCTCTTAGCCCTTATACAATTATGTTGAAAAGTTTCCTGTCATATTATTCATTGCCGCACCGGGCAGAAGGTGCTGGCTGTCCACTCTATCTATACCTATTATCATCTTGTAACTCTATCAAGTCATCTCTCATCCATTTCACTCCAAAGAGAAATGCCCTGGCTTGCTCAGTCTATCCTGATAAGACATGCTCTCTAATCCAGGCAGCAGCCTGGTAACTCTCCTCTGCACCCTCTCTAAAACTATCATATTTTTCCTACAGGTTTCTGATACCTTAGAGATCTCTGATGCTAAACCCTCTCCCTTCTCTTTGGCTGTTTCTCAGAAT
This sequence comes from Mobula birostris, assembly GCF_030028105.1. Lineage (NCBI taxonomy): Eukaryota > Metazoa > Chordata > Chondrichthyes > Myliobatiformes > Myliobatidae > Mobula > Mobula birostris. The sequence continues at coordinate 6,522,121 of NC_092387.1, read as the reverse complement.
TATGAATGACTTGCCTCCACTGTTGTTGTCTGATTACATAGAAACATAGAAACATAGAAAATAGGTGCAGGAGTAGGCCATTCAGCCCTTTGAGCCTGCACCACCATTCATTATGATCATGGCTGATCATCTAACTCAGAACCCCGCCCCAGCCTTCCCTCCATACCCCCTGACCCCCGTAGCCACAAGGGTCATATCTAACTCCCTCTTAAATATAGCCAATGAACTGGCCTCAACTGTTTCCTGTGGCAGAGAATTCCACAGATTCACCACTCTCTGTGTGAAGAAGTTTTTCCTAATCTCGGTCCTAAAAGGCTTCCCCTCTATCCTCAAACTGTGGCCCCTCGTTCTGGACTTCCCCAACATCGGGAATAATCTTCCTGCATCTAGCCTGTCCAATCCCTTTAGGATCTTATATGTTTCAATCAGATCCCCCCTCAATCTTCTAAATTCCAACGAGTACAAGCCTAGTTCATCCAGTCTTTCTTCATATGAAAGTCCTGCCATCCCAGGAATCAATCTGGTGAACCTTCTTTGTACTCCCTCTATAGCAAGGATGTCTTTCCTCAGATTAGGGGACCAAAACTGCACACAATACTCCAGGTGTGGTCTCACCAAGGCCTTGTACAACTGCAGTAGTACCTCCCTGCTCCTGTACTCGAATCCTCTCGCTATAAATGCCAGCATACCATTCGCCTTTTTCACCGCCTGCTGTACCTGCATGCCCACTTTCAATGACTGGTGTATAATGACACCCAGGTCTCGTTGCACCTCCCCTTTTCCTAATCGGCCACCATTCAGATAATAATCTGTTTTCCTATTTTTGCCACCAAAGTGGATAACTGCACATTTATCCACATTAAATTGCATCTGCCATGAACTTGCCCACTCACCCAACCTATCCAAGTCACCCTGCACCCTCTTAGCATCCTCCTCACAGCTAACACTGCCGCCCAGCTTCGTGTCATCCGCAAACTTGGAGATGCTGCATTTAATTCCCTCATCCAAGTCATTAATATATATTGTAAACAATTGGGGTCCCAGCACTGAGCCTTGCAGTACCCCACTAGTCACCGCCTGCCATTCTGAAAAGGTCCCGTTTATTCCCACTCTTTGCTTCTTGTCTGCTAACCAATTCTCCACCCACACCAATACCTTACCCCCAATACCGTGTGCTTTAAGTTTGCACACTAATCTGAGGTAGCAGGTAAGTCCAGAGTGGGAACTGTGGATTTGTGATATGGTGGTGCTGAAGGTGTTTGATGCAGTGGGTGGCAGGGTGATTAGCTGGGCAGTGCATTCCCTGCATCAGTTATGTTGAAGTTGTGTGTGCAGACAAATGGACAAGGTTTTCAGTCTCTCTCTCTCTCCCCCTCCCCCTTCTCTCTCTCCCTTCCTCCCTCTCTCCCCCCCTCTCTCTCTATCAGCAGTTCACCCTGCTGGAAAGGTGTCTCTAAGCACTGACCTTTCGTTGATTGCCAGAGGAAGTCTGTGTTAGGGAGATTGTGCTTTTCCATCAGAATGAAATCAGAGGCAGGAGAGAAGAATTTTTTTTATGTCAGAAGTTCATGCATTAAGTGTGCGAGATTTCAAATCCGATTGCGAGACTACACCATTTGGACAGAACAGCGCCTTGGCCGCACCGTATGCAAATCTTGTCAGCAATCACAATTGGATTAGTGACAGATGAAACCCAATTAAACATTTTCTCTCTGGCTTTTAAATAAAATTATGCTCCTGAGGAGAGTGGACGGGCTTTGATATTTAAATATATTCACCGCACTGCTGTGTGCTCCAAAAGATCAAATACGTCTAGTTTTCTGTAACACATTACCGGCAACAATGCAGTCTTCCAAAGGCAGATTTGCTGGCTGCAGGAAACCAGGGGAAACTTTAGCACTCACTTCTACTTTATTTCCTGCACATCGTCAGAGAATCGCTTGGCAGACAACTTACTGTCTGTTACTGCCAATTAATTACCTGCTCTGACTCCTCCACAACCTCCTCCTCACCCCGTGTTTGCAGGTGTTTTGTCTGTCTCCTCCCCACCCCTCGTTTGTAAGTGTTGTCAGACAGTCCAAAGAGGAGACCTTGACCAAAAGGTTGAAACCCCATGACGTGGCAATATTCCTTTAACATAGTTATATATAGAAAAGTACAGCACAGTACAGGCCCTTCAGCCCACAATGTTGTGCCAACCCTCAAACTCTGCCTCCCATATAGTCCCCCACCTTAAATTCCTCCATATACCTGTCTAGTAGTCTCTTAAACTTCACTAGTGTATCTGCCTCCACCACTGACTCAGGCAGTGCATTCCACGCACCCACCACTCTCTGAGTAAAAAACCTTCCTCTAATATTCTCCTTCAACTTCCCACCCCTTACCTTAAAGCCATGTCCTCTTGTATTGAGCAGCGGTGCCCTGGGGAAGAGGCGCTGGCTATCTACTCTATCTATTCCTCTTATTATCTTGTACACCTCTATCATGTCTCCTCTCATCCTCCTTCTCTCCAAAGAGTAAAGCCCTAGCTCCCTTAATCTCTGATCATAAGCATACTCTCTAAACCAGGCAGCATCCTGGTAAATTTCCTCTGTACCCTTTCCAATGTTTCCATATCCTTCCTATAGTGAGGCGATCAGAATTGGACACAATACTCCAAGTGTGGCCTAACCAGAGTTTTATAGAGCTGCATCATTACATCGCGACTCTTAAACTCTATCCCTCGACTTATGAAAGCTAACACCCCATAAGCTTTCTTAACTACCCTATCTACCTGTGAGGCAACTTTCAGGGATCTCTGGACATGTACCCCCAGATCCCTCTGCTCCTCCACACTACCAAGTATCCTGCCATTTACTTTGTACTCTGCCTTGGAGTTTGTCCTTCCAAAGTGTACCACCTCACAATTCTCCGGGTTGAACTCCATCTGCCACCTCTCAGCCCACTTCTGCATCCTATCAATGTTTCTCTGCAATCTTTGACAATCCTCTACACTATCTACAACACTACCAACCTTTGTGTCGTCATCAAACTTGCCAACCCACCCTTCTACCCCCACATCCAGGTTGTTAATAAAAATCACGAAAAGTAGAGGTCCCAGAACAGATCCTTGAGGGACACCACTAGTCACAGTCCTCCAATCTGAATGTACTTCCTCCACCATGACCCTCTGCCTTCTGCAGGCAAGCCAATTCTGCATCCACCTGGCCAAACGTCCCTGGATCCCATGCCTTCTAACTTTCTGAATAAGCCTACCGTGTGGAATCTTGTCAAATGCCTTACTAAAATCCATATAGTTAAATGTTGCAGGGGAAAATGGGGTGAGAAATGGCTGATAGAGTTTAATGCAGGCAAGTGTGAGGTGTTGCACTCTGGGAGGACTTACACAATGCTCTGAGGAGTGTGGTAGAACAAAGGGATCTGGGAATGCAGGCCCATAATTCCTTGAAAGTGGCATCACAGGTACGTATGGTCATCAATATGACTTTCAGCATATTGACCTTCATAGATCTAAGTACTGTGGCGTTATGTTGAAGTTGTATCGTTGAGGCCTAACTTTAAATATTGGTTATCTACCAGCAGGAAAGATAACAAAAAATTTGAAGGAGCGCAGAGAAAATTTACAAGGATATTGCTTGGGCTTGAGCACCTGAGATAGGTGTGATGTTACCAAGCTGGCTGAGTTGCTAAAAACTTTGCAGATATTTATTAGGAAGTCTGAATAGGTTAGGGCTTTGTTCCTTGGAGTGTAGGAGAATAAGAGGTGATTTGACAGAAGAATACAAAACTATGAGGGGCACGAGAAGATCTTTATTTAGCAATACAGCACAAGCACCTGGGGAAAACCCATGCATTTCTACAGATTACAAAGACTTCTTAGCAAATGAAGTCTGAACTCCAGAATGCGCGATCTGTAATAACAGCGCACTAACTGTTATGCTACTGTAGCGGGCCTACCAGGAGTGAGTAAACACAAGTAAGCTTTTTCCACTGAGTTCAGGTGAAATGATAACTAGAGGTCATGGGTTAAGGGTGAAAGATGAAATGTTTATGGGGAATATGGTCGAACTTCTCTCCGTGGGTGGTGTGAGTGGGGAGTGCCAGCGGAAGTAGTGGATGCAGGTTTGAGACAAGTACATGTATGGGAGGGGCGTAGAGAGCTACGGTCCCAATGCAGTTCAATGGGACTGGCAGAGTAACAGCTTGGTATACACTAGATGGGCAGAATGGCCTATTTCTGTGCTCTATCACTCTATGGATGTGGGAGGAGACTGTATGGTGTCTCAAGCCTGCCACGTCATTAGTGGTTCGGGTTGGAGTTCTGGAGTTACTCAGAATGGAAGTAGCCCCATGCTGATCATGATTCTTGCCAAAACAATTCACATTCACCTGTTTGCCCCACATTCTTTGAAACCTTTCCCATTCATTTAATTGTCAAATTCTCTTTTAAATATTGTCATTCTATCTGTCTCAACAACTTCTGCTGGCCCATAGATAATCCACCCTCGTTGTAAAAAAAGTTGCCCCCTCAAGTTCCTATTAAATCTCTCCCCTCTCACCCTAAGCCTCTACTCTTTTATTTCCTGATTCCTCAGTAAAGACTGAGTCTATACACTGAGTTATTTTTTTATTAGATTTTTCTGTCACATGTACATTGCAACGTACAATGAAGGGCAACAATTGTGTCAACAACTAATACAGTCCGAGGGTGCCCATTGGGAAGCCTGCAAGTGATGACATGCTTCCTGGCATCAACATAGCTGAGAGAGAGAGAGAGAGAGAGAGAGAGATTCTCACACACACCCCTGGTTTCTGTCTCACCACTGCCCCATTACCTCCCTCCTCTTTATGCTGCCTATCTCACCCCTCCATCGTGCATAGGCAGGATTTCCACACAAAATTCCTTTCCTCCCATGGATGCTGCTCGATGTACTTTGTTCCTCTGGAGGGTGGTGTTTTGCCCTAGTTTCCAGTACCTACCGTCCCCAACCACTCAGAGTCCTGGAAGGGAAATTGTTATTGCAGATTCTACTTCTACACTTGTGATTTTTCCACTTCCTCCTCTAGATTCCTTTTCTTTTCAGTCTCCTTGCCCTTCTGTGCGGACCATGCTCCTGAGCTAGCAGCATTCCCACTTATCCGGAAGGAAGTTGCCAATGGTGATCTAGCAAACTCTGGCACAAGAATCTCCTTTTTTCCAAGGTCTGCTATTGTCAGGCTGAAGTCTAAAGGATCTCTGGCACCCAACAGCTGTGATGTTATCAAGCTGGCTGAGTTGCTAAAACTTTGCAGATATTTATTAGGAGGAAATTTTAATTAATCTTTTAAACATTATACAAAGATATAAATAAAAGCTTAAAAATAAACACAATGAATAATGTAAAATCTGAAATATCAATTAAATTCTAATATTTTTATTTTAGGAAGCTTTTTTTATTTTGAAATATTCATCATGAAAATAATGATGCAAAAATATAAAATGCATTTTTAGGACAGATGGATTGCAAAGCAGTAATTACAGGTTAGCATAAAATTAAAACCTCACTTCAGTCTCACATAATTCACATTTCAGGATATTTCACAGGGGGCTGAGTTCAAGAAAAGCTTAAATTCATGTCAGCTGAGCTCTTTCATTCTCATCAAAGCAGTCTGTCAGAGGTTCACTGCTGTATTACTAATGGTAACTGAAGGTTTTCCACAACGCGTTTGGATGTAAATCTTACTGCCGATTTCATGGAGTAATAGCAGGGAATGCTAATAGTTCTCCCATCAGGATTACTGTAAATCTTGCATTAGGGCATTTTGGGTCAGAATCCAAATCTGAATCAAATCTGATTTAGTATCAGATTTATATGATGTGAAATGTGTTGTTTTGCTTCAGCAGTGCAGTTGAAAGACATCAAAATTACTATAAATTACAAAATAGATAAAGTGCAAAAATGCAATAATGAGGTGGAGTTGGGTTCATGCAGCATTAGGAAATCTGAGAGAAAAGGGGAAGAAACTATTGAGTGTGTGTCTTCAGGCTCCTGTACCTCCTCTCCGATGGTAGCAATGAGAAGAGGGTATGTCGTAGTTGGTGACTGAAGCCTCCCTTTTTGAGGAACAGCCTCTTCAAGATGTCCTCGATGGAGGAGAGGGACATGACTGTGTGGAGCTGGCTGAGTCAAAAGCTTTCTGCAGCCTCTTTTGGTCCTGTCCATTTGAGACTCTATGCAAGGTTTTGATGCAAGCCAGTCACAATGTTCTCCATCGTACATCCATGGCAATGAGTTAATCTGGATTTGTAAATAAGAATCAAGTTGAATGCCACTTCACATTCTATGTCCCTACAGTATTGATTTAATTTATTTAGAGACTCAGCACAGGACTGTGCCCTCCTGGCCCAACGAGCCCATGTCTCCCAATTGACCAATTCACCACCTAATCCATGCGTCTTTGGCAACTGGATGCCAGTGGGAAATCTATATGGTCACAGGGAGAACACACAAACTCCTTACAGGCAGAGATGGGAACTGAATCCGGGTCATCGGTGCTGAGCACAACGCTATTATCCCAAGTGCAAAGTTCTACCCAATTGTTCGTGCTGGTTGCAATTCCCGAGGTAATAGGGCACTGGATGTGTGATACGCACTAAATGCTGCCAGAACTCAGCAGGTCAGACACCACCTATGCAGGGATATTTGCCAGGAGGGAGATTAGTGGGAAGGGCTAAATTGACAAGGGAATCATGGTGGGAGGGATTCCTGTGGAAAGCGGAGACTGACGGGGAGTTGAAGTGTTTGGTGGAAAGGTCCCGTTGAAGTTCTAGAGAAAGATGTGTGAGACACATACAACTGGCACAATGATCTGCTGCAGGAATTCAATGGTCAAGCAGCAATGATAGGAAAGGAAATGTTGACATTTTGGATCAAAACCACACTTCAGGGCTTCAGAAATCAGGAGTACCTTCCATCCCACAGATACCTCTTGACCTGCTGGGTTCTTCCAGCAGACTGGTTGTTGCTCTAGATCCCAGCATCTGCATTGTTTTGTGTCTATGTATATAAGACCATAAGGCCATATTAGTCCATAGCAGAATAAGTCCATTTGCCTTATCAAGTCTGCTCCACCATTTCATCATGGCTGATCGAATTTTCCTCTCAGTCACATTCTCCTGCCTTTTTCTCGTATCCCTTCATACCCTGACTAATCAAGGATCTATCAACCTCTGCCTTAAAAATACATAAAGACTTGGCCTTCACAACCACCGGTGACAAAGAATTCCACAGATTCACCACTCTCTGGTTCAAGAAATTCCTTCTCATCTCTGTTCTAAAAGCTTGCCCCTCTATTCTGAGTCTGTGTCCTCTGGTCTAGGACTCTCCCACCATTGGAACCATCCTCTCCATATCCACTCTATCAAGGCCCTGACCATTTGACAGGTTTCAATGAGGTCACCCTTCATTCTTCTGAATTCTAGTGAATACAGATCCAGAGCCATCAAACGCTCTTCAAGTGACAAGACATTCAATCCTGGAATCATTTTCGTGAACCTCTTTTGAACCCTCTCCAGTATCAGCACATCTTTTCCTCGATACGATGCGCAAAACTGTTCACAATACGCCAATTGAGACCTCACCAGTGCTTTATAAAGTCTCAACATTACATCCTTGCTTTTATATTCTGGTCCTCTTGAAATGAATGCTAATGTTGCATTTGCCTTCCTCACCACAAACTCAACCTGCAAAATAATCTTGAGGGAATCCTGCACAAGGACTCCCAAGTCCACTTTCACCTTAGTTTTTAATTTAGGAAACAGTCAAACCTTTCATTTCTTCTACCAAAGTGCATGTCCATACAATTCCCAACACCGTATTCCATCTGCCATTTCTTTGTCTATTCTCCTAATCTGTCTAAATCCTTCTGTAGCCTCAAATCTACCTGTCCCTCTACCTATCTTCATATCATTTGCAAACTTTGCAATAAAGCCATCAATTCCATCATCCAAATCATTGACATATAATGTAAAAAGAACCAGTCCCAACACAGGCCCCTGTGGAATACCACTAGTCACTGAAGGCAAACCAGAAAAGGCTCCCTTTATCCCCACTCTTTGCCTCCTGCCAATCAGCCACTGCCTTATCCATGCTAGAATCTTTCCTGTAATACCATAGGCTGGTAGCTTGTTAAGTAGCCTCATGTGTGGCACCTTGTCAAAGGCCTTCTGATAATCCAAGTACACAACATCCATCGATTCTCCTTTGTCTATCCTACTTGTTATTTCTTCAAAGACCTCCAACAGATTTGTCAGGCAAGATTTTCCCTTGAGGAAACCATGCTGACTATGGCCTATTTCATCATGTGCCTCCAAATACCCTGAGACCTTATTCTTAATAATCGACTCCAACATTTCTCTAACCACTGAGGTCAGACTAACTGGCCTAAGGTTTCCTTTCTTCTGCCTCTCTCTCTTCTTGAAAATTGGAGTGACATTTCCAATTTCCCAGTGTCCCGGAACCATTCCAGAATCTACGGATTCTTGAAATATCATTTCTCATACCTTCAAGATCTCTTCAGCTACCTCTTTCAGAACCCTGAAGTGTACACCATCTGGTCCAGGTGACATCTGTTTTCAGACCTTTCAGTTTCCCAAGAACCTTCTCTCTGGTTATGGTAACTTCATACATTTCATGACCCCCGACACCTGGAACTTCCACCATTCCGCTAGTGTCTTCCATATTGAAGACTGATCAAAATACTAATCAGTTTGTATGCCATTTCATTGCCCCCCATTACTACCTCTCCAGCATTGTTTTCCACTGGTCTGATTCCCACTCCTGCCTCTCTTTTACACTTTATGTATCTGAAGAACTTTTGGTATCCTCTTTTCATATTCCAGCTTTGCCTTCTTAATGACTCTTTAGTTGCCATTTGTTGGTGTTTAGAAGCTTCCTAATCCTCTAACTTTCCACTAATTTTTGCTCTATTCTATGTCTTCTCTTTGGTTTTTATTCTGGCTTTGACTTCTCTTGTTAGCCACAGTTGTGTCATCTTTCCTTTAGAATACTTCTTCCTCTTTGGGATGTAAATATCCTGTGGCTTCTGCTGTCATCCCTTCCAGTGTTCTTTTCCAATCAATTGTGGCCAGCTGCTCTCTCATGCCTCTGGAATTCCCTTGACTCCACTGTAATACAGATACATCTGACTTTAGCTTCACCTTCTCAAATTACAGAGTGAATTCAATCATATAATGATCACTTTCCCCTAAGGGTTCTTTTACCTTAACTCTCCAATCAATTCTGGTTTATAGCACGACACCCAGTCCAGAATAGCAGATCCCCTAGTGGGCTCAACTACGAGCTGCTGTGAAAAGCCATTTAGTAGGCACTCTAGAAATTCCCTCTCCTGGAATCCAGCACCAAACTGATTTTTCCAATCTACCTGCATATTGAAATCCCCCATCAATATTGTGATATTTGGCATGCATTTTCTACCTTCCAATGTAATCTGTAGGCCACATCTTCTGTATACAACTCCCCTCAGTGTCTTTTTACCCTTGCAGTTCCTTAGTTATATCCACAATGATTCAACATCTGACCCTATGTCACCTGTTTCTAATGATTAAATTTCATTTTTGACCAACAACGCAATGCCGCCCCCTCACCTTCCTGCCTATCATTTTGATACAATGCACATCCTTGGACTTGAAGCTCCCAGCTATAATCTTCTTTCAGCCGTGATTCAGTGATGCCTGTAACATCATACCTGCCAATCTGCAACTGTGCTGCAAGTTCATCTGCCTTACTCTGTATCATCATAATCACCATCAGGTGCCGTGTCCAGTTTGAGCTTTGACTGCCTTGGCCCGCACACTGCTGTTTCGGGTCAAGCTGGATCAATTCATTGGTATTCATTTCCAGTTCTCTGGCTGCTGTCTCCATCATCATATGTCTTTGTCTTCCTCTTGCTTTCTTCCCTTCAATCTTTCCCATAATTACTGTGCATTCTAACTCCACTTTCCTAATCACATGTCCAATGAAGTCACGTTGCCTTTTTATGATCTCATACATTATTCCTCTTTTTGTGCTTGCTCTGTTCATGACATCCTCATTAGATATTCATTTCATCCATGATATTTTTTGCATCCTCCTCAAAAACCACATCTCTGCTGCTCCAATTTGTTTTGTAGCAGTAGTAGTAGTCATACTTTATTGATCCCGGGGGAAATTGGTTTTCTCATGTTACTAGATATTGTCCAGCATTCTGAGCCATATAACATAACTGGATAAACGTAACATTTCAGTACTCTGAGGCGGGTTGTCATGCCTAGTTTAGTGTTGGTCTGTATGCTGTGTGCATTCAAATACAACACCTTCAGTCCTGGGTTCACCTTTTTCAATTTTGTCCACCTTTTACATTGCAGCTCATCCTATTGACTGCAATTTTGCCCTATCAGCAGTCTCTCCTCACTGCACATTGCCCCTCACTATACATCACCTCTGTTTGTAAACCAGCTACACAATCTTCAGCACTATCATCTGTCTTTCATACGATACTTCTTGTACTGAAATATATGCAACTCAGGACACTAGTCACACCATGCTCAACCTTTTGATTCCTGACTTTGAGGTTTTACCAACATCTGCCTTGGCAACCTCTCCACCAACTGTTTGGCACTCAGGTTCCCATCCCCCTGCAACTCTAGTTTAAACCCCACCGTGCAGTATTAACAAACCTTCACACTAGGATATTAGTCTCCCTCCAGTTCAGGTGCAAACCGTCCCTTCTGTACAGGTTCCACCTTCCCTGAAACTCTGGAAGAGAGCCTAATGATTCAAAAATCTTTTACCCTCCCTCCTACACCAACTCCTTAGCCAGGCATTAAACTGCATAATCTTCCTAGTTTTGGCCTCTAGCACGTGGAATGGGTAGCAATCCTGATATCACAAATCTGGAGGTTCTGACCTTTAACTCAGCACCTAACATCCTGAACTCTCTATGCAGAACCTCGTCACTCATCCTACCCATGTCATTGGCACCTACATGGACCACGACCTCTGGCTGTTCACCTTCCCATTTAATGAGGGAATGGTGAGGGGAATGCTAAGGACTCGATCCGAAATATCCCAGACCTTGGCACCTGGGAGGCAAAATTCCATTTGGGAATCTCGTTCTCACTCACAGAGCCTCCTTTCTGTTCCCCTAACTACCAAATCTCCTATCATCACAGCATGCCTCTTCTCCCCACTTCCCTTCAGAGTCACAGAGGCAGACTTTGTGCCAAAGAACTGACCACTGTGACAGGGATACTCTGCACTGGCTCCTTAACCCCTTTCCCTTCCTGACTGTCACCCAGTTTCCTGTGTCCTGCATCTTGGCTGTAACTATCTCTCTATATGTCCTGTCTGTCAACCTCCTGAATGATCCAGAGTTCATCCAGTTCCAGCTCCAGCTCCTAACACGGTTTGTTAGAAGCTGCAGCTGGATGCACTTCTTACAGCTGTAGTCATCAGGGACACCCGAGGTCTCCTTGCCTTCCCACATCCCACAAGAGAAGCATTCCACTATCCTGCCTGGCATCTGCACTGTCCTAGCTGAGCAGATGTAAAGAAGGGAAGGGGATAAAAAACAAAATGAGAGCTTTTCTTTTTTTTTGCTTTCTCTACCTGATCTAACGGTCACCAGTCTGACTCTGTCCACTCAGCTGACAGCTGCTGTGCTTGCCCCAGCCTTCCCTTCATTCGCTGTCGCTAGTCAACCTCAAACATCGATCGGTCCCTGGTCAAAGCTCTTCTTTGCTGTATTGACCCGCTGCCGCTTTTTGTACTCGGGCAGTGGACCTGATTGAAGTCCCCTCCTCTCAAAACCTCCGATGTCTGAATTGTCCACTGGTCAAAACTATTCCATCTGCTATATGGGAGCTCCCTCAAGAAGAGAAAATGACTTGGTCTTTGGAAGTGTGTGGAATTCTACACTATCGGAATGAACTTGATCCCCTTCCCTTACAGTTTTACATTGGAATATCATATAGCTTTAGGCAGTCTGAATAGTGCAGCAGAAGAGTCTTTTGTAAGAAATTCTATTCAATCTGACTGAATAGAAAAGACATTTGGTTGACAGAGATTTAATTGATATCAGTGGGGGGAAATTTTTATCCATTTGGAATCTCACTAGCGGGAATTATCACAAAATGGTTGATAAATTGGCTTCCACTGTGGGACTAAGTATCATTTAATGGTGCTGTTGGGATATTAATAGATGCTTACTGCTATCGGGAACTGTGATGCCAATATTAAAAGCATAGGATATACAAAGTATCTCAGACAGGATTGAAGTGAGATGGGATTGGAGGGTCATACAGCATGGGACACAGACCCATCTGTGCCAGTGAGTCTCAACTGTCTGCATTTGTTCCATACTCCTCTCAACCTTTCCTGTCCATGCACCTTTCCAAATGCCCTTTAAATGTCATTGTTATAGCTGCCTCTACCGCAGAACAGAAATAAGGACATTATCAACTGAAGACTCAGGAGCAGTTCCTGAACACCAGAGATTCAGCAGATGCTGGAAATCGAGAGCTACACACACAAAATGCTGGAGGAACTCAGCAAGTCAGGCAGAGTCTATGGAGAGGAATAGAGAGTCTCAAGAAACAGGCAATCAATATCTGATGATGTAACTGAATAATAAATTGGTACATCTCGAACACAGAACATCGAACATCGCAAACAAAAATTATTTTATAAAAATTAATTATGTGTTCTCTCCTGGTTCAGCTTAGGGTATTTGCTTGTGCATTCACAAACAAAAGGAGATGACACACGTGTTCAAGGCCACAAGGAAACTCTTTATGTGGTGTAAACCAGCACAAAAGCAATAGAAAGGTAAAAACAGATCTTGACAGCAATAAGTAGCAGCAGTACCGAAATCAAAATAATACTTATCAAATGGGCTGATCTGTAGAATACTTCTCCTCTCTCTCTCTAAGTCTGACTGTCTTGACGTATGCTTCCCTGTCTCAGTCTCAGTACTCTCCAGCCATCACCTACCTCGGACAAAATTCTCACCTTCTTCCCTTGCACCAGGAAGGCACTGCATTTATACCCTTCAAAACCCCTTACACTGGTAGTTTTCCGCGCATTTGATCCCTACAGCTCCACAATGATCTTGTCTTCCTGTGAAAAACATTTTTCACCATCTTCCACTGTTATAGCTGTAGACTTGTACTCCCTTAACTTCATTAAACATTTCTGTGGACTGGCTCTTACAGACTTCCATTGTGTTTCAGCATATGCTGTAGGGTAATATAATTGGTGCAAACATACATAATTCACATCTATCGACATTGAGCTAGGGCTCACTTTAAGAGGGCGGTCTGACGTGAGGACGTAGTTACGTGAAGTTCAGTTACCACACTTTGTGTCTAGGTTTCGGGGTACAACAAATGAGTTGTTACAATTTCTCTTAAACATAAAATGCCTCATGTCATTTTATTTGCAAAATCCTACACTGGAGACCCTGATTCTGGAGTCATTGGCCAACGCAATTGGTTTGAAATTGCTGGAGGTTCGGGAGCAAGGTGCCATCGCTTGATTTGTACAAGCCGAGGCCCAATTCGTGGGTGTGAAAAATCTCCTCCGACGACACCACATACTTCGAAATAGTCGCATCGCTCAGCACCTCCACGGGGGCAGCAGTGCTGAGTCTACTGGAACACCTGCCTGAATATGATAAATACTGATTGCTCTGTGTCTCTGTGGGTGGAGGTTAGGAACAGGAAAGGGTCAATAACTTTACTGGATGTTTTTTATAGGCCGCCCAATAGTAACGGGGATATTGAGGAGCAAATAGGGAAACAGATCCTGGAAGGGTGTAATAATAACAGTGTTGGCGTGATGGGAGATTTTAATTTTCCACATATCAATTGGCATCTCCCTAGAGCAAGGGGTTTAGATGGGGTGGAGTTTGTTAGGTGTGTTCAGAAAGGTTTCTTGACACAATATGTAGATAAGCCTACAAGAGGAGAGACTGTACTTGATCTGGTATTGGGAAATGAACCTGGTCAGGTGTCAGATCTCTCAGTGGGAGAGCATTTTGGAGATAGTGATCATAATTCTATCTCCTTTACAATAGCATTGGAGAGAGACAGGAAGAGACAAGTTAGAAAAGCGTTTAATTGGAGTAAGGGAAATTATGGGGCTATCAGGCAGGAAATTGGAAGCTTAAATTGGAAACAGATGTTCTCAGGGAAAAGTATGGAAGAAATGTGGGAAATGTTCAGGGGATATTTGTGTGGAGTTCTGCAAAGGTATGTTCCAATGAGAAGGAAGCTATGGTAGGCTACAAGAACTGTGGTGTACAAAGGCTGTAATAAATCTAGTCAAGAAAAGAAAAGCTTACAAAAGTTTCAGAGAGCTAAGTAATGTTAGAGATCTAGAAGACTATAAGACTAATAGGAAGGAGTTTAAGAAGCTCCTATCAAGTCTGACAGTGGTAAAGTATTTATGGAACCGGAGGAAATAGCAGAGGTACTTAATGAATAATTTACTTCAGTGTTCACTATGGAAAAGGATCTTAGTGATTGTAGTGATGACTTGCAGCAGATTTAAAAGCTTGAGCATGTAGATATTAAGAAAGAGGATGTGCTGGAGCTTTTGGAATAAGATGGATAAGTCGCCGGGACCTGATGAGAGGTACCCCAGGCTATTGTGGGAGGCAAAGGAGGAGATTGCTGAGCCTCTGACGATGATATTTGTATCATCAATGGGGATGGGAGAGGTTCCAGAGGATTGGAGAGTTGCAGATGTTGTTCCTTTATTCAAGAAAGGGAGTAGAGATAGCCCAGTGAGTCTTACCTCAGTTGTTGGAAAGTTGATGGAGAAGATCCTGAGGGGCAGGATTTATGAATATTTGGAGAGGTATAATATGATTAGGAATAGTCAGCATAGCTTTGTCAAGGGCAGGTCTTGCCTTACGAGACTGATTGAAGTTTTTGAGGATGTGACTGAACACATTGATGAAGGAAGAGCGGTAGATGTAGTGTATATGGATTTCAGCAAGGCATTTGATAAGCTACCCCATGCAAGGCTTATTGAGAAAGTAAGAAGGCATGGGATCCAAGGGGACATTGCTTTGTGGATCCAGAACTGGCTTGCCCACAGAAGGCAAAAAGTGGTTGTAGACGGGTCATATTCTGCATGGAGGTTGGTGACCAGTGGTGTGCCTCAGGGATCTGTTCTGCGACCCCTACTCTTCATGATTTTAATAAATGACCTGGATGAGGAAGTGGAAGGATGGGTTAGTAAATTTGCTGATGACACAAAGGTTGGAGGTGTTGTGGATAGTGTGTAGGGCTGTCAGAGGTTACAGCGGGACATTGATAGGATGCAAAACTGGGCTGAGAAGTGGCAGTTGGAGTTCAACCCAGATAAGTGTGAAGTGGTTCATTTTGGTAGGTCAAATATGATGGCAGGATATAGTATTAATGGTAAGACTCTCAGCAGTGTGGAGGATCAGAAGGATCTTGGGGTCCGAGTCCATAGGACACTCAAAGCAGCTGTGCAGATTGACTCTGTGGCTAAGAAGGCATACGGTGTATTGGCCTTCATCAATCGTGGAATTGAATTTAGGAGCTGAGAGGTAAAGTTGCAGCTATATGGGACCCTGGTCAGACCCCACTTGGAGTACTGTGCTCAGTTCTGGTCGTCTCACTACAGGAAGGATGTGGAAACCATAGAAAGGGTACAGAGGAGATTTACAAGGATGTTGCCTGGATTGGGGAGCATGCCTTATGAGAATAGGTTGAGTGAACTCACCCTTTTCTTCTTGGAGTGACAGAGGATGAGAGGTGACCTGGTAGAGGTGTATGAGCTGATGAGAGGCATTGATCGTGTAGATAGTCAGAGGCTTTTTCCCAGGGCTGAAACAGTTGCCACAAGAGGACACAGATTTAAGGTGCTGGGGAGTAGGTACAGAGGAGATGTCAGGGGTAAGGTTTTCACTCAGAGAGTGGTGAGCGCATGGATTGGGCTGCCGGCAATGGTGGTGGAGGCAGATACGATAGGGTCTTCTAAGCAACTTTTGGATAGGTACATGGAGCTTTGAAAAATAGCGGGCTATAGGTAAGCCTGGTAATTTCTAAGGTAGGGACATTTTTGGCACAACTTTGTGGGCCGAAGGGCCTGTATTGTGCTGTGGGTTTTCTATGTTTCTAAGCTGAAAACTCAACTTTTACAGACTTTGGGACTATTGGAGTCTTGGAGCACCAAACGGCTTGCTGTACTTTCCAGTTCTTGGTGATGCTAAGCCATCGGAGCTAATGGACCACATGTTGTCCCTCCTGGGAAATCACCATCCTTATTTTATTTTTAAAGAACTCTTCAGGCAGCAAACACCAGATCAAGTTTGCATAGCCTTCACTAATGCACCAGTGAAGGACCTGGTGAGCTTGTTAAAATGGCTGAGAGTCAACACTCAACCAGGCAGCGATGCATCATTCCTCCTCCTTTCCCTGGCTCAGTGAGGCCAGTAGGCAAGGCTGCCAATCAGATAATGCACTGACTGTGTTTTTACCATGCTTGGTTTGGTATGAGCCTTAGCAAGCATCGACCACCTTGCAGCTTCAACAGGGCCAGTGCTTCGGGACATCAGATATCTGTGAACACGATGAGTTCCAGCTACCAGGACGACACTTCCTGTGTGACACGTGTGGTCAAGTGAGTGTGCTGTCAGCATCGTCTGTTGATGAGAAGACAAAGAGCGATGAAATCCTATGGCTGCGGGATCCAGACTCACAGGACACGATGGGTGACACTCTGCTTCAGTGAGTGATATTACGCATCGAGCTTTGTCCTGGCTGAAGTGATGAGACCTCTGCTTGCTGCAGATTTGCTGTGTGCCCAAGGACTATGAGTCAATCTTAAGAACTACAGTCACAAAACATGGGGTCAATCACCACATTTCCACAACCGGCCTGCCAGTCTGCTCTGGACCCAAGGCTGAGTTTGCCAACATGAAAAGACTCAGTGTTGTTGAATAGCCCTTTGTCTTCACTCCTCCATATGGTCCCTAGGTCTGATGGTCGTTGCCGCCACCATGTGGTGATTAACAACTTCTTAATGAGGTCACCACCCTTCCCCACCCGATTGCTACCCGGTCCCACACCTCCAAGACTTCTTGGCACATTTAGTTGAAAAATTAATTTTTTCCATTGCTTGCAGGACATTCCCAAAATCAGCTGTGATAACCCTTTTGGCCTTTGAGTTTCTGCACATGCCAATGGGCTGAAAAATGCAGCACAGAGTTTTCAATAGCTGATGGACATGGTATGAAAAGATTCAGAATTTCTTTTTGTTTACCTGGATGACATATTTGCTGTCAGTGCATCCAAATCCGAACACGCATCCCATCTCCGCACACCTTGAGCACTTATGCCGACACAGGTTGATTATTAATCTTGCTAAATGCCGGTTTGGGTTGTCAACCATTGACTTTCTCGGCCATCGCATCTTCACAGAAGATGCGAAAACCCCTTCTATCAAAAATAGCCGCTATTATGAATTTCCCACCACCCTGCATTGCTAAAAACTACAGAAGTTTTTCTATCGCTGCTTCATTCCGCAAGCTGCTGAACTGATCCTTCCCTTGTACAGTGCGCTTAAAGGCAATACCCTAATCACACACTTGACTGGTCAGTGGACATGACCAGGGCATTTGATGACACCAAACAGGCACTTTGTAACATGACCCTACTGGCACGCCCGCTCCCCAACACTCCCCCAGCCATTACTCCTGATGTCTCAGACTATGCTGTGGGTGCTGTGCAGGAACAGCTGTTCAGAGGAATCTGGCATCTGCCCTTCTCCTTCAGCTGGCAGCTCCGTCCCCTGAAAGGAAGTACAGCTGTCATAAAGGGGGCGCTGGGAGCGGACCCAAACGCAAGACACAGACACTGAAGTATTAGGACTCAAACTAGGAGCTGGGACAGAAACAAAGACTTGGGCTTGGACTTGGCTAAGAAAGCGGGACCTGGACGAGGAACTAGGAACTTGGAACCTGGACAAGGACTCCGAGCCAGAGACTGGACGGGGACCCGGAACCTGGGTCTTTACTTGGGCTCAGACCCCGGATCTAGGTTAGGACAAGACGTGGCTACAGGACGAGCAGTGGCAACAGGACTGGACAAGAGACTCTTGGACAAGACGAGAGAACCCCAGCACAGGACGAGGTAGGCCCAGCACCGGACTGGGTGAGGTACTCCTGGGCTGGGTGATGCACATGGACAGGATGAGAACACGAAGCCTTGACTTGGTTGAGGGAGAACAGGAACGCAGAGCCTCGGTCGAGGGAGAACAGGAACGCAGAGCCTAGAACCTTGGTCTTGGGAGACAGGAACATGGAACACGGAGCCAGGACCCATCCTTGGAAACAGGACATAGGGCCAGGACTCATACACAGAATGCTGAACATGACGAGGCATTTCTCAACACAAGTTAGCAGTAAACAGCCGGACCTACCTAGCGAAGGCGTGAACACAGAGACTGTTCCCAACACTAGGTAGTGGCAAACAGCCAGACCTACCTAACGAAGGCGTGGACACAAGAGACAGTTCTCAACACAAGGTCACGGCCAATGGCTGGACCTACCTTGTGATGGCGAGGACACAATGAGACAGTTCCAAACAACGAAAGACAATTCCTTATCTAGACACAGCAAGGTCCTGGCAGTTGAACCTGACAGTGTTACAGGCAAGGCTTCAGGAGGAAGGGGAAGGGAAGGGAACAGTCCAGCTACTGAAGCCTTACAATTTTTGTTTATATAACCAGCCCAAAATGAGAATCATGTATCTCAATTAAGGCACACAATAGGACAAGGGAAAACTGGAAAACCTGGAATAAGGAACAATGGATCGGACCGTGAACTGGAATGCAGACTTCAGGGACCGGACCATGACAATGGCACATTTGATAGTGAGCTTCTCAGTCTCTATCTGGCTGTCCAACATTTTTTCTTTTTCAATCTTTTTATTGGTTTCATAATAATAAACTTACCATAATATTGATACAAAGTTATTTGGAATATGTTGTTATAGTTAACATAGTTAAATATAAGCCCAGTTGACACAAAAGTGTTAAATCTCCCAATCATACAGGATAAATATGTAATATACAAAACAAAAAAAAATCTAAAAAAAAATCATGAAAAAGGAAAAAAAAATACTCCCACAAAAAAACTAACCTAAACAGTGTTAATCAACTAAACTAAGAAAAGAAAAGACATGGGCTGTTATGTAACATCAAAAAAAGGAACCATTAGTGTCGTCGACTCCGTTCCTCTCAACATATATTACGAAGAAATAGAATAAGTTTGGAAAAGGTCAAATTACATCACATGAAAATGTTGAATAAATGGCCTCCAAGTCTTTTCGAATTTAATAGAGGGATCATAAATAACACTTCTATTTTTTTCCAAGTTTAAACACAGCATTGCTTGAGAGAACCAATGAAATGTGGTTCAAGGATTAATCTCTTTCCAATTCAACAAAATGGATCTTCTAGCCATTAATGTAAGAAATGCAATCATCCCACAAGCTGAAGAGGTTAAATGACTTGATTCTATCATTGGTAACCCAAAAATTGTAGTAATATGGTGAGGTTGTAAATCAATATTCAAAACAGTTGAGATAGTATCAAAAATATCTTTCCAATATTTTTTCAAAAAAGGACATGACCACAACATATGAGTTAAAGAAACGATCTCAGAGTGACATCTATCGCATATAGGATTTTTATGAGAATAATAATGAGCTAGTTTATCCTTAGATATATCAGCCCTATGCACTACTTTAAACTGCATCAACGCATGTTTAGCACATATAGAGGATGAGTTGACTAATTGAGTTGGCACGTGGCCAGGTGGTTAAGGCACTGGACTAGCGACCTGAAGGTTGTGAGTTCGAGCCCCAGCCGAGGCAACGTGTTGTGTCCTTGAGCGAGGCACTTAATCACACATTGCTCTGCGACGACACTGGTGCCAAGCTGTATGGGTCCTAATGCCCCTCCCTTGGACAACATTGGTGTCATGGAGAGGGGAGACTTGCAGCATGGGCAACTGCTGGTCTTCCATACAACCTTGCCCAGGCTTACATCCTGGAGAGTGAAGACTTTCCAGCTGCAGATCCATGGTCTCGCAAGACTAACGGATGCCTTTACTTGACTAATTGAACAATTTTTTCTGTTTTTCAATGGGTACAGTAATCTTAAGTTCCCTTTCCCAGTCAGTCTTAGCTTTATTAGATATGTCTGGACACATTTTCATAACTGTATTATAAATAATTGCTATTACACCTTTCTGAAAAGGATTTAAATCTAAATTTTTTTCCAAAATATCCATTGAATATAAATTCGGGAAGGTAGGAGAAACAGTATTTCAAAAATTTCTAACCCGTAAGTATCTAAAAAAATGAGATCTAGGCAAATTATATTTATTAGATAATTGTTCAAAGGACATGAAACAATTATCCAAAAATAGATCACAAAATCGTACTATACCTTTAATTTTCCAAGCCAGATATGCTTCATCCATAATAGAGGGTTGAAAAAAGAAATTAGATATAATAGGACTTGCTAAAATAAATTGATTCAACCCAAAAATTTTTCGAAATTGAAACCATATACATGAAGTATGTTTAACTATTGGGTTATCCATTTGTTTATGCAATTTAGAAAGAGTAAAGGGAAGCAAAGTCCCTAAAATAGAACCCAATGAAAACCGTTGTAAAGAATTACATTCAAGATTTACCCAATGTGGACTTGAAGTTACGTTCAAGTCCCATAACCAAAATTTTAAATATCGAATGTTAATTGCCCAATAATAATATCTAAAATTTGGCAAAGCTAAACCCCACCTCCTTTTTAGATTTCTGTAAATGTCTTTTACCTAACCTAGGATTTTTGTTCTGCCATATATATGAGGAAATTTTGGAATCAACATTATCAAAAAAGGATTTTGGAATAAAAATTGGCACCACTTGAAATAAATATAAAAATTTAGGGAAAATAATCATCTTGATAACATTGATCTGACCGATCAATGACAGAGACATTGGTGACCATTTAGTAAACAAAAGTTTAATCTAATCAATTAAAGGTAAAAAATTAGTCTTCAATAAATCTTTATGCTTTTTCATAATTTTAACCTCTAAATATGTATAAGAGTCAGTAACCAATGTAAATGGTAAACATCCATAAACAGGAACCTGCTTATTTAGGGGAAATAGTTTGCTCTTATTAAGGTTCAATTTATAACCAGAAAAATTGCTAAACTGAGCCAGCAAAGATAAAATAACGGGAATAAATTTCTCAGGATTAGAGATATGTAATAACAAATCATCTGCATATAATGATAAGACCATAAGACCATAAGACAAAGGAGCAGAAGTAGGCCATTCGGCCCATCGAGTCTGCTCTGCCATTTTATCATGAGTTGATCCATTCTCCCATTTAGTCCGACTCCCCTGCCTTCTCCCCATAACCTTTGATGCCCTGGCTACTCAGATAACTATCAATCTCTGCCTTAAATACACCCAATGACCTGGCCTCCACTGCTGCCTGTGGCAACAAATTCCGTAGATTCACCACCCTCTGACTAAAAAAATTTCTTCGCATTTCTGTTCTGAATGGGCGCCCTTCAATCCTTAAGTCATGCCCTCTCGTACTAGACTCCCCCATCATGGGAAACAACTTTGCCACGTCCACTCTGTCCATGTCTTTCAACATTAACTTATGATAACTTATGTATTTCATTTCCACAGGTAATACCAAAAATGTTAAGTGAGTCTCGGATAGCAATTGCTAAAGGTTCAAGGGGAATATCAAATAATAATGGACTAAGAGGGCATCCCTGCCCAGTACCCCAAGGTAAACGAAAAAAAGGGAGATCTTTGATTGTTAGTACAAACCGAAGCTACAGGGGTATGATATATCAATTTAATCCAAGATGTAAATATTGGACCAAAATTAAATTTCTCAAACACACTAGAAACATAGAAACATAGAAAATAGGTGCAGGAGTAGGCCATTCGGCCCTTCGAGCCTGCACCGCCACTCAGTATGATCATGGCTGATCATCCGACTCAGAACCCTGTATTAGCCTTCCCTCCATACCCCCTGATCCCTTTAGCCACAAGGGCCATATCTAACTCCCTCTTAAATATAGCCAATGAACTGGCCTCAACTGTTTCCTGTGGTAGAGAATTCCACAGATTCACCACTCTCTGTGTGAAGAAGTTTTTCCTAATCTTGGTCCTAAAAGGCTTCCCCTTTATCCTCAAACTGTGACCCCTCGTTCTGGACTTCCCCAACATCAGGAACAATCTTCCTGCATCTAGCCTGTCCAATCCCTTTAGGATTTTACACGTTTCAATAAGATCCCCCCTTCAATTTTCTAAATTCCAACGAGTATAAGCCTAGTTGATCCAGTCTTTCATAATGTGAAAGTCCTGCCATCCCAGGAATCAATCTGGTGAACCTTCTTTGTACTCCCTCTATGGCAAGGATGTCTTTCCTCAGATTAGGGGACCAAAACTGCACGCAATACTCCAGGTGTGGTCTCACTGCAGTAGTACCTCCCTGCTCCTGTACTCGAATCCTCTTGCTATGAATGCCAGCATACCATTCGCCTTTTTCACCGCCTGCTGTACCTGCATGCTCACTTTCAATGACTGGTGTATAATGACACCCAGGTCTTGTTGCACCTCCCCTTTTCCTAATCAGCCACCATTCAGATAATAATCTGTTTTCCTGTTTTTGCCACCAAAGTGGATAAGCTCACTTTTATCCATATTAAATTGCATCTGCCATGAATGTGCCCACTCACCTAACCTATCCAAGCCACCCAGCATCCTCTTAGCATCCTCCTCACAGCTAACACTGCCGCCCAGCTTCCTGTCATCTGCAGACTTGGAGATGCTGCATTTAATTCCCTCATCTAAGTCATTAATATATATTGTAAACAACTGGGGTCCCAGCACTGAGCCTTGCGGTACCCCACTAGTCACTGCCTGCCATTCTGAAAAGGTCCACTAAATAAATATGGCCATTCAACTCTGTCGAAAGCTTTCTCAGCATCTAATGAAATAACACATTCCGGAGTGCTAAGTGAAGGAGTATAAACAATATTCATTAACCTCCTAATATTAAAAGATGAATAACAATTTTTAATAAATCCAGTTTGGTCCACAGAGATAATTTGAGGTAGTACCTTTTCTAACCTAGCTGCTAATATTTTAGAAAAAATTTTTGAATCTACATTCAAAAGAGATATCGGTCTGTATGATGCACAATCAGTAGGATCTTTATTCTTTTTAAGAATTAAAGAAATAGTAGCTCCATAAAACAATTATGCTAACTTACCTAATCTGATTGCTTCTTTAAATATTCTAGACAACGAAGGAGAAAGAATAGAGGAAAAAAACTTTTAAAAATTCCACTGTAAAACCATCTGGACCAGGTTCTCTGTCAGAATTCATTGAAGAAATAACAGCTGTTATTTTGTCATCCGTAACAGGAGTTTCTAATGTTAAACATTCTTCGGGTGATAATTTTGGAAAATTCAATTTCCTTAAAAAGTCATGCATGGTGTTAGGATCATGAGGAAAATCAGAGTGGTAGAAAGAGGTATAAGATTCTTGCAAAGTTTTGGTTTTCTCATCATGATCAACTGTCAGAGTGTCACCATGTTTACGGATCTTGATAATTTGACGCTTAACCGAAGCAGTTTTCAACTGATTAGTTAATAATTTACCCGATTTATCACTATTTAAAACTCACTTCTAGTTTTCATTAATTGATTTTCAATCGAAGATGTTAATAATAAGCTGTGTTCCATTTGAAGTTCTACTCTCTGTTTATAAAGCTCCTTACTAGGAGCAATAAAATATTTCTTATCAATTTCTTTAATTTTGTCAACCAGCAAAAGTGTTTCATTCTTAATACGTTTTCTCAAACCAACAGAATAAGAAATAATCTGTCCGCGGATGTAAGCTTTAAAAGTGTCCCATACTGTCCCATTAGAGATCTCTTCTGTAATATTAGTTGAAAAGAAGAAATCAATCTGTTCCTTCATAAACTTAACAAAGTCCGGGTCTTGAAGCAAATTAGAATTAAATTGCCATTGCCTAATAGTAGAAGTATCCATTAACTTGATAGAAAGTTTCATTGGAGCATAATCAGAAATGGTGATAATGTCATAATTGCAGTCAATTACAGATGGAATTAAGCGAGAGTCAATAAAAAAGTAGTCAATTCGAGAATAAGAATGATAAACATGTGAGAACAATGAAAACTCTTCATCCTTAGGGTATAGAAATCTCCAAATTTCTGAAATTCCAGCGTCAATCATAAAAGAGTTAATAAGAGTAGCCGACTTATTCGGTAAAGCCTGACTAGATATGGATTTATCCATCAGGGGATTTAAACAACAATTAAAACCACCTCATTATCAACATATACTCATTTAAATTAGGAAAAGAAGTGAATAATTGCTTTAAAAATTTGGGATAATCCACATTTGGAGCATAAGAATTAACCATAGCAACTTTTAAAAATAAAAAGTAACCCAGTAATTAACAAAAATCTACCACTAGGATGTGAAATAATGTCTTGATGAGTAAATGTAATTGAGGAATCTATAGAAATTGAAACTCCTTATACTTTGGCTTGGGAGTTTGAATGGTACTGTTATTTCTTCCAAAACCTAAAGAAACATTGATTATCCTTTTTCCTCACATGAGTTTCTTGTGCAAAAATAATGTGAGCATTCAGTCTTTGGAATACTTTAAAATCTTTTTTCTGTTTTATGGGATGGTTTAAACCATTTGTGTTCCAAGAGACAGAATTAATAATCTGAGCCATAATTTAATGTTAACCTTTTGGTATATAAGGAGTTAACCATAATGTAAACTCAGGAAATCGGAAGAGGAATAAATATTCAGAGCGGAACCGAAATCACGACACTGCAGACCTCTTTGTAGTACTGAATCAGCCCAATAGAAAAAATTAATAAAGAAAGAAAAGACCCCCTGCCCTCCACCCCTGAAATCTCGAAACTACGCCAGAGAAGGCTAGAGAAAGAACAAAGAACTAATACTAAATGCTAATATAATGGAACTGGAGTCTCACTGGCCTCGGTTTGAATTCGGAGGGTGGTTTCGGACGCAATGTACAGTGAGCGTAGTCGAGCAATGGAGGATCGTCGGGGAATACAGAACTAAACGCATCCTTTAAAAGTTGAGAGAAGAATTTGGAAGGGTCTCCTTCCTTGACATCCTTGGGGAGACCAATCATACGTAAGTTCTGTCTTCTAGATCGGCTTTCAAGATCAATAATCTTCAATTTAAAATGTTCCAGTTGTTTAGTCGTCAAAGATAATTTCTGCTCCAAATTCTTGATTTTCAAATCTCTCTTCTGAGATTCAATGTCTAATTCAGTAATTTCACTTTGATGTTGCTTAATTTCACAATCAAGCGATTTCAGAGTCCGTGATTGACTTTAAATCTTCTTTAAAACTTTGACGTTGTTGTTCAAAATTTTCATCTAAAAGATTCAACAGAATATCATAAGATAAATCCATTTGCTTAGGTTCACGCTTTTCTCCCCCTATTCCCGTGGGAATCCCTCCCATTTTTAGGTTCACGCCCTTTAGATCTTGTACTTATTTCTTCAGATTTCACAGTTACATTTCAGGGAAAAATCAGTAGTATAGAATAAATCTTCTAGCATAGGTAAAAATAAATTCAGTAAGGAAGATCTTAAGTTAAAAAAATGTAACGGTAATGGAGCGAAGCCAAAGACAACCTCACTCCATGAGCTCCTTCTGGAGAATCTTCTGGCTGTCCAACATTTTTGTTTTCTTCTGGAAGGTTACCATTTCACAGCGTTAGTTAACCACAAACTCCTTGTTAATGTGATGGCCAAAATATCAGACCCTTGGTCTGCACAGCAGCAACGTCACCTGGAATCATATCAGAGCTCACAACTGATGTACAACATATCAAGGGGAAAAATAATGCCGTGGCTGATTGCCTGTCACAGCCAGCCATTGGGACCATACGCATAGGAGTTGATTATGCTGGCATGGCAGTCAACCAGGCTACTGACCCAGAGATCCAGGCTTACCAAACAGCAGTCATGGGTCTATGGTGGCTGATATTAAGTTCAGGGAAGCTGAGGTCTCTCTCCTGTGCAATGTCTCAACTGGTCATCCTTGCCCCATCATGCTCACAAACTGTTTTCGACTCCATACGTGACCTCTTGCATCAGACCGGAAGGCCTCACAGAAACTGGTTACATTGAAGTTTGTGGGGCACAGCCTTCGTAAGGGCACGTGTGATTGGACTGCAGCCTGAGTGGAGGCCAGCGGGCAAAAATTAACCATCATGTTCAGGCACCATTGGCACCTTTTGAGATCCCTGAGTGACAGTTTGACCATGTCAACGTGGACCTTGTGGTTCTCTTCTCCCTCCTGTGGTTTCACACACCTCCTTACCATGGTGGGTTGAACCACCAGGTGGCCAGGGGTTGTCCTGCTAGCAGTGATGTCGGCCGCAGATGTGGCTCGCGCATTTATCAGCACCAGGTTTGCTCGGTTTGGCACCATATCTGATATTCCCTCTCATTGTGCTCCCCAGTCATTTCAAACCTCTGGGCTGCGATGGCCCGGAGCCTCGGTGTTAGGCTACCTCACACCACGGCTTATCACCCGCAGTCTAATGGCCTCTGTGAGCAATTTCACCGCTCCTTAAGGGCTGCTCTGAGGTCTTCCCTAACGGACAAGTGTTGGCATGATCATCTTCCGTGAGTGCTGCTGGGATTCAGAACAGCTCTCAGAGAGGACCTGCATTTGTCCATGGCTGAGTAGTTATACAGGCAACCATTATGAGTGCCAGGTGATTTTACCCCTGATGCCACTATCTCCTGGTTGGCCTCTCAATAGCGTCCCACCCTCCTCGGTAAACTCGATGCCTTTTCACCTATTCCTACCTCCCATCACGGCACATTGCACTCTTGGGTTCCTGTTGATCTACTTTACACTTCATTTGTTTTCATCTGCATGATGCACACCAACATCCCCTTATGCTCCCCTATGATGGCCCGTTCCGTGTTTTGGAATGGAGAGAAAAGACGTTTATCATAGATAAGTGGGGGTAGATCTGAATGTGTTTCAGCAGATCACCTTAAACAGGCCTACCAAGATTTGGAGGATTCACTACCATGCTCCTGGTGTCACAACATGACTATGAGTGTGTCAACACACCTCTGGACACACCAAAGGCACCTGCTGCTCTTCCACCCATGGAACACAGGAACCGAGCTGACAATTCCGGTTTTAGTGAATTGTGTGGGGTAATGTAATTGGTGGAAATGTACTTAATTCACAACCACCGACATTGACTTAGGTTTCACTTTGAGAAGCTGGTCTGACGTGACGATGTAATTACATGAAGTCCTGTGCTTTGTGTTCAGGACTTCAACACACAATGTTGTGCTGGCCTTTTAACCTACTCTATGATCAGTCTAAGAGGTCCTTCCCCCATAGCCCTCTAGTTTTCTAACATCCATGTCCCTCTCTTAAATGCAACACTCACAACATGCTGGAGGAACTCAGCAGGTCGGGCAGCATCCGTGGAAATGATCAGTCAACGTTTCGGGCTGGAACCCTTCATCAGGAATGTAGAGAGAAGGGGCAGAGGCCCTATAAAGAAGGTGGGGGGGGGGGAGGGTGGGAAGGAGAAGGCTGGTAGGTTCCAGGTGAAAAACCAGTAAGGGGAAAGATAAAGGGGTGGGGGAGGGGAGGCAGGGAGGTGATAGGCAGGAAAGGTGAAGAAAGAATAGGGGAAAACACAATGGGTAGTAGAAGGAGGTGGAACCATGAGGGAGGTGATAGGCAGCTGGGGGAGGGGGCAGAGTGACACAGGGATAGAGGAAGGGAGGGGGAGGGAATTACTGGAAGTTGGAGAATTCTATGTTCATACGAAGGGGCTGCAGACTACCTAGATGGTATATGAGGTGTTGCTCCTCCAACCTGAGTTTAGCCTCATCATGGCAGTAGAGGAGGCCATGTATGGACATATCTGAATGGGAGTGGGAAGCAGAGTTGAAGTGGGTGGCGACTGGGGATTATTTTGTGTTCCCTCTCTTAAATGTCCCAAGTGTACCTGCGTTTACTACCACCCTTGGCTGAGCATTCCACATACCCGTCTCTCACCATATATAAAAAAACTTCTAATATACCCTCTACAGTTTCTTTCAATCACCATAAAATGATGCCCCCTCATATTAGCCATTCCCACACTGGGAAAAAGTCACTGTCTGTCCACTCTATCTATGCCTCTTAACTTGTACACCTTTATCAAGTCACCTCTCAATCCCCTTCACTCCAAAGAGAAAGGTCCTTGCTTGCTCAACCTCTCTTCATAGGACATGCTCTCTAACCCAGGCAACATCCCGGTAAATCTCTTTTGATATTACAAAACAATCACTTAGTTTGCATTAAAACTTAGTCTTTCCCAGATTCATGAAATTGTTATAATTCCAGATTAGTTACAGCAACAATAAATGACAGCATGATTTGGAGAATTGCCATAAGTAACAGTTTGAAATGTTCTAGCTAAGAATCACTGTTGAATCACTGGCATTTTAATGGCTATATTTGCTTATTGCTTTGAAAGCCCTTGACACGGTGTTATTTTTGAATTGCAGTGACTGTTGTTATATATGCAAATGAAGCAGACATTATGAGCAAGTGACATTCATATAAAAACTGAGCT
Source organism: Mobula birostris (assembly GCF_030028105.1). Taxonomy (NCBI): domain Eukaryota; kingdom Metazoa; phylum Chordata; class Chondrichthyes; order Myliobatiformes; family Myliobatidae; genus Mobula; species Mobula birostris. The sequence continues at coordinate 6,493,314 of NC_092387.1, read as the reverse complement.
GCTTACATACGCAGTGTTCATCTGTTTTTGTTTATTTAGAGCACAGAACAGCCTCTTTCGGCCTGACAATCCACATTGCTCAGCAACCCGTGATTTAACCCGAGCCTAATTACAGGTCAATGTACAATGACAAATGAACCTACTTACCGGTACGTCTGGGTGGAAAGCTGTGCGGTGATGGGGAGAATGCACAAACTCCTTACAGATGATGCCAGAATTGAACTCTGAATGCTGTCGCTTTGAACTGTAATAGCCTCTTGCTGACAGCTATGCTACCATTGGAATGCTCGTGCTGTTCCAGTTAGACTGTGGGCAATAAAACGGGGAGATTCAAGATTTGCTGTCATTTCCAGTACACAAGTGTAAAGGGAAACAAAATTAATTGTTACTATTCATCCAATGTACCACAAAAAATACAATAAGACAGAGAACACAATAATAATGAAAACACACAATAAATATAAATACATAAGATAGCTTATATACATTGATTGTATGTCTATATAGTGACACTAGGCTATACATAAGGTGACTGACAGGAAATATAAAGAAGTGGTGGAGTTAGTGGGTGGAGGTGAGATGTTGATCAGCCTTACGGCTGGGGAAAGTAAATGCTTTTGAGTCTCATGTCCTGGTGTGGATGCTACGCAGTCTCCCCCCTGATGGGAGTGGGACAAACAACCCATGAGCAGGGTAGGCACTATTCTTCAGGATATACTACGTGTATTCCTTGATATACTACATGTCCCTGATGGTGGGCGGGCTCAAGCTGGTGATGAGATGGGCAATGTTGACGATCAGCCGGAGAGCCTTTCTCTCCGCTGCAGAGCAGTTTTCATACCAAACAGTGACATAGCTTGATAGGATGCTCTCTACTGTGCATCTACAGAATGACACAAGAGATAAATAGTCAAAGTCCAGCTCTCTTCACCTTCCTCAGAAAGTAGAGGCTTTGGTGAGCTTTCTTGACTGTGCAGCATCTGTTCTGGGATCATCAGAGCGCCAATGTCACAAAAGAGAGAGCAATGTCATGGCAGAGAGATCAATGTCAGTGAAGACAGATCAATGTCACTGAAGAGAGATCAATGTCAGTGACTAGAGATCAATGTCAATGACTAGAGATCAATGTCACCGATGAGTTTCAATGTCAGTAATGAGAGATCAATATCACTGATGAGAGATCGATGTCACAGAAGTGAGATCAATGTCAGAGAAGAGAGACCAATCTGACTGAACAAAGATCAATGTCAGAGAAGAGAGATCAATGTCACTGAAGAGAGATCAATGTAACTGATGAGAGATCAATGTCGTTGATCAGAGAAGTATGTGAGTGATAGAGATCAATGTCAGTGATGAGAGATCAATGTCACTGAAGAGAGATCAAGGTCAGTGAAGAGAGATCAATATCACTGATGAGAGATCAGAGTTGTTGAAGAGAGAACAATGTTACTGATGAGAGCTCAATGTCACTGAAGAGAGGTCAATGTCACTAATGAGAGGTCAATGTCACTGAAGAGAGATCAAGGTCAGTGAAGAGAGATCAATATCACTGATGAGAGATCAATGTTGAAGAGAGAACAATGTTACTGATGAGAGTTCAATGTCACTAATGAGAGATCAATGTCACTGAAGAGAGATCAAGGTCAGTGAAGAGAGATCAATATCACTGATGAGAGATCAATGTTGAAGAGAGAACAATGTTACTGATGAGAGTTCAATGTCACTAATGAGAGATCAATGTCACTGAAGAGAGATCAAGGTCAGTGAAGAGAGATCAATATCACTGATGAGAGATCAATGTAACTGATAAGAGATCAATATTGAAGAGAGAACAATGTTACTGATGAGAGCTCAATGTCACTGAAGAGAGATCAATGTCACTAATGAGAGATCAATGTCAATGAAGAGAGATCAATGTTACTGACGAGAGATCAAACCCACTGATGAGATATCAATGTCACTGATGAGAGATCAATGTTGATAAAGAGAGATCAATCTCAGTGATAGAGGTCAATGCCACCGAAGAGAGGTCAACGTCACTGAAGAGAGCAATGTCACTGATGAGAGATCGATGTGACTGAGCTGAGAACAATGTCACTGATGAGAGATCAAAGTCAGTGAAGAGGGATCAATATCACCGATGAGAGATCAATGTGAGTGAAGAGAGATCAATGTGAGTGATGAGAAATCAATGTCACCGAAGAGGGATCAATGTCATTGAAGAGAGATCAATGTCATTGAAGCGAGATAAATGTCAGTGATGAGAGATCAATGATACTGATGTGATAGAAAGATACTGATGAGAGAACAATGTCATTGAAGAGAGATCAATGTTAGTGATAAGAGATCAATACCACTGAAGAGAGAACAATGTCAATGTTGTGAGATCAGTATTACTGAAGTGAGATCAATGGCACAGAGGAGAGGTCAACGTCAATGAAGAGAATTAAGTGTCACTGCTGTGATATCAGTCTCACTGATGAGAGATTTATGTCAGTGAATTGTAATCAATGTCATTGTTGAGAGGTTAATATCAGTGAAGTGAGATCAATGTCATTGATGAGAGCTCAATGACACTGAAGAGAGATCACTGTCACTGATGAGAGATCAATTTTATTGATGAGAGATCAATGCCGGTGATGAGAGATCAATATCAGTGATGAGAGATCAATGTCACTAAAGCAAGATAAATGTCAGTGATGAGAGATCAGTGTCATTAAGAGAGATCAATGCCCATGAGGAGAGAACAATGTCAGTGATAAGAGATCAATATTACTGAAGTGAGATCAATAGCACAGAAGAGAGATCAACGTCAATGAAGAGAAATCAGTGTCAGTGCTGTGAGATCAATATCACTGATGAGAGATTTATGTCAGTGAATTTAAATCAATGTCATTGTTGAGAGATTAATATCAGTGAAGTGATATCAATGTCATTGATGAGAGATCAATGTTGCTGAGGAGAGATCAATGCCGGTGATGAGAGATCAAAATCAGTGATGAGAGACCAGTGTAACTGATGTGAGATCACTGTCTGTGAAGAGAAATCAATGTCAGTGATGAGAAATCATTGTCACTGTAGACAGATCAATGTCACTGAAGAGAGATCAATGTTAATGATAAGAGATGAATACCACTGAAGGAAGATCAATGTCAATGATGAGAGATCAATGTCACTGAAGAGAGAGCAATGCCAATTTTGAGAGATCAATATCACTGAAGTAAGATCAATGTCACTGATGTGAGATCAATATCAATGATTAATGTCAGTGAAATGAGATAAATGTCACTGTTCAGAGATTAATATCAGTGAAGAGAGATTAATGTCAGTGATTAGAGTTCAATATCAGTGCTGAGAGATCAGTGCCACTGATGAGAGATGAATGCCAGTGAAGAGAAATCAATTTCAGTGATGTGAGATCAATGTCACTGAAGAGAGATCATTGTCACTGATGAGAGATCAATGTCATTGATGTGCGATCCACGTTATTGATGAGAGGATCAATATAACTGATGTGATATTAATGTCAGTGATGAGAGATCAATGTCATTAAGAGAGATCAATGTCAATGAGGAGAAATCAGTGTCACTGATGTGATATCAGTAACACTGATGTGATATCAGTAACACTGATGTGATATCAATATCACTGATGCAAGATCAATGTCAGTGACTTGAGATCAATGTCTGTGACGAGAGATCGATGTCACTGAAGAGAGATCAATGTCATTGAAGAGAGGTCAATGTCATTGAAGAGAGGTCAATGTCATTGAAGCGAGATAAATGTCAGTGATGAGAGATCAATGATACTGTGTGATAGAAAGATACTGATGAGAGAACAATGTCACTGAAGAGAGATCAATGCCAGTGATAAGAGATCAATACCACTGAAGAGAGAACAATGTCAATGTTGTGAGATCAGTATTACTGAAGTGAGATCAATGGCACAGAAGAGAGGTCAACGTCAATGAAGAGAATTAAGTGTCACTGCTGTGATATCAGTCTCACTGATGAGAGATTTATGTCAGTGAATTGTAATCAATGTCATTGTTGAGAGGTTAATATCAGTGAAGTGAGATCGATGTCATTGATGAGAGCTCAATGACACTGAAGAGAGATCACTGTCACCGATGAGAGATCAATGTTATTGATAAGAGATCAATGTTGCTGAGGAGAGATCAATGCCGGTGATGAGAGATCAATAACAGTGATGAGAGACTAGTGTAACTGATGAGAGATCACTGTCTGTGAAGAGAAATCAATGTCACAGAAGAGAGATCAATATCAGTGATGAGAGATGAATGTCACTGAAGGGAGATCAATGTCAATGACGAGAGATCAATGTCACTGAAGGGACATCAATATCACTGATGTGAGATCAATGCCATTGTTGAGAGACTAACGTCAGTGAAGAGAGATCTATGTCATTGATCAGAGTCTAACGTCACTGAAGACAGATCAATGTTAGTGATGAGAGTTCAACGTTAGTGATGAGAGATCAATATCTGTGACAAGAGATTAATATCATTGAAGAGAGATCAATGTCAGTGATGAAAGTTCAATGTCACTGATTAGAGATCAATGTCAGTGATGAGAGATCAATATTAGAGTTGAGAGATTAATGTCAAGGAGGAGAAATCAGTGTTACTGATGTGATATCAATATCACTGATGAAAGATCAATGTCACTAAAGCAAGATAAATGTCAGTGATGAGAGATCAGTGTCACCGATGAGAGATAAATGTTACTGATGTGATACAAAGTTACTGATGAGAGAACAATGTCACTGAAGAGAGAACAATGTCAGTGATAAGAGATCAATATTACTGAAGTGAGATCAATGGCACAGAGGAGAGATCAACGTCAATGAAGAGAAATCAGTGACAGTGCTGTGAGATCAATATCACTGATGAGAGATTTATGTCAGTCAATTTAAATCAATGTCATTGATGAGAGCTCAATGGCACTGAAGAGAGATCCATGTCACTGATGAGAGATCAATATTGCTGAGGAGAGATCAATGCCGGTGATGAGAGATCAATATCAGTGATGGGAGACCAGTGTAACTGATACGAAATCACTGTCTGTGAAGAGAAATCAATGTCAGTGATGAGAGATCATTGTCACTGTAGACAGATCAATGTCACTGAAGAGAGATCAATGTTAGTGATAAGAGATGAATGCCACTGAAGGGAGATCAATGTCAGTGATGAGAGATCAATGTGATTAAGAGAGATCAATGTCAGTGAGGAGAAATCAGTGTCACTGATGTGATATCAGTAACACTGATGTGATATCAATATCACTGATGAAAGATCAATGTCAGTGATTTGAGATCAATGTCTGTGACGAGAGATCAATGTCATTGAAGAGAGGTCAATGTCATTGAAGCGAGATAAATGTCAGTGATGAGAGATCAATGATACTGTGTGATAGAAAGATACTGATGAGAGAATAATGTCATTGAAGAGAGATCAATGGCAGTGATAAGAGATCAATACCACTGAAGAGAGAACAATGTCAATGTTGTGAGATCAGTATTACTTAAGTGAGATCAATGGCACAGAGGAGAGGTCAACGTCAATGAAGAGAATTAAGCGTCACTGCTGTGATATCAATCTCACTGATGAGAGATTTATGTCGGTGAATTGTAATCAATGTCATTGTTGAGAGGTTAATATCAGTGAAGTGAGATCAATGTCATTGATGAGAGTTCAATGATATTGATGAGAGATCAATTTTGCCAAGGAGAGATCAATGCTGGTGATGAGAGATCAATATCAGTGATGAGAGACTAGTGTAACTGATGAGAGATCACTGTCTGTGAAGAGAAATCAATGTCACCGAAGAGAGATCAATATCAGTGATGAGAGATGAATGTCACTGAAGGGAGATCAATATCAGTGATGAGAGATCAATGTCACTGAAGAGAGAGCAATGCCAATTTTGAGAGATCAATATTACTGAAGTAAGATCAATGTCACTGATGTGAGATCAATGTCAATGATGAGAGATTAATGTCAGTGAAGAGAGATTAATGTCAGTGATTAGAGTTCAATATCAGTGCTGAGAGATCAGTGTCACTGATGAGAGATGAATGTCAGTGATGAAAGTTCAAAGTGCCGGTAGAGAAATCAATGTCAGTGAAGATAGATGAATGTCAATGAAGAGAAATTAATGCTGGTGATGAGAGAACAATGTCACTGATGAGAGATGAATATCATTGAAGAGGGATCAATGTCACTGATGAGAGAGCTATGTCAGTAATGAGAGATCAATGTAATTGAAGCGAGATCAATTTCAGTGATGAAAGATGAATGTCACTGATGAGATATCAATGTCAGTGATGAGAGATCAATATCATAGTTGAGAGATTAATGTCAGTGATGAGAGATCAATGTCACGGTAGAGAAATCAATGTCAGTGAAGATAGATGAATGTCAATAAAGAGAAATCAATGTCAGTGATGAGAGATCAATGTCATTGAAATGAGATCAATGTCACTGATGAAAGATTAATGTCAGTGAAGAGAGATCTATGTCACTGATGAGAGGTCAATGTCACTAAAAAGAGATGAATGCCACTGAAGACAGATCAATGTCTCTGATGAGAGATGAATGCAACAGTTGACAGATGGATGTCATTGAAGAGAGATCAATGTCACTGATGAAATATCAATGTCACTGATGAGAGATCAAAGTCACGGTAGAGAAATCATGTCAGTGAAGACAGATGATTGTCAATGAAGAGAAATTAATGTCAGTGTCACAGTGGGGTGCTGGGAACGGACCCAAATGCGAGCCACAGACACTGAAGTACAAGGAATAGGGCTTGACTAGAGTAGGGACGTGACAGGATACAGGCAAGGAGCAGGGTCAAGAGCTTGGGCAAGGGAAAACTGAACCAGGACTAGAAACCATGGACTAGGAGACAAGGTATTGACTCCGAGCCCGAGACTGGACAAGGACCCAGAACCTGCGTCTTGCCTTAGGCTCGGACCCCAGAACCAGGCAAGGACATGACATGGCTTCAGGACAGGACGTGGCTGGGAACTAGAGGCCTGAGCTTGGAGACAGGCTGGGGCTTTTGCTCTTGAGACTTGGGGCTTGGGTCTTGAGCTTGGAGGCTGGCTGGGGTCTTGGATATTGAGTCTGGAGCTTGGAGTCCTGCTGGGGTCTTGGGTCCTGAGCTTGGAATCTGGGGATTTCAGGCTTGTATTCTTGGAGTTTGGCTTGGGATCCTCGAGGCTTGTGTTCTTGGAGCTTGGTTTGGGATCCTCGAGGCTAGTATTCTTGGAGCTTGGCTTGGGATCCTCGAGGCTGGGGTACTTGAATCTTGACTGCTGGATCCTCGAGGCTGGGGTACTTGGAGCTTGGCAGCGGGGTCTTCGGGGCTTGGGTTCTTGGAGCTTGGCTGTGGGGTCTTCGAAGCTGGGGTTCTTGGAGCTTGGCTGCGTGGTCTTCAAGGCTGGGGTTCTTGGAGCTTGGCTGCGGGCTCTTCGAGGCTGAGGTTCTTGGAGCTTGGCTGCAGAATCTTCGTCTTGAAATGCAGAGGCTGATAACTTGGAGGCTGGAGATGAGAGACAGACTGGGAACTGAGCATCAACATAGAGCCAGGACTTGTCCTTTGAAAAGCTGAGACTCATTGTTAACACGACACCAACATGAGAGAGGACAGTACATAGACATAGAGCCGGGACTTATACTTGACAAGCCGGGACTCAACCTCTCCACACCAAAGTGGGACAGGTCCACCTGTTGGGTAATGGCAGGATGGCCCGACTTACCCAACAGAGGCAAAGACAAGACAAGACATGCCCCCCACAGTGCTACGGCAGAACGGCCTGACTCACCCCACGGAGGTGAGGAAAAGAAGAGACAAACACCAAAGAATGACAGACAGTTCCATCTTTGCTTTGGGGTTGCTCTGAGTTGCAGTTACAGCCAGCAACCTCCACTGGCTACAGAAACAGCCAGATCCCTACCTACCTCGAGTGGCTGAAGGCCACTCAGCTGGCCCAGGAAACAGCCAAATCCACACCGCAAAGACTACGCCAATGAGTGGCAACAAGGCTTCATGAAGCAGTGGTCCTTCAACCAGGCCTAGAGATCACAAATGGTTTCACTAGCCTTCCAACAGCAGGTTGCTCCAAGGGGGACTGACAAGACAAACCAGCAGCCCACACTCACTCCCAAGGCTACTTATATTCAAAGCCCCAAGATGGGAATCAGATGCCTATGCTTAACTCAATCAAACGAGGGACAGCTGGAAGACCCAGAGTCCTGAGTCCACGGACCGGACCACGAACCAGAATGCGGACTTCACGGACCGGACCATGACAGTCAGTGATGAGAGATCAATCTCACTAATGAAAGATCAATGTCAGTGAAAAGAGATCAATGTCAGTAAAGAGAGATCAATGTCACTAATGAGAGATGAATGCAACTGATGAGAGGTCAATGTCAGTCATGAGAGAACAAGAAGCGAGATCAATGTCACTGATCAGAGATGAGTGCCACTGATGTGAGATCATGTCCCTGATGAGAGATCACTGTTAGTGATGTAAGACAATATTAGTGATGAGAGAAAAATGTCACTGAAGAGAGATCAGTGTCACTGAGAGATCATTGTCAATGAAGAGAAATCAGTGTCACTCATGTGAGATCAATATCACTGATGAGAGATCAAAGTCAATGAATTGAGATCAATGCCATTGTTGAGAGATTAATGTCACTGAAGAGAGATCAATGTTACTGATGAGAGATCAATGTCAGTGAGGGAAAATCAGTGTCACTGTTGTGAGATCAATGTCAATGATGAGCGATGAATGTCAGTGAATTGAAACCAATGTCACTGTTCAGAGATTAATGTCAGTGATGAGAGTTCAATGTCACTGAAGAGACTTCAGTGTCACTGAAGAGAAATCAATGTTACTGATGAGAGATCATTGTCACCAATGGGAGATCAATGTCTCTGAAGAGAGATCAATGGTACTGATGCAAGATCAATGTCATTGAAGAGAGATCAGTGTCACTGACGAGAGATCGATGCTACTGAAGAGATATCAATGTTGGTGAAGAGAAATCAAGCTCAGTGAAGAGAGATCAATGTCACTGAGGAGAGAACAATGTCAATGATGAGAGATTAATGTCTCTTATGAGAGATCAATGTCAGTGATGAAAGATCAATGTCGGCTAAGAGAGATCAATGTCACTGATGAGGGAACAATGTCAGTGATAACAAAACACTGTCACTGAAGAGAGATCAATGTCACTAATGAGATATGAATGTATCTGAAGAGAGATCAATCTCAGTGATGAGAGATCAATGTCATTGAAGAGAGATCAATGTTACTGAAGTGAGATCAATGTCACTGCTGAGAGATCAACGTCACTGATGAAATATGAATGCCACTGATGAGATATCAATGCAACTGAAGAGAAATCAATTTCACTGATGATAGATCAATGTCAGTGAAGAAAGATCAATATCAATGATGAGAGATCAATATCACTGAAGTGAGATCAATGTCACTGATGAGAGATCAATGTCAATGATGAGAGTTGACTGCGACTGAAGAAAGATCTACGTTACTGATTGGAGACAATGTTAATGATGAGAGAGTCACTGAAGATATACCAATACCACTGATGAAAGACAGTGTCACTGAAGGGAGATCTGCATCAGTGAAGAGACATCTATGTCACAGACGAGGGATCAATGTCAGTGATGAGAGATCAACGTCGGTGATGACAGATCAATGTTACTGAAGAGAGGTCAATGTCAATGTTTAGAGATCAATATCACTGAAATGAGGTCAATGTCACTGATGACAGATCAATGTCAGTGAGGAGAATTCAGTGTCACTGATGTGAGGTCAACATCACTGAAGAGAGATCAGTGTCAATGATGAGAGATCAATATCAGTGATGAAGGATCAGTGTCACTGATTAGAGATCAATATCAGTGAAGCGAAATCAATGTTAGTGATGAGAGATCAATATCACTGAAGAGAAAACAATGTTATTGAAGATTTATCAATATCATTGAAGAGGGATAAAAGTTAGTGATGAGAAATCAATGTCACTAACGAGAGATCTGTGTCACTGAAGAGAGATGAATGTCACTGAAGACAGATCAATATCAATGATTAGTTTTCACTGTCAGTGATGAGAGATCAATGGCACTGATGTGAGATCAATGTCACAATGAGAGATCAATATCAGTGAAGAGGGAACAATGCCACTGATGAGATATCAATGTCAGTGATGACAGATCAATGTCATTGCAGAGAGATCAATGCCACTGATGTTAGATAAATGTCACAACGAGAGAGCAATATCAGTGAAGAGAAAGCAATGTCACTGATGAGAGAACAATTTCCCTGATCAGAGATGAATATCACTGAAGACTGATCAAGGTCAGTATAAGTGTTCAGTGTCACTGATGTGAGATCAAAGTCACTGAAGAAAGATGAAGCAACACACATCAAAGTTGCTGGTGAACGCAGCAGGCCAGGCAGCATCTGTAGGAAGAGGTACAGTCGATGTTTCAGGCCGAGACCCTTCGTCAGGACTAACTGAAGGAAGAGTGAGTAAGGGATTTGAAAGTGTGAGGGGGAGGGGGAGATCCAAAATGATAGGAGAAGACAGGAGGGGGAGGGATAGAGCCAAGAGCTGGACAGGTGATAGGCAAAAGGGGATACGAGAGGATCATGGGACAGTGACATGTCACTGATGAGATATCAATGCCGCTGAAGAGAAATCAATTTTACTGATGAGAGATCAACATCAGTGAAGAGAGATCAATGTCAGTAATGAAAGATCAATATCACTGAAGAAAGAACAATATCAATGTTGAAAAATCAATATCACTAAAATGAGATCAACTTCACTGATGAGAGATCAATATTACTGATGTGAGACAATGTTAGTGATGAGAGGACAATGTCACTGAAGATATACCAATGTCACTGATGAGAGACAGTGTCACTGAAGAGAGATCAATGTCAATAATGAGAGATCAATGTCTGTGATGATAGATCAATGTCACTGTATAGAGGTCAATGTCAATGTTTAGAGATCAATATCACTGAAGTGAGGTCAATGTCACTGATCAGAGATCAATGTCAATGACAAGAAATCAATGTCACTGATGTGAGATCAAGATCACTGAAGAGATTTCAATGTCACTGATGAGGGATAGTGTCACTGAAGAGAGATCAGTGTCAGTGATGAGAGATAAATGTTACTGATGAGAGTTCAATGTCACTGAAGGTAAATCAATGTCACTGATGTGAGATCAATGTCATTGAAGGAAGATCAATGTCAATGATGAGAGATCAATATCACTGAAGTGAGATCAATGTCACTGATGAGAGATCAATGTCATTGATGAGAGTTGAAAGCCACTGAGGAGAGATCTACGTTAATGATGTGAGACAATGTTAATCATGAGAGATCAATGTCACTGAAGATATACCAATACCACTGATGAGAGACAGTGTCACTGAAGAGAGATCTGTATCAGTGAAGAGACATCAATATCACAAATGAGAGATAAATGTTACTGAAGAGAGGTCAATGTCAATGTTTAGAGATCAATATCACTGAAGTGATATCAATGTCACTGAAGAGAGATGAAAGACACTGATGAGATATCAATGTCATTGAGGAGAAATCACTGCCACTGATGTGAGATCAATATAACTGAACAGAGATCAATGTCACTGAAGAGAGATCAGTGTCATTGAGGAGAAATCACTGCCAAGATGTGAGATGAATATAACTGAAGAGAGATCAATGTCACTGATGAGAGATCAATGTCACTGACGAGAGATCAATGTCATTGAGGAGAAATCACTGTCACTGATGTGAGATCAATATCACTGAAGAGAGATCAATGTCACTGATGAGAGATCAATATCAGTGATGAGAGAACAATGTCACTGATAAGACATCAATGTCAATGAGGAGAAATCGGTGTCACAGATGTGAGGTCAGTATCAGTGATAAGATATCAATGTTAGTGAAATGAGACAAATGTCACTGTTCAGAGATTAATGTCAGTGAAGAGAGATCAATGTCACTGATGAGCGATCAAAGTCACTGATAAGAATTCAATTTCAGTGTTGAGAGATCAATATCAATGATTAGAGATTAATGTCACTGATGAGATTTTAATGTTACGGTAGAAAAATCAATGTCCGTTAAGATAGATTAATGTCAATGATGAGAGATCAATATCACTGATGAGGATCAATGTCACTGATGAGGATCAATGTCAATGATGAGAGAACAACGTCACTGATGAGAGATGAATGTCACTGAAGACAGATCAATGTCAGTATCAGTGTTCAGTTTCACTGCTGAGAGATCAATGTCAATGATGGGAGTTGAATGCCACTGAGGAGAGATCTATGTTACTGATTGCAGACAATGTTAATGATGAGAGATCAATGTCACTGAAGAAATATCAATATCACTGACGAGAGACTGTGTCACCAAAGGGAGATCTGTATCAGTGAAGAGACATCAATGTCACAGATGAGATTTCAATGTCAGTGAAGAGAGATCAATGTTACTAAAGAGAGGTCAATGTCAATGTTTAGAGATCAATATTACTGAAGAGAGATCAATGTCACTGATTGGAGATCAATGTCAGTGAGGAGAAATCAATTTTAATGATGAGAGATCAAAGTCAGTGAATGATTAGTGTTCACTGTCAGTGATGAGAGATCAATGTCACTGATGTGAGATAAATTTCACAATGACAGATCAATATCAGTGAAGAGAAATCAATGTTGCATAATAGATATCAATGTCAGTGAAGAGAGTTCAATATCACTGATGAGAGATGAAGACCAGTGAAGCAAGATCAATGTCATTAATGAGAGACCAATGTCAGTGAAGAGAGATCAATTTCTCTGATCAGAGATGAATGTCACTGAAGACCGTCAATGTCAGTATCAGTGTTCCGTGTCACTGCTGAGAGATCAACATCACTGATGAAAGATGAATGCCACTGAAGAGATATCAATGTGCTGAAGAGAAATCAATTTCACTGATGACAGATCAATGTCAGTCAAGAGAGATAAATGTCACTGATGAGAGGTCAATGTCACTGTTGAGAGATCAATATCACTGAGGAGAGAGCTATGTTACTGATGTGAGACAATGTTAATGATGAGAGAACAATCTCACTGAATGTATACCAATGTCACTGATGAGACATTGTGCCACTGAAGAGAGAACAATGTCTTTGAAAAGAGATCAATGTCAGTGATGAGAGATCAGTGTCACTGGTGAGAGATGAATGTGATTGAAGGCAAATCAATGTTAGTGATGTGAGATCAATGTAACTGATCAGAGATCAATGTCTGTGATGAGAGATCAATGTCAGTAATGAGAGATAAATACCACTAATGAGAGATCAATATTACTGATGTGAGACAATGTTAGCGATGAGAGAACATTGTCACTGTAGAGAGGTCAATGTCAGTGTGAAAGATTAATATCAGTGAAGAGTGATCAAAGTCAATGATGAGAGATCAATATCACTGAAAAGAGAACAATATCAATGTTGAAAGATCAATATCACTGATGTGAGATTAATTTCACTGATGAGAGATCAATATTACTGATGTGAGATAAAGTTGGTGAAGAGAGAACAATGTCACTGAAAATAGATCAATGCCAATGACAAGAAATCAGTGTCACTGATGTGAGATCAATGTCAGTGAAGAGAAATTAATGTCAGTGATGAGGGATGAATGTCACTGAAGACAGATCAACGTCAATGCTTGGTGTTCACTGTCAGTGATGAGAGATCAATGTCACTGATGAGAGATAAATTTCACAATGAGAGATCAATATCAGTGAAGAGAAATCAATGTTGCTGAAGAGAGATCAATGTCAGTGAAGAGGGATAAATATCACTGATGAGAGAAGAAGGCCAGTGAAGCAAGATCAATGTCATTAATGAGAGATCAATGTCAGTGAAGACAGATCAATGGCAGTGATGAGTTATCAATTTCACTGAAAAGAGATGACTGTCACTGATGAGAGATTAATGTCAACGATGAGTGAACAATGTTACTGAAGGGTGATCAATGTCACTGAAGAGAGATCAATGTCACTAATGAGAGATCAATTTCACTGATCAGAGATGAATGTCACTGAAGACAGTCAATGTCAGTATCGGTGTCCGTGTCACTGCTGAGAAATCAACATCACTGATGAAAGATGAATGCCACGGAAGAGATATCAATGCCGCTGAAGAGAAATCAATTTCACTGATGAGAAATCAATGTCAGTGAAGAGAGATCAATCTGAATAATGGAAGATCAATATCTCAGGAGATATCAATGTCACTGATGAGAGATCAATTACACTGATCAGAGATGAATGTCACTGAAGACAGATCAATGTCAGTATGAATGTTCAGAGTCACTGATGAGAGATCAAATTCACTGATGAGAGATAAATGCCACTGAGGAGAGAGCTATGTTACTGATGTGAGACAATGTTCATGATGAGAAAACAATCTCACTGAATGTATACCAACGTCACTGATGAGAGATAGTGTCACTGAAGAGAGAACAATGTTTTTGAAAAGAGATCAATGTCAGTGATGAAAGATCAGTGTCACTGATGAGAGATGAATGTCATTGAAGGCAAATCAATGTTAGTGATGTGAGATCAATGTAACTGATCAGAGATCAATGTCTGTGATGAGAGATCAATGCCACTGATGAGAGATCAATATTACTGATGTGAGACAATGTTAGCGGAGAGAACAATGTCACTGTAGAGAAATCAATGTCAGTGTGAAAGATCAATATCACTGAAGAGTGATCAAAGTCAATGATGAGAGATCAATGTCACTGAAGAGAGAGCAATATCAATGTTGAAAGATCAATATCGTCAACGTGAGATTAATATCACTGATGAGAGATCAATATTACTGATGTGAGATAATGTTAGTGAAGAGAGAACAATGTCACTGAAGATAGATCAATGTCACTGAAGAGAGATCTGTCTCAGTGATGAGATAAATGTTAGTGATGTGTGCTCAATGTCACAGAAGAGAGATCATTGTCATTGAAGGAAGTTCAATGTCAGTGATGAGAGATCAATGTTACTGAGCACAGAGGAATGTCAGTGATGAGCGATCAATATCAGTGATGAGAGATAAGTGTCACTGATGAGAGATTAATGTCAGTGAAGAGAAATCAATGTCAGTGATGAGAGATCAAAGTCACTGAAGAGTGATGAATGTTACTGAAGACAGATCAATGTCAATGATTAGCGTTCAGTGTCAGTGATGAGAGATCAATGTCAGTGAGGAGAATTCAGTGTCACTGATGTGAGGTTAATATCACTGAAGCGAGATCAGTGTCAGTGATGAGACATCAATGTTAGTAATGAGAGATCAAAGTTACGGAGGAGAGATCAATGTCAGTGATGAGAGATCAGTGTCACTGATTAGAAATCAATGTCAGTGAAGAGAAATCAATGCTACTGATGAGAGATCAATGTCACTGAAGAGAGATCAATGTCATTGAAGACAGATCAATGTCAATGATTAGTGTTCACTGTCACTGATGAGAGATCAATGCAGTGTTGAGAGATCAATATCAATGATTAGAGTTTAATGTCACTGATGAGATATTAATGTCACGGTAGAAAAATCAATGTCAGTGAAGACAGATTAATGTCAATGATGAGAGATCAATATCACTGATGAGGATCAATGTCACTGATGAGGATCAATGTCAATGACAAGAGTACAATGGCACTGAAGAGAGATCAATGTCACTGATGAAAGATGAATGCCACTGAGGAGAAATCAATTTCACTGATGAGAGATCAATGTCAGCGAAGAGAACTCAATGTCAATGATGAGAGTTGAATGCCACTGAGGAGAGATCTACGTTACTGATTGGAGACAATGTTAATGAGAGATCAATGTCACTGAAAATATACCAATATCACTGATGAGATACCGTGTCACTGAAGGGAGATCAGTATCAGTGAAGAGACATCAATGTCACAGTTGAGATTTCAATGTCAGTGAAGAGAGATAAATGTCACTGTTGAGAGATCAATGTCCGTGATGACAGATCAATGTTATTGAAGAGAGGTCAATGTCCATGTTTAGAGATCAATATCACAGAAGGTAGTTCAATGTCACTGTTGAGAGATCAATATCAGTGAGGAGAATTCAGTGTCACTGATGTGAGATCAATGTCTGTGAAGAGAAATCAATATTACCGATGAGAGAACAATGACACTGAAGAGAGATCAAAGTCACTGAAGACAGATCAATGTCAATGATTAGTGGTCACTGTAGGTGATGAGATATCCACGTTACTGAAGAGAGGTCAATGTCAATGTTTAGAGATTGATATCACTGAAGTGAGGTCAATGTCACTGATGAGAGATCAATGTCAGTGTGGAGAATTCAGTGTCACTGATGAGAGATCAATATCACTGAAGAGGGATCAATGCCACTGATGAGAGATCAATGTCGTCGAAGGGAGAACAATGCCACTGATGTGAGATAAATGTCACAATGAGAGATCAATATCAGTGCAGAGGGATCAATGCCACTAATATGAGATAAACGTCACAATGAGAGATCAATAACAGCAAAGAGAAATCAATGTTGCTGAAGAGGGATCAATGTCAGTGAAGAGGGATCAATATCACTGATGAGAGATGAAGGCCAGTGAAGCAAGATCAATGTCACTAATGAGAGATCAGTGTCAGTGAAGACAGATCAATGGCAGTGATGAGTGATCAATTTCACTGATCAGAGATGAACATCACTAAAGACAGATCAATGTCAGTATCGGTGTTCCGTGTCACTGCTGAGAGATCAATGTCACTGATGAAAGATGAATGCCACTGATGAGATATCAATACCGCTGAAGAGAAATCAATTTTGCTGATGAGAGATCAATGTCAGTGAAGAGAGATCAATGTCAATGATGGAAAATCAATATTACTGACGTGAAATCAATGTCGTTATTGAGAGATCAATATCACTGATGAGATATCAAAGTCACTGTTGAAAGATAAATGCCACTGAGGAGAGATCAATGTCATTGAAGGCAAATCAATGTTAGTGATGTGAGATCAATGTAACTGATCAGAGATCAATGTCACTGATGAGAGATGAATGTCATTGGAAGGAGATCAATAGCACTGATGAGAAATCAGTGTCAGTAATGAGAGATGAATGCCACTGATGAAAGATCAGAGTCACTGATGAGAGATCAATATTACTGATGTGAGACAATGTTGGTGAAGAGAGAACAATGTCATTGAAGATATACGAATGTCACTGATGAGAGACAGTGTCACTGAAGAGAGATCAATGTCAATGATGAGAGATCAATGTCAGTGATGATAGATCAATGTCACTGAATAGAGGTCAATGTCAACGTTTAGAGATCAATATCACTGAAGTGAGGTCAATGTCACTGATGAGAGATCAATGTCAATGACAGGAAATCAGTGTCCCTGATGTGAGATCAAAATCACTGAAGATATATCAATGTCAGGAATGAGAGATAGTGTCACTGAAGAGAGATCAGTGTCAATGATGAGATAAATGCTAGTGATGAGAGATCAATGTCACTGAAGAGAGATCAATGTCAGGGATGAGAGATCAATATCAGTGATGGAAGTTCAGTGTCACTGATTAGAGATCAATGTCAGTGAAGAGAAATCAACGTTACTGATGAGAGATCAATGTCACTAATGAGAGATCAGTGTCACTGAAGAGAGATCGATGTTATTGAAAACAGATCAATGTCAATGATTAATGTTCACTGTCAGTGATGACAGATCAACGTCAGTAATGAGAGATGAATACCACTGATGAGAGATGTTAGTGAGGAGAGAGCAATGTCACTGAAGATATACGAATGTCACTGATGAGAGATTGATGTCAATGATGAGAGATCTCAGATCAATGTCAGAGATGATAGATCAATGTCACTGAATAGAGGTCAATGTCAATGTTTAGAGATCAATATCACTGAAGTGAGGTCAATGTCACTAATGTGAGATCAATATCACTGAAGAGATATCAATGTCACTGATGAGAAATAGTTTCACTGAAGAGATCGGTGTCAGTGATGAGAGATAAATGTTAGTAATGAAAGATCAATGTCAGTGATGAGTGATCAATGTCAATGATGAGAGCTGTGTGTCACTGATGAGAGATTAATGTCAGTGAAGAGAAATCAATGTCAGTGATGAGAGATCAAATTCACTGAGGAGAGATTAATGGCACTGAAGACAGATCAATGTCTATGATTAGTGTTCAGTGTTAGTGATGAGAGATCAATTTCACTGATGAGAGATCAATGCTACTGATGTGAGACAATGCTGGGTGATGAGAGAACAATGCTACTGAAGAAAGATCAATGTCAATGATGAGAGATCAATTTCACTGATGAGAGATGAATGTTACTGAAGACAGATCAATATCAGTGATGAGTGTTCAGTGTCACTGAAGAGGGATTAAGGCCACTGATGAGAGATCAATGTCACTGAAAAGAGATCAATTTCACTGATGAGAGATTAATGTTACTGACGAGAGATGAATGTCACTGAAGAGAGATCAATGTCAGTGATGAGATATGAATGTCACTGAAGACAAATCAATGTCAGTGATTAGTGTTCAGTGTCAGTGATGAGAGATCAATGTCAGTGATTAGAGATCCGTGTCTCTGAATTGGGATCAATGTTACTGATCAGAGATCAATGTCATTGAAGAGAGATTAATGTGATTGATGAGATATCAGTGTCAGTGATTGGAGATCTGTGTCTCTGATGAGAGATTGTTGTCAGTGATGAGAGTTCAATGTCATTGAAGAGAGATTAATGTGATTGATGAGATATCAGTGTCAGTGATTGGAGATCTGTGTCTCTGATGAGAGATTGTTGTCAGTGATGAGAGTTCAATGTCATTGAAGAGAGATCAATGTCACAATGAGAGATCAACATCAGTGAAGAGGGATCAATGTCACTGATAAGAGATCACTATCAGTGAAGAGAGATCAATGTTACTTAAGAGAGATTAATGTCAGTGATGGGAGATTAATATCAATGATCAGAGATCAATGTCACTGATGAAAGATGAATTTTATTGAAGACAGATCAATGTCAGTGATGAGAGATCTATATAACTGATGAGAGTTCAATATCACTGATGAGAGATCAATATCAATGATGAGAGATCAATCTTACGGTAGAGAAATCGTTGAAGGAAGATCAATGTCACTGAAGAATGATCAATATTACTGAAGAGAGATCAATGTCAGTTACGAGAGATCAGTGTCACTGAAGAATGATCAGTGTCACTGAAGAGAGATCAACGGTGAATGCCTCTATACTAGTGGAATTGTAGCGATGTTCTTCTCAAGGCTTTCCAGCAGTGATTGTGACTTTGAGTATGTTTAAATCGGCCACGGCAGTCTGTGACTGGACTGAATGCAATCTATTCTGTCCCTGTACGGTGGCTGTGACCATGGAATTATTCTTGGTGCCAGATGGGGTGGTTTGATTATCTCTGAAACTGCAGATCTGCTGGGACTTTCATGTACACAATTCTCTAAAGTTTACAGAGAATGGTGCTCAGCAGGTCAGGCTGCATCTGTACTTACTTAAGCCCATCACCTCTACTGGGGTATAGTCTGCTGACAGCAGCTTGCCTGATGCCTTGGTCCTGGGCTTGTCTATCAGGTTGTGCTCTGGGGTAGACCATCGAAGATTCTCCCTCTCCTGGGGATGAGGTCCTTGGTGTTTTTGTAGCTACTGTTCTATAGGCTTGGGTGAATGATTACATGTCTGAGACTTTGGAATTGAACATTTCCATTTATCCAGTCTAGATATTACTGTTTTCTAATATATTAATCATCATAATGTCAGTTGTATAATAAACCATACTGTTCTGAGAATGCTTAACCCATCTTTACATCAATGGCTTAACAGTGGAACCTGCAAACAGTTTCAAACACCTCACACAACCTCTCGTGGTCCCAGAACACATTCGACACAATCAGGAAAGTTCACCAACGCCTCTCCTTTCTGAGGAGGCTGAAGAGAGCTGGACTATCCGCCCCCATATGCACATCCTTGTACCAATGCCCAGTAGAGAGCATGTCAGCACTCTGCATCACTGCCCGGTATGAACTGCACTGTGGCAGACAGGAAGGCTCTTCAATGGTAGTCAAAACTGCCCAGCACATCACTGGCACCAGCCTACCTGCCATTGAGGACATATCAGCTAAAAGGTGCAAGAAAAGGGCCAGAAAGATCCCATCCACCCTGCTCATGGACTGTTCGTCTTACTCCCATCTGGAAGGGGGCTACGTAGCATAGAACATAGGAACATAGAAAACCTAACAGCACAATAAAGGGCCTTTGGCCCATAGTGTTGTGTGAAATATGTACTTACTTTAGAAATTACCCAGTGTTGCCCATAGCCATAGGTTTCTATTTTTCCACACCAGCATCACCAGAGTCAAAAAACAGTTACTTTCAGCAAACAGTAAAGCTGATCAACACCTCCACCATCTAACCCACCCTTCCACGCCCCCTAACCACCACAACTTTCCTGAAGAGTCACCTAATGTACAGACACTACAGTGCCTAATGTCACTTTATGGACGTAGAAGCTATCTTACGCATTTATATTAATTGTGTTTTACTATTGTCTTCTTTACCTTATTGTGCTTATTTTGTGCTGCATCATATCCAGAGTAACAATTATTTTGTTTTCCTTTACTCTTGTGTACAGAAGTGACATTGAACATTGAATGATATTAATCTTGAATTGAAGTTCTGGTCTTGGCCTAGTTTCCAGCGCTACCAAGGGTGATTAAATTGTAAATAATCCAACGCTCGGTGAAATCCGCTTCACAATGATAGGAAGAGCAGACAGCAAAGGATCAAAAAGCAATGTTGCTATGAACACTTGGCTGCCAACAGTGGTAACTTTTCTGACACTTCCTGCTTAAAACCCAAAAGGTGAGAAAGATGGTGAGTCCACTCTCATCTTCTATCAGGACCCATCCTCTCCAGCCCTTTACCTTTCCCACCCACCAGGTTTCACTCATCACCTTCTACCTTGTCCTCCCCCCAAACTTTTTATTCTAGCATCTTCCCCCTGCCTTTCTAGTCCTGAAGAAGGATCTCGGTCTGAAACATCGACCATTTATTCCCTTTCATAGATGCTTCCTGACCTGCTGAATTCTTCCAGTATTTTGTGTGTGCCATTAGATTGTTTCTGTGCTATTAAGTGCTGTTTGATTTAAAGGTAATAAGCTTTAAACCAATGTACTCTGAAACTTATGTATATTTTATATTCCCTTTTAAGGACCTAAATTGAACAATCATATTTCAAAGGATTTAGTGCTTGCTTTGGAATCAAACATCTTCATTTGCCATCAACTGAACATTGAAGATTTAGGAAAGCTATTGCCCATACATCTACTTACATGTAAAACCATTACTCATGATAACATGGATCCCAATTACTTAAATACCCAACAATGATATAAGTACTCTCTGTGGCCACTTCATTAGGCACCATACCCCCTGTACCTAATAAAGTGGCCACTGAGTGAATGTCCATAGTCTTCTGCTGCTGTAGCACATCCACTTTAAAGTTCGACATGTTGTGCATTCAAAGATGCTCTTCTGCACACCACTGTTGTAATGTGCTGTAATTTGAGTTACTGTCACCTTCCTGTCAGCTTGAACCAGTCTGGACATTCTCCTCTGACCTCTCTCATTAGCAGGGCACTTTCTCCCACAGAACTGCCGCTCACTGTATGTCTTTGACTGTTCCAGGGCTTCCTGATCTTTTTATGCCCAGACCCCTGCCATTAGCTGAGGGGTCTGTGAACCCCAGGTTAGGAACCCTTCTATAAACTCTAGAGACTGTTGTGTGAGAAAATCGGAGGAGACCAGCAGTTTCTGAGATATTCAAACCACCCTGTCTGGCACCAACAATCATTCCATGTCATAGACACTTAGGTCACATTTCTTCCCCATTCTGATGTTTGGTCTGAACAACAACTGAACCTCTTGACCATGTTGACATGCTTTTATGCATTGAGTTGCTGTTACATGCTTGGCTGATTAGATATTTGTATCAGTGTACAGGTGTCCCTAATAGTTTACATTGAGCGCAAATGCCAGTGGTAATTGGGTGGCAATTGGTTACTTCACTATTACTCTCAATGCTGTCAATGTCAGGCCATGGAGGTCAACAGGTCTTCAGCAATAGCACCTTAATCTGAATCACAGTGCAGAACAAGACCATTCAGCCCACTAAGTCTACACCAACAGGCAAATTAGCTCCGACCTTTAATCTCTTCCTGCAACTCTACAAGCTTTCGCCTTCCAAATTCCTTCCGAATCTATTCTTATTAATCCATCCCAGGGCTTCCCAACACTGCGGTGCATGGACCCTTTGCTTAATGGTATTGAGCACTGGTACAAAGAAGGTTGGGAACATCTGCTGTATTGGGCACTGCATCCAAATCTGAATTCTGTCCTGACAACATGGCTACCCTTCTGTCAAATCCTTGCTGCTTTTGAGGATAAGGAACCGGGCAAGGAGGATGAAAGAGCCAGTACAGAGTCAATGGACTGTTCTTTCATTGATTATACCTGAAATTTTTTCCTATTCACCTTAATTCTTGATCTTATTAATCGTTAGACCATATCAGCTGAATTCGGCCATTCAGCCCATCTAATCAACTCCTTGATTCCATCATGGCTGATTTATTATCCCTCTCAACCCCAATCTCTTGCCTTCTCCCCATAACCTTTGACACTTTGACCATCAAGCTATCAGCCTCTGCTTTAAATATACCCAATGACTTGGCCTCTACAGGCACCTGTGACAATGAATTCCACAGATTCACCACCCTTTGGTTAAAGAAATTCCTCCTTATCTCTGTTTTGAAGGGGTTTTCTCGTATTCTGAGTCTGTGTGTGCTGGTCTCAGACTCCCCTACTATAGAAAACATCCTCTCCACATCCACTCTATCCAGGCTTTTCAGTGTTCGGTAGGTTTCATTAAGATCCTCCTTCTCCAGTGAGTCTAGGCCCAGATTGATGAAATGGACCTCATACTGTACATTAATCCTTTAATTCCTGGGATCCTTCCATCGTCAGAAACAACTTCTTTTTGTTCACTTGGTCTCAGCATTCTGTCCTCTCAGTAAAACAAACTGAAATTCTACATAACTGCCGTCCTCCCTTGGCCCTCTCCAAATGCCTGGTGTCCTTGTTAAGGTGTTGAGGTCAGAATCTGAGAAAACCCAGGTGTAGCCCAAGTTAATTAAACCCAAAGATGTAATGTTAGAAAGCTCCACCCGTGCAGGGATGAAAAAACAAACGAGAACCTAAGAAAAAGATACGTGAGAACAAGGCGTGGCTGGCGCAGACGTGGACATGTCTGAGAGAAACATAACAATCTATTAGAAACTAAAGATATAAACTGTTAAGGGTGGAATTAGTAGATAGTGCCTCTAACCTACTTAAAACCCATGGAGGAGAGACGACTCCGATAACAGGCTTATTGAAGATACGGCTACAGCAAGCAGCAGCTATAAAGAGACAATATCGGCAGAGACGAGTGTCCAAGATCTCTACCGTGTAACTGGGAATTAGTTCTGTTAAATCACATCAAGGGATTTGGTGAATTAAAACACTTACTGTTCTGAGCATATAATTTGTGCATGAAATATGTTCAGTAATGTTGTGACTGAGAAATGTTTGGAAATGACAATGTAATATTGAAATAGGAAATAGAATGTGTATAAGAACTTATGGATTGTAATCCTGTTGTATACAGGTCAAGTATTTTTGTTCTGTGAGTTGACTTTCTGTGGATGACCAACAAACCAAGAAACAAGATGGCGAGCCATCCAAGATCGAAGAACCAGTGCGGGAATGAAACTTTCATGCTGTAGAGGATTTAATACAGTTGGATGTATAAGATTATTTTTCATTCAAAGGACTTGATTTTCAGCAAGAACTGATTATTTTTGCAAAGCCTTTGATAACTTCTGCATCAGCCACACCTTGTTCTCTCATAGCCTCTTTAGTCTCATAGTCTCTTTTTAAAAAAATCGGTCAACCTCATTTTCATCCCTGCACAGGTGGAGCTTTCTAACATTACATCTTTGGGTCAATTTAACCTGGGTTACACCTGGGTGTTCTCAGCTGAGATTTACTTTGCTTAAAACTTGTGATGTTGGAGAATTTGTTGTGAAAGTTGTGTCTACATAATTTTTGAATTGAATTTGAATTTGTAGCTATACTGACCTGGAGCTAAAACTGAAGTTAACCATACACTTAAGAACAGGAATTCAGTTATTTTCCTAACTAACCAAGGATAAATACAAAGGCAAATGTTAGTCTATAAACCTTAAATAAGGAATAACACTAGATCTAATTAGTGAGGGAAACTGCAGTAATAAATGTTATTATAATGAATATCACTGATTCTAACTGAGAAGGAATTTGGTTTTCATTTGATATGTGAGATTTGGAACCTAAAAATGTTGGAATTTTGAATTGTTCTTGCTCATGTAAATAATTCATATAAATTGCTATTTTTATTAATGAACTTACCCCAGAAGTGTGTGTTTTCTATGCACTGCCTCCTTTTGATACCTAGAGCTTCAGATGGCCCACTGGTGTAGTACTGTGTCATTTGATATTCTCATAAAGAGTGCGGCGACCAGTCACATGAGATCAGACAAGTACGACACGGGGTAACGTAAAACTTACTGAGCAAGCCAGGAGGCAGTGGATTAGAAAACAACTCATTCTGACTCACTTTGACTCACACCCAGACTCATACTGACTCACTCTGAGTCACACTGACTCAGACTGACTCACACTGAATCACACCCGGACTCACACTGACTCACTCTGACTCACTCTGACTCACACTGACTCATTCTGACTCACTTTGACTCACACCCAGACTCATACTGACTCACTCCGAGTCACACTGACTCAGACTGACTCACACTGAATCACACCCAGACTCACACTGACTCACTCTGACTCACACTGACTCATTCTGACTCACACTAACTCACACTGACTTACACCCGGACTCACACTGACTCACACTGAATCACACCCAGACTCACTCTGACTCACTCTGCTTCACTGTGACTCACTCTGACTCACTCTGACACACCGTGACTCACACTGACTCATCATGACTCACACAGACTGATACCTGGACTCACACTGACGCACACCCGCACTAACACTAACTCACACTGACTCACACTGACTCACACCCAGACTCACACTGACTCACTCTGACTCACACCCAGACTCACACTGACTCACTCTGACTCACTCTGCTTCACTCTGACTCACACTGACTCACACTAACTCACACTGACTCACACTGACTCACTCTGACTCACTCTGACTCACACCCAGACTTGCACTGACTCACTCTGACTCACACTGACTCACTCTGACTCACTCTGCTTCACTCTGACTCACACCAACTCACACTGACTCACTCTGACTCACACCCAGACTCACACTGACTCAAACTAACTCTGACTCACACCGTGACTCACACTGACTCACTCTGGCTCACTCTGACTCACACTGACTCAAACTAACTCTAACTCACTCTGACTCACTCTAACTCACTCTGACTCACACTGTGACTCACACTGACTCACTCTGACTCACACTAACTCACACTGACTCACCGTGACTCATTCTGACTCACACCCAGACTCATACTGGCTCACACTGACTTACACCATGACTCGCCCTAACTCACACTGACTCACTCTGATGCACACTGACTCATTTGGACTCACACTGACTCACACTGACTCACTCTGACTCACTCTGACTCACACCGTGACTCACACTGACTCATTCTGACTCACACCCAGACTCACTCTGACTCACACAGACTCACACCCAGACTCACACTGACTCATACTGACTCATTCTGATTCCCGCCATGACTCACACTGACTCACTCTGACTCACACCATGACTCACTGTGACTCACTCTGACTCACACTGACTCACTCTGACTCACTCTGACTCATACTAACTCACTCTGACTCACACTAACTCACTCTGACTCACTCTGACTCACACTGACTCACTCTGACTCACTCTGACTCACACTAATTCACTCTGACGCACACCGTGACTCACTCTGACTCACACTGACTCACTCTGACTCACTCTGACTCACTCTAACTCAGTCTACCTCACTCTGACTCACTCTGGCTCACTCTAACTCACTCTGACTCACACCGTGACACACCGACTCACTCTACTCACTCTGACTCACTCTGATTCACACCGTGACTCACACTGACTCACACCGTGACTCACTCTGACTCACTCTGACTCACTCTGAATCACACTGACTCACACTGACTCACTCTGACTCACTCTAACTCAGTCTACCTCACTCTGACTCACTCTGGCTCACTCTGACTCACTCTGACTCACACCGTGACACACTGACTCACCCTACTCACTCTGACTCACTCTGATTCACGCTGTGACTCACACTGACTCACACCGTGACTCACTCTGACTCACTCTGAATCACACTGACTCTCACTGACTCACACTGACTCACAGTGACTAGCACCCTGACTCACACTGACCCACACCCTGCCACTTTCTGACTCGCACTGACTCACCTTATCCCACATTGACACTCTCTGACCTAGATTGTGACTGACACTGACACACACTGAAGCCCTCTATCAGTCACTGAATTCACACCTATACTCAGTCACTGTAAGTGACACCTACTCTGGCAATGACACACCAAACACAAGCACAGTGACAGTGTCTGCCAGTGAAGTGCCAGTGGTGGGAGTGAGCTGGGGTGGGTGGGACTTTTAGCAGTCCAGTTGAACTTGATCTTGTCTTTGCTGCTGTCTTCAATCAGCTTGCAGCATGGCACTTTGAGAATTTCAACTATATTAGCTAGAAGTGAATCATTAAACACTTGATCCCAATTTGACCTGTTTCATTATTCAGATTTAAAATATAACCACTGCTCAGAGAATTAGTTACTGCAGTAACGTTTCAGCACATCATTGAATGTTTAGTTAGCAATTACCATTGATGCTCTGCTGTCTTCTGTATTGCTGCATACTCTCACTGAAAGTGTTCAGGGAGCTTTGTGGGAGTTTGCCCATTGGGAGAAGGATGGTGTGTGTGCTAAGGTCAATAGTAATCACTGGAAATAATTTAGTTGACAGATATTCATTTTCTAAATGAAGGTTCCTTGGCAGTCCATCCAGAATGAACAATTTCATTTGGAGAATGAACTAATTACCCCCTCTGAGATGTCAACTGAACTGCCGTTTGTCAGCGACCCCAGATTGTGGGTTCTTCAGCAAAGTGAGGAGTGGTGCTAATAGTTGGATTGGATGTGATGATGAAGGAATGCCTCTTTAATGTAGAAGCTCAGTCCTTAATTGAATCTCTTCATTTTTGTTGAGACATTTCTCACTCATCCCTTGTGGCAATTCATTGAGATGGAAGGCCAGCTTGTGAGTGGCGTCTGGTACTGGTTTTGCATGAAGTTAATGAGGTGTTACCCACTTTACCCCCACTGTTGGAGACACACTTCTCAGCTCCATTGCATTGTTGTTCTGCATGGACCAGTTCAGTCTAAGGTCCTCAACATTAAAGTGCGGGAAGAGGAACATCAAAATTTGGGATCTTCCTGAACTGCTCTTAAAGATGTGCATTGATATAGCTTCTTTCGTGACCACCAGATATTTCGTTATAAGAAAATGGCAGAATGAGGCCATTCGACCCATTGAGTCTGCTGCACTATCCTATCATGGCTGATTTATTATCCCTCTCAACACCATTCTCCTGCCTTCTCCCTTTAACCTTTGATGCCCAGACTAGACAAGAATCCATCATCTTCCAGTTTAAATATGCCATGACTTGGCCTCCACAGCCATTTGTGGCAATGTATTCCATGGATTCACTGCTCTCTGGCTAATGAAATTCCTCTTCATCCCTGTTCTAAATGGATGTCCCTTTATTCTGAGGCGGTGCTCTCTGCTCCTAGATTCACCCACTGTAGGAAACATTACCTTCACATCCACAGTTTCTAGGCCCTTCAATATTTGATAGGTTTCAATGCCATCACCCCTCATTCTTCTGAATTACAGTGAGTACAGGCCCAGAGCTCTCAAATGCTCCTCATACGTTAACTCTGTCATTTTGTGAACATTCTCTGGACCCTTTCCAATTCCAGCACATTCTTTCTTAGTTAAGTGGCCCAAAACTCCAAGTGTGATCTGACCAATGCCTTATAATGCCTCAGCAAAACAAATACATTTGCATAGTCCTCGCAAATGTTGGTATTCATGTTTCAGCGTACACAACAGACTGACTGAGACAGCAACGATATACTAACCAGTGTCATTTCCCCAGTTCTGACTGAGCGATAAAGATTGACTCAGAAATTTAGGAAGAGGAATATACAATCAGTACTGGACTGGAGTATCAGGTTAGATTTTACTCTCTGCGTCACTGGATTGTGGCACAATCACCCAGTGTAGACCTGCGGCCAACGACTAACATCTGAGAGAAAAGAAAGGGGCACCTTTCACGTATCTTCATAGCCCATGAAATTGTTTACAACAGTAGACATCGCTATGATATAGAAATTCTGATCAATATTGTCTGATACCTCAAGTCAAACACTCAGGCCTCAGTTTCTGAAGTTTTCTCCCAAACAATGACTGTAAAAATATTGGGAAATTGGCGGAAGCTGAAAAGAAATTTCAGAAAAAGCCTTGTTTAAAACACATTTTAGCTATTTCTCTGACAAGAGGTGTCAGTCTAGCTGATGAATAATTGGTTTTCCTCTCTCGCCTTACTGAAATAGTAAAGAAACGACAACAATCTCCAGCTTGAAAAAGCATCCCTAGGCTGAAAAAACTTAGAAGATGATTGACAATATTTTCAGCTGTTTCTTGGTATAAAAAACATGTGGTTGCGAGGTTTTCACTGGTATTTAGCATCATCTTTGTCATTGTTATGAAGTTTAGATGAACTTGAATGAGTCCTTACCAGTGATTATTGGAATCAGGCTTATTATCGCTGACGATGCCATGAAATTTGTTGTTTTGCAGCAACAGTACATCTCAATGCAGAGAAAATGACTTCCAGTTACAATAAGAATGATAAGAAACAAGTGAGCAGTGCAGAAAGAGAGCAAAACTGAGTAGTGTTTAAGGGTTTATAGTCTGTTCAGAGATCTGATGGCAGAGGGGAAGAAGCTGTTCCTAAAGTGTTGAGTGTGTGTTTTCAGGCTCCTGTATCTTCTCTTTGAGCAATGAGGAGAGGGTGGTAAGAATCCTTAATGAACGGATGCTGCCTTTCTCAGTCATCGCCTTTTGAAGCTGTCCTCAGTGGTTGGGGGCCCAGTGCCCATGATGGAGGTGACTGAGTTACAACTCTTTACAGGTTTTTCTGAGCTTCCTTGGGACGTCCAACATGGGATGGTCATCCTCAGCTGAAATCACTGATGCAAACTCAGTATTTCCTTCTGTTTAGTAATATAGCAGGGTCTGGGCTCATCATCCTTTGTCAAACAATCAACAGCCATTTGAATAGGAAGTGTTGTACTCTATGGTGGCTGACAGATAATTCACACAGTGATCCCTTTCACTGTTTTTTCCTTATTCATCCATAAAAAAATTCCACACCTTGCTCTTCCATATCAATATCTATTCCACTTCTGTACTGACTGCATTCCTTGTTAACAGAACTTCCCTTTTCTGTTCCACACTCCAGTTCCTCTCTTACCTCTTCCAATCTCCCTACCTGCCTATCACATTGCCCTGGTGGCCCTCCTCCTTCCCTTTCTTCCATGGTCACTCTCCTTTCCTATCAGAGTCCTTCTTCTCCATCCCCTTACGTTTCCACCCATCAGCACCCAGATTTTTACTTCATCCCGCTTCCCCTTCCCCACGCACCCACCTTCCCCCTCACCTCATCTCACCTATCACCTGCCAGCTCGTACTCCTTCCTCCCCCCCCCACCTACTTATTCTGAACTCTGCCCCCTTCTTTCCCAGTCCTGACGAAGGGTCTCCACCCGAAACATTGACTCTTTATTCCCCTCCATAGATGCTGCCTGACCAGCTGAGCTCCTCCAGCATTTTGCAGGTGCTGCTTTGGGTTTTCAGCATCTGCAGAATCTCTAGTGTTTAAAGCACTTTTGTTTCCCCCTCGTATTGTCCAACCTTACAGAAGTCAATTCTTCACAAAATTCCAGTTCCCTGGCCTTGGTCACTGGATAAGCATGCTTCTGAAAGGTCATCAGGTCATTTATTCCAGATTATGTCATCTGTAATAATCAGAAATTCCTGCACACATTCAATTAAACACTGTCCAATCGCAGCAGGTTTATTATACTCCTACGTTCACTACTTCCAAACAGGAATCAAGTATTCCTGGATTCCAAATGTAAGCATTACACAAAATAAGACCACAAGAGACAGGAGCAGAATTAGGCCATTCAGCCCATTGAGTCTGTTCCACCGTTTCCTCATGGCTGATTTATCATTCCTTTCAAACCCATTCTCCTGCCTTCTCCCCATAACCTTTGACACTCTGACTGGTCAAGAACCCATCAACCTCCACTTTAAATGTAAAAAATAGGGCTACACTCCATGGGATGTAGAAGATTATATGGTGTCCTGGAGTCGGGGGACCGTCCATGAGAGTGTGCCTGTGTGCGTGGTGGGTGGGTGGGAGGGTGGGAGGACGGGAGGACAGGGGGTCCTTTGCTGTTGTTGTTCTCTCATTTGCTGTATTTTGTGTGGCTCTACTGAGCATTGTGTTGGTGTTGGAATGTGTGGTGACGCTTGCCTGGGTTAGCACAAATGACACATTTCAGTGTATGTTTCTATATAGAGTGCCTATAAAAAGTAATTCACCAACCCCCTTTGGAAGTTTTCATGTTTTATTGTTTTACAACATTGAATCACAGTGGATTTAATTTGGCTTTTTTTGACACTGATCAACAGAAGAAGACTCTTTGTGGCAAAGTCAAAACAGGTCTCTACAAAATAATCTAAATTAATTACAAATATAAAACACAAAATAATAGATTACATAAGTATTCACCTCCCTTTAATATGACACATCAAATCATCACTGGTGCAGTCAATTTGTTTTAGAAGTAACATTAATTAAATGGAGATCTGTTTTTGGAGACCTAAGTCAATTATCAAGATCTGAGAAAAAACTACCTAGTGCAGACTGTCCTCCAAAACTGACTGACCATGCAAGAAGGGGACTAGTGAGGAGTTACAAGCTTCAGGGGCTGAGATGGGAGAGACTGTTCATACAACAACCGCTGCCCGGGTGCTTCACCAGTCGCAGCTTTATGGGAGAGTGGCAAAGAGAAGGCCGTAGTTGAAAACAGCTCACACGAAATCTCAGCTAGAGTTTGCCAGAGGGCATGTGGGAGACCCTGAAGTCAGCTAGAAGAAGGTTCTATGGTCTGATGAAACATAAATTAAGGTTTTTGGCCATCAGACTAAACGCTATGTTTGGCAAAAGCCAAACACTGCACATAATCAAAAACACACCATCCCTACCATGAAGCATGGTGTTGGCTGCATCATGCTGTGAGGATGCTTCACTGCAGCAGGCCCTGGAAGGCTTGTGAAGGTGGAGGGTAAAATGAATGCAGCAAAATGCAGAGAAATCCTGGAGAAAAGCCTGATGCAGACTGCAAGAGAATTGTAACTTGGGAGAAGATTTGTTTTCCAGCAAGACAACGATCCCAAGCATAAAACTAAAGCTACATAGGAATGGCTTAAAAACAACAAAGTTAATGTCCTGGATGGCCAAGTCAGAGTCGAGACCTCAATCCAATTGAGAATTTGAGGTTGGACTTGAAAAGGCTGTTCACTCACAACCCCCATGCAATCTGACAGAGCTTGAATAGTTTTGTCAAAAAGAATGTGGAAAAACTGCAGTGTCCAGATGTGCAAAGCTGATAGAGACCTATCCACACAGACTCAAGCTGTAATTGCTGCCAAAGGTGCATCTACTAAATACTGACTTGAAGGCGTGAGTAATTATGCAATCAATTATTTTGTGTTTTATGTTTGTAATTAATTTAGATTGCTTTGTAGGTTGCTGTTTTCACTTTGAAATGGAAGTCTTTTTCTGTTGATCAGTGTCAAGAAAAGCCAAGTTAAGCCCACTGTGATCTAATGTTGCAAAGCAATAAAACATGAAAACTTCAAAGGTGGGTGAATACTTCTCATAGGCACTGTCCATGTGGTAAATAAATGAATCTGAATTCAGTCTAATATGAGATGCAAGAGGCAAGTTTTTTACACAGAGAGTGATGGCTGACTTGAATGCATTGCCTGGAGTTGTGGTTGAGGCAGAAATATGAGAGACTTTTAAGAGACGTTTAGATAGGCATATGACTGTGAGGAAAATGGAAGGATATGGATATTGTGTAGGCAGATGGAATGAGTTTAGTTGGCCGTTTGATGACTAATTGAATAGGTTTGGCACAACACTGTGGGACGAAGGGCCCGTTCCTGTGCTGTACTCTTCTCTGAATCTGAATCTAAATCTGAGGCTTTCACACAATTTGGAGAACTCTCGGCTCGGATGGAGTGCTGGCTCGGATGGAGTGTTGGCTCGGAAAGAAGCGTGGGCTCGGATGGAACTCTCGGCTCGGATGAAACTGTGGGCTCGGACGGAACTCTCGGCTCCGACGGAGTGTGGGCTTGGTTGGAACTGTGTGCTCCCATGGAAATCTTGGCTCGGATGGAGTGTCGGCTCGGACGGGTCTGTCGGCTTGGACAGAGCTCTCGGCTTGGTTGTAACTGTGGGCTCGGAAGGAACCGTGAACTCTGACGGAACTCTCGGCTTGGATGGATCTGTGGGCTCGGTCGGAAATCTGGGCTCGGACAGAACCGTGGATTTGGATGGAACTCTCCTCTCGGTTGGAACTCTTGGCTTGGACGGGACCGTGGATTTGGATGAAACCATGAGCTCGAACCGATCCATGGGCTCAGTTGGGTCCATGGATTCAGACAGAGCAGTGGGCTCGGACGGAGTGTTGGATCGGACGGAACCGTGGGTTTGTGGAATTTTTTTGATTCCAAAACTATCAAATATATAACCAGCCCTTTGGGAATGTTGAAATTCAGAACTTTTGAACTAAACATCTAAATTTTAAATCCAAGGTTGGTAAACTTGCTGAACAAAGGGGTGAAGATTGATGGGGAAGGAAGTGTGAGTGATCTCAGTCACCGACTGGTGTGGTTTTACCCTACTTGATGGCTTTCTTCTGCTCTGGTGTACTGGTCACATGACTTTATGTTTGTGCACTGACAGTTTACTTGAGTTTCTGTTTCCATATTACTTCACATGCTAATTCTTCATTGTAGCCATTAGGATTCTCTCATTGCATCTTCCAGTTAGAAAGCAGGTGAAGTGTAAGCTGAGGGGAATGAGTTTGTCTCTTGCAGTCCAGGATCAGCTGTATGTTCTACAGCCAGCCATCACACTCTGCACAGCCTCACCATTATATTCTCTGGCACACCTCACCAACTCCAATATGATATGCTGTTTACACAGGCAATTCAACTGACTCAATGTTTCTGTTTCTAACACTCTCCATCTCATATGCACAACTGATTCTGCAGATGCTGGAAATCCAGGGTAACACACATAAAATGTGAATTTAGCAGGTCAGGCAGTATCTATGGAAGTTAATAAACTGTCAATGTTTCAGGCTGAGACCCTTCATCAGGATGCTGTGTATTTAATATTTGAGTAATGCTGTAAATATATTGTGTGATTAAGCATTCTTTGTTGTTTACATAATCCATTGTTAGTTATATGTAAAAGTACAAAATGGCATACATCATTATATCACTGTGTGCCTCATGAGGTACAAATGAAATTCAGTCCTGTTCTCCTGGGTGCCTGTCTTTTTCTTGCAATTAGTCTTTATGTTTCGGAGTAACAAAACTTCACATTTGCAATGAACCTCAGCGAGACATTCGAGTTAAAAAAAGCTGCGCAGCACTTGTCTCTTCAGAAAGGAATAAGAGAGAACATGGTCAAGCTAACAAAAAGGAAGAAAACAGACAAATTCATGCATTCATAAACAGTGAGTACTGGGTGATAATAATCATGAATTAAATAACAGCAGAAATGGCTAACTACAGTATGTAGGAAAGATTGATGCATTTGATTACATAAGAAACAACTGGATTTTGCATACCAAGTGAATTAAGCAGTATTCAAAAGCAAATAAAATAGGCAATGAGAAATTAGTGACAGTTTCGCTGAGTGTATTGGATTTAATGGTATGCATTTTGCTTTGAAATTTGACAGCTCCAACCAAACCAGCTGAAATGAGCTTTGCTAATATTGTGAAAGTAACACAGGAACATTTAGAACTGAATTGCAGAATGCTTTAGGTTTTATAAGTTGAATCAAAGTGGGAGTACATTTCAGTGTACAAGGCTGAATCGAAGAGATTGCCTGCGCATTGCCAGTTCAGTGACGGACTTAATGATACATTGAGAGATCACTTAGTTTGTCCAATCTTGCAAGAAAGCATTCAAAAATAGCTCCTAAAGAAACAGTTGAAATAGCTGTGTCAATGGAAATGGCAGTCAGGGAGAGACACAATTAAGTTGCAGTCAGGAATGAAAGTAGATGTGAACAAAATTCCAACGTCTAAATCAAAATCTGCCTGTCCAGACAAATTGTGTTAACCATTGGGGCAGGAGCTGACATATCCCAGACGAATGCAGTATTAAACATGAAACTTGCAGAAAATGCAACAATGTAGGACACATACAAAGAGCGTGTTGGGCAGAATGCACAGTGACGAGAAATACATAAAAACCCAAGTTGTATTTTCAAAAACAGCACTAATCTGCATACAGTTGATGAAAGATCTGATAATGATGAGAGTGACACAAGGCTAGTATACTTGAGATTTAAAATGTGAAAACTAACAATAAACAAGCAATATGGCTTACACCAAAACTGAACAGCAAATTAATTAAAATGGAGTTGGACACTGGCTTTCGTGTTTCAGTCATTCCAAAAAATGTGTTTGAATGGTGCTTCAAAGGTACTGAACTGAAGCCTACAGATATCCAACTAAGAACTTATACAGGAAAAAATGTATCTCCTGTGGGAATGACATCTGTAACAGTGAAATACAACAACCAACAAGCCACATTGAGCTTGTATGTGGTAAAAACATGAGGACCAGCGTTGTGGGGTCATGAGTGGCTGATCCAACTACAACTTGATTGGAAATCCATCCATCATTTGCATGCTACATCCCCTGTAAAAAAGTCAATTGAAAACAAATTAAGAAAGGTACTAGATGATCCTTATACCATCCATGATAAAGTAGTCAGTGAGCTAGAGTGCATGGAAGCTGAAGGAGTTCTTTCCAAGGTTGAGTGGACCCCACTGGCAATGCCAGTGGTCCCAGTAGAAACGAACGATGGGTTCAATGGTCTGTTGGGATCTGTGGTGATTTTAATAATATCATCAACCCAGTACTGAAAATAGATCAATACCCTCTGCCTAGGACAGAGGATATCTTCGCAAATCTTTCTGGAGCAAAGTGGACTTAGATGAAGCCTACCTACAGATGGAAATGGAAGAAGAGTCCAAAGTGTTTCTCACCAGAAACACTCTCAAAGAGCTTTATCACTATAATAGGCTTATTTTTGGAGTGACATCTGCACCTTCACTTTGGCAGAAAAAAATGGACCTATGATGCCTAGGCACTTAGTGTTACCTGGATGACATCATTGTTACCAGTAAGGATGACAAAATCTCCAAAGTCTGAAGATAGATGCACAAGATTACATAAGTGTGCTGAGCAAACTCAAGCAGTGATGGATGCCCCAAGCTAAAGGATGTGTCACAGCTGTGGTCCTTTTTAAGATTTGTCAATTACTATTACAGATTCCTGTCAAACCTGGATGCTGTGCTCCTCCCTGTGAACTTATTACTACAGATTGGGAAGAAATGGCAATGGACAAAGCAGTGTGAGGTGGCTTTGCAAAAAGTAAAGGAAATGGTGATGTCAGACACAGTGATTACACATTCTGATCCACATTGTCCAGTGATGCCAACATGTCCAGAAGAAAGGTGTCCACAGCTGTCAGAACCACTTCCTACAGTCTCAGAGTCATCCCCTACAACCACCACTCAGGAGGCCCCAGAAGCCGAGATCATTTCACAGCCACTAGTCTTACCTCCATTACAATTAATGCATCCTCCATTACAATTAAGCCTGAACGGGACAACGTAAAACTTATGATGCTGTAGATGTCTATATAGTAGTTGTATTATATTTTCTAGTATTGTATAGCATTCTTTGTTGTTTACATAATTCATTATGGGTTATATGTAAAAGTATGTAAATGCCATACATCATTACACCATCACGTCACACACACGTGATCTCACTTAAAGTAAAAACGAAACTAAGACCTGTTCTCCTGGGATCCATCATTTTCTTGCAATTAGTTCTTTATATTTTGGAATTACAAAGCATAACAAGGTCTAGAGAGGATGGAGAATAAAAAGGAAGACAAGCTAGAAGGTGATAGGTGAAGCCAGGTGGGTGGGAAAGGTAAAGGACTGGAGAAGAAGAAATCTGACTTGAGAGGAGAGTAGACCCTGGGAGAAAGGGAAGGAGGAGGGGCACCAGGGGCAGGTGATAGGCAGATGAGAAGAAGAGGTAAGAGTCTAGACTGGGGAACTGAAGAAGAGGAAGAGAGAAAATGTTATGATTATTGAAGCTGTGGACTGATGACCCTTGTAGCCTGTGCACATTAGCCAGGGAAATGAAACCATGGGCGTAGGAATAGAGAAAAATGCTGCAAAAGGAAAGGGGAACAAATGGATGAGTAGGAATGGGAAAATGAGGCAACAGGAGAGCTGTTGAAAATGAATGAAAGAGAGGGAAGATGTGAAGCATGTTCTAAATTCATGTAACATTGTCACTGGTGAGTGGAAGACCTTCTGCACGGATTATCTCTGGTGATGTTTCATGGATTCCTTGAAATTTCTCAGCATTATCATTTCAGAGGATCCACACTGGGTCCAGCACATAAATCTCATCACGAAGAAAGCATGGCAATGTCTCTACTTCCTTAAAAGTTGGCACAGATTGACCATATCATCTAAAACTGACAAACTTCTATAGAGGAACTGTAGAGAGCATTCTGACTGGTTGTGTGACGGCCTGGTATGGAAACGCCAATGTATTTATATGGAAAATCCTACAAAAAGTACTGAATACAGCTCAGTCCATCACAGAAAAAGCCCTCCCCGTCACTGAGCACATGTACATAGAATATCACCGTGGGAAAGCATCGCCCATCATCAAGGACCCCCACCACCCAGATAACACTCCCTTCTTGTTGCTGCCATCAGGAAGGAGGTCCAGGAGCCTCATGACCCACCCCACCATGTTCAAGGACAGTTATTATCCCTCAGCCATCAGGCTTTTGAACTAGACGAGATAATTAATCCCAACACTGAACCAATTCCACAACCTATGGACTCACTTTCAAGGACTTTAAATGCATGTTCTCAGTATTATTTATTTATTATTTACTCACTATTATTAAAATTGATTCAGTTTTGTTTGTGTCCAGTTTGTCTTCTTTTGTATATTGGTTGTTCGTCAGTCTTTGTGTGTATTTTTCATTGATTCTATTGTATTTCTTTGTTCTACTGTGAATGCCTGCAAGAAAATAAACACCAAGGTGAGATATGCATACTTTGATAACAAATTTACTTTTATTTACAGTGGCTGGGTGTATTGGATGGGCAATAATAAGGAAAGGAATCACTGTCTGAATGATCTGTAAGTCATCATACAGTAGCAAGTATTGTAGTAGAAAGACATAGAGCACAGAAATAGGTCCTGGGTACCAACAAGACTTTTCCAAACTTCAAGCACCAAACTTTATACAATTCCTTGCCAAACCCACATTATCCTCCTCACACTCTCGTCAACACTGCACACGGTGGCCCATTAACCTGCCAATATACTGTGCTATGGGTGGAAAAATAATGCCCAGAGAACAGCCACACTGTCGCAGGGAGAATGTGCAAACGCCACATAGGGAGCAAAGAGGTTAAAGGAGACCATGGAAACTCCACACAGACAGCACTGAAGGTTAAGTAAAAACAT
This sequence comes from Mobula birostris, assembly GCF_030028105.1. Taxonomy (NCBI): domain Eukaryota; kingdom Metazoa; phylum Chordata; class Chondrichthyes; order Myliobatiformes; family Myliobatidae; genus Mobula; species Mobula birostris. Next base: position 6,454,988 of record NC_092387.1, on the reverse strand, counting down.
GCAAACTTCACAGAAACAGCGCCTGTGGTTAAGGGAGAGCATGCAAACTCCACACAGACAGCAAGGAAAGTTAAGGGAGAACAGGCAAACTTAGCACAGAGAGCATGGGAGATTTTTGGAGAAGATGCAAACTCCACGTAGACAGCACCACAGGTTAAGGGAGAAGAAGCAGCTCCAAACACAGAGCACCGGAGGTTATGGGAGAACATGCACATTCCATAGAGATAGCACAAGAGTTCAATGGAGAGCAAGCAAACTCCACATAGACAGCATTGGAGGTTATGGGAGAACATGCACACTCCATGGAGATAGCACCACAGTTCAAGGGAGAGCAAGCAAACTCCACAAAGACAGCACCGGAGGTTAAGGGAGAATGTGGAAATCCACACATACAGTGATGGACAAAGGAGTGTGTGCAAACTCCACAGAATCAGTGCCGGAGGTTAAGGGTGAACAAGTAAAATCCACTCAGACAGCACCAGAGGTTAAGGGAGGAGAACAAACTCCCAAGAGGGAAAACGTACAGAATCTATAGAGGCCACACAAGAGTTCAAAGAAGAAAATGCACATTCCATGGAGACATCAACAGAGTTTACGGGAAAACAAAAGAACATTCAACAGACATTGCCGGGGTGAAAAGAAAACATGCAAACTCCACACAGACAGCGCCATAGATTTACGGAGAATTTGCAAACTCCAGACAGACTGCACTAGAGCCTAATGGAGAACATGCAAACTCCACACAGACAGCACCATAAGTTTACGGAGAACATGCAATTTCCAGACAGACGGCACTGGATGTTAAGAGAGAGCATACAGATTCTACAGAGACAGCGCTGGAGGTTGAGGGAGAACAAGCAAACTAAACACAGACAGCACCCTAGGTTTACGGAGAATTTGTAAACACCACACACCATTGTTGGAGTTTGAGGGAGGACAAGCAAACTCCACACAGGCAGCGTGGGAGGTAATCAGAGAGCATGTTACCTCCAGATCTACAGCACAGAAGTAAATAGAAAACAAGAAAACTCCACAAAGAGAACACCATTGGTTAGTGGAGAACAAGGAACCTCCATGCAGACAGCACCAGAGGCTGTTAGAGAACAGGCAAACTTCACACAGGTAACACTGGAGGTGCAATATAAGAGATAACTTGCAAACTCCACACAGACAGCGACAACAGTTAAGGGGAACAACTAAACTCCACATAGACAGTGAGGACAGTTAAGGGGAAACAAGTAAACTCCACACAGACAGTGACGATGATTAAGGGGAAAGAAGTAAATTCCACACAGACAGCGACAACGGTTAAGGGGGAACATGCAAACTCCACACAGACAGCCACAACAGTTAAGGGGAACAACTAAACTCCACATAGACAGTGAGGACAGTTAAGGGGAAACAAGTAAACTCCATACAGACAGCACTGAAGATTAAGTGAGAACAAACAAACTCCTCAGCGACTGTGCAGAGAGAATACAAACTTCAGGCAGACAGGAGCTGAGTTTCACGGTGATGGTGCAAACTCTACTGAGGTAGATTTGGAGGGGAAGTGAGAACAAGAAAAGTCCTCAGAGAAAGTACTAGATGTTAATGGTGAACCTCAAAACTCCACACAGACATCACTGGATGTAAATGTAGAACAAGCAGACTCCACAAAGAGAGCACTAAAGATTAAGTGAAAAGATGCAAACTCGACAGAGACAGCACTGTCTGTTAAGGGAGAATATTAAATCTGCACAGACGTCATGCCGGAAGTTGAGAGAGAATCCCCGATGAACTGATGATCTGAGGCAGCAGTTCTAACAGCTGTGTCAGTGTTCTCTGTCAATTAGTATAAAGTACAAATGAAGAAAGATCTGATTTTATGTGTTGCACTGTCCTGCTATCACAAAAAAGCAGATTCTATGACAAACTTGATTCTGATATGGTTCTCTGTTGTGGACCGAGAGCTTGAAAGGAGCTGGGAGAACGGAATCACAGTTGGGAATAGGGGAAGGGAGAGGGAAGAGTGTGGAAAGCACCAGAGGGACATTCTCTAATGATCAATAGACCTAATGTTTGGAATCAGATGTCCTTGCCTGGTGTCTTTGGGCTGGGTGTGTCTGTATCCATGCCAGCCCTTGCTCCTGGCACGCCATTTCTGCCATCTGTTCCACATGCCTCCCATTGTGCCCCACCCTCGCTATTCCCAATATCCTTTGCTCCCTCCAGATATACAAACTTGCTCTCATGTTGACAAATACAGTTCTGTGCAAAAGTCTTAGGCACCCCGGCTATATATCACCTTGAGGACAAATTATTGGTATATTCGGGATTAGAGCATTGTATTGTGTAAACATCCAGAGAATAGACTGCTTTAGTTCTGGTAATACCAAATCAAACACGATTTCGGATCTCACAGTGAAGAATCCTCAGAGGAAGAGTGATCAAAACATAATAGAATTTCACAGTCAGTTCGAGAGTGAGAAACTTATGTCAGAAATTAAATAAAGGAATTACAAAGCCAGGAAAGCAGAGATGGCCAAAGGGAATGGGGAAACAAACTGAATGGTTAGGTAGCAGATACACAGAGGTAAATTGTGATCTTTCATAACTGTCAACACAAACATCTTCCTTTGAAAAGTAAATGCTCTATGACAAGGCTGATCCATTCATGGCTTACCAAGTGAAAAAAGGTAGTATCAAATAAAAAAAACCTTATGATATTGGAAAAATTAGCAGATCAGAAGATTAGAAAGAGCAAATTTTAGGAATCTTCAAAGGATTACCTGAAGGAGCAAAGAGAATGCAAGAGAAAACCACAAGCCTTATTAAATACAGATAATCCTATCCTACAGGCGCATAAGAAAAGAGAAGCTAATGTAAATGTTTATGTCTCAGAGGATCATACGGCTGAATAAATAAGGAAATAGCAGCGAAGTTAAACAAATAACTTTTCATCTGTCTTCACCTAAAAACATCTCAATAATGAAAGTTAATGTCACATTAATTCTCATATGCACTATTGCACTACCACATGCACAGGTGCAGTCGAGAGCTGACTTGCTACAGCACCATCCAAATGGCATTCATAAGAAAAACATACACACAAAATACTCTGCAGTTGCTTTGACATCTCTGCAGATCGGGCAGCAACCGTGAAAAAGATCGGTCAATGTTTCGGGCCGGAACCCTTCATCAGGACTGAAGAGGGAAGGGGCAGAGGCCCTATAAAGAAGGTGGGGGGAGGGTGGGAAGGAGAAGGCTGGTAGGTTCCAGGTGAAAGACCAGTAAGGGGAAAGATAAAGGGGTGAGGGAGGGTATGCAGGGAGGGGAAAGGCAGGAAGGGTGAAGAAGGAATAGGGGAAAACACAATGGGTAGTAGAAGGAGGCGGAACCATGAGGGAGGTGATAGTCAGCTGGGGGAGGCGGCAGAGTGAAATAGGGATAGAGGAAGGGAATTACCGGAAGTTGGAGAATTCTATGTTCATACCAAGGGGCTGCAGACTACCCAGACGATATATGAGGTGTTGCTCTGAGTTGCTAAACTCAGGTTGGAGGAGCAACACCTCATATACCGTCTGGGTAGTCTCCAGCCCCTTGGTATGAGCATAGAATTCTCCAACTTCCGGTAATTTCCTCCCCCTCCCTTCCCCTATCCCTATGTCACTCTGCCCCCTCCCCCAGCTGCCTACCACGTCCCTCATGGTTCCGCCTCCTTCTACTACCCATTGTGTTTTCCCCTAATCCTTCTTCACCTTTCCTGCCTATCACCTCCCTGCTTACCCTCCCCCACCCCTTTATCTTTCCCCTTACTGGTTTTTCACCTGGAACCTACCAGCCTTCTCCTTCCCACCCTCCCCCCACCTTCTTTATAGGGTCTTTGCCCCTTCCCTCCACAGTCCTGATGAAGGGCTCCGGCCCGAAACGTTGACTGATCATTTCCACGAATGCTGCCCGACCTGCTGAGTTCCTCCAGCGTGTTGTGAGTGTTGCATAAGAAAAACAAATATTCAACAACTTATGCAAGAAGGAACTCAGAGCAAAGACAGTCCATGTTCTTGCAAAGTGATCAGAGTGATAACAATGTTGGTGTACCGAGGCAGTGATTGGGGTTGTGCCGGTCGGTTGAAGAACCGAATGGTTGAAGGGAAGCAGCTATTCCTGATCCTGGTGGGGTGTGACTTCACGCTCTGTACCTCCTGCCCGATGGGAGCTGTGAGAAGATGACATGGCCCAGGTAGTGGGGATCTTTGACGTGTACGTTGCCTTTTTGAGGCAGTGCCTCGTCTAAATACTACCGATGATGGGGAGGGAAGTGTCTGCGATGCACTTGTTCACTACTCTCAGCAGCTTCATAGACAAGTAGTGAACAAGTAGTGACAAGTAGTGAACATGTGACATGTGACATGTTAGATAACACGTGACATGTGACAAGTAGTGATCCCACTTGTTCACTACTCTCAGCAGCTTTGTAGACAAGTAGTGAACAAGTAGTGAACATGTGACATGTGCCAAGTAGTGAATCCACTTGTTCACTACTCTCAGCAGCTTTGTGGGCAAGTAGTGAACAAGTAGTGACAAGTAGTAAACATGTGACATGTGGCATGTTAGATAACATGTGACATGCGACAAGCATGAACCCACTTGTTCACTACCCTCAGCAGTTTCATAGAGATTGGCTTTACTTGTCACATGTACATGAAAACATACAGTGAAATACCTTGTCTACGACCAGCAGGACGTGTTGGGGCAGCTCACAAGTGTTGCCACACATTCCAGCATGGACATAGCATGCCCACAACTTACCCACTCTGACCAATACATCTTTGGAATGCGGGAGGAAAGCCACTCGGCCACAGGAGGATGTAGAAACTCCTTACAGACAGCAGAGGGAATTGAACCCAGGTCACTGAGGCTGTTGAGTGTTATGCTAAACACTATGCTTACATGTCTCCCTATCAAATTCTTGTGTATCAAATTGCCAGACCAGATCATGATGCAACCAGTCAGGATAATATTACATCGGAAAGTCCAGGGACAAACAGGCAGGAGGAACCTAAACACTTACACTCCATCTGCAACAGACAGGAACCCCCCAGTGGCCACCCATTTTAATTCTGCTTCCCATTCCCATTCCGACATGTCAGTCCATGGCCTCCTCTACAGCCACGAGGAGGACACTCTCAGGTTGGAGGAGAGACATCTCTTATTCCATCTAGTCTGCCAGCATGAACATCGATTCCTCTAACGTCTGGTAATTTCTCCCCCCCCCCCCCCACCCCCCACTTCTCTGCTTTCCCATTCCCCATTCTGGCTCCCATCTCTCTCAGTCCTTATCTTCTCCTCACCTGCCCATCACTTCCCTCTGGTGCCCCTCCTCCTTCCCTTTCACCTATGGTCCATTCTCCAATCAGATTTCTTCTTCTTCAGACGTTTACCTCTTCCACCTATCACAGATTCTTACCTCATCCCACCACCCCCACCCTCTCACCTTCTCCCCTACCCTCTTACTTTCTCCCCCACCTTCTCACCTTCTCCCTCACCCTCTCACCTTCTCCCTCACCCGATCTCACCTTCTCCCTCACCCTCTCACCATCTCCCTCACCCGATCTCACCTTCTCCCTCACCCGATCTCACCTTCTCCCCCACCCTCTCACCTTCTCCCCCACCCTCTCACCTTCACCCTCACCCTCTCACCTTCACCCCTACCCTCTCACCTTCTCCTCCACCCTCTCACTTTCTCCCTCACCCTCTCACCTTCTCCCTCACCCGATCTCACCTTCTCCTTCACCCTCTCACCTTCACCCCCACCCTCTCACTTTCTCCCTCACCCGATCTCACCTTCTCCCCCACCCTCTCACCTTCTCCCCCACCCTCTCACCTTCTCCCTCACCTGATCTCACCTTCTCCTCCACCCTCTCACCTTCTCCCTCACCCGATCTCACCTTCTCCCCCACCCTCTCACCTTCTCCCTCACCCGATCTCACCTTCTCCTGTTGCATTCCTGTAGAATTAGATAGAATGCCTGCAGGGTTAGTGCTTTGTTCAGGGTGTCAGATGTGGGAACCCTGGGAGACCTCCAGCCTCCCTGATGGCCACATCTGCGCCAGGTGCACCGAGATGTAGTTCCTCAGAGACCGTGTTAGGGTCTGGGCATCTTCCCCTTCCTTCCCAGTCCTGAAGAGGGGTCTCAGCACCTTCCCCTTCCTTTCCAGTCCCGAAGAGGGGTCTCAGCCTGAAACATCGATGCCACCTGACCTGCTGATTTCCTCCAGCATTTTTGTGTGTTAAACTGCAGTTAATCTATCATCTGTGAATCGAAAAATGCTGGAATTATGAGCACAACATTTAGAAAATGATAACATAATTAAGCAGAATGAACATGGTTTTATGAGAGGGGGATTGTGCTTGACAAATTTATTAAGAGTTCTTTGTGGATGCCACAAAGTGGGTAGATAAAGGGAGAGTGATTGGGCCAGATTGGATTTGAGCAATTAGTGATGTAAAGGGAATGAGTGTAGTCTATTTACATTGCTAATTGGCTGAATCCAATCTGGTTAACTGCTGCCCAAACATCTAGTCAGTCATTGACAAATGATAGAAGGTCCCTCGACAGTGATATTCAACAGCACTGACTCACCGATAACCTGCCCAACACACTTCAGCTCAGAATTTGCCAAGATGCAGTGATGCAGTGACTTATGATGCAGTGCTGGGTGGGAAGGTAAACCAGAGGATCGACAAAGAGATGGAGCTGTTGGAGGCGTGGACAAGCTTTGTAAGATAAATTCAGGAGACTCTGCAGACGCTGAAAATCCAAAGCACTACACACACACACCACACGCCGGTCGTGCATGCAGCCTGTTAACAGCCGTTCCGATCAGTATTCGTACTTTTTTCTTCTTACTTTTTAACTTACGTTATTTTATGTATTTTTTTCATGGTAACACGTCAAAGCTGCACCCTTTCTAACATGCTGGTAGAGAGAGGTTTATTTGGGTCTTTAGCACTGGAAATAGTTACATTTGGACACGTCTCATTAGCGGGACAGAAGCATGGTCACGTTGTTTATTCCAGGGACCAGCTGCTTGCGCTAATGCCGGCCGGTTTAGTGAGCAGAGCGGCAGACACTCCTGCTGAAATCTGGAGGAAAACACACAAAGGATGTAGAGGGGGATCACAAAGTCGAGGAAAGAGGACCAGGTTGAGACAACAGAGACTTATGGAGAAGAGGAGTTCGGTGGGTAATAAAATGGACGAGTTCACAGCACTAGCCAGGCGTCAGAGAACATTTCGGGACTGCAGTGTTATGTGTTTCACTGGAACGGGGCTGCACGAGGACATACCCGATCAAAACTTCTCCATGGACGGCTTCCAGACCGTTCGGGCTGACCGGAAGTGCACTGAGAGCGGTAAGCGTAAAGGAGTTGGGTGCTTACTGTTCTGGTTAACAACAGATGGTGCAATCCAGGTCATATTACGATCGAGGAACGTGTTTATAGACCGGATATTGAACTTTTTACTGTTGGACTTCGGCTGTATTCCACCGAGATACAACACTGGGCGGCACGGGAGGTCGTTCCTGCCTGTGGCCATCGAACTTGCAGCTCCTCCCGTGGAAGGTCAGATACCCTGAGCCAATAGACTGGTCCTGGACTTATTTTCCATCTGGCATAGTTTGCGTTTTGGTGTTTGATTGTTTGTGGTTTTTGTATTGCTATATTTATGCTCTCTTCTTGGTTGGTGCAGCTGTAACGAAACCCAGTTTCCCTCGGGATCAATAAAGTATATCTATCTATCTATCTATCTATGCTGGATGAACTCAGCAGGTCAGGCAGTATCTACAGAGGGGAATAAACAGTTGACATTTCATGCCGAGACCCTTCATAGGGACTGGGGATTGTAAGATTTGAAAGATGGAGTATAATGTGGGAAAATATGAGGGACATATTCTTCATGAAGAATAGGAAAGCAGAACATTGTAAAATGGGGTGAAGTTTTATGAGCAAAGAGCAAGGGGAGAACTACAGGGAACTCTGAAACAAAACCTCAGTTTAAGGAAAGGGTTAATGTTTGATGCCTTTATGTCAGAAGCAACCAGTTTTTGATGACAGAATGTTGCTGCAGAGGTGTTTTTGGCTGGTTATGGGGAGAAAACAAGAGAATGAGGTTGAGAAGGATAATAAATCAGCCATGATGGAATGGCGGCGCAAACTTGATAGGCCAAATGGCCTAATTTTGCTAGTATGTTTTATGGCTTTATGGGTGATCACAAACAGTCATAGAGTTTTACAGCCTAGGGACAGGTCCTTCAGCCCATCACATCTATCCTGACCACCATGCCTCGCGATACCAACCCCACTTACCTGTATTGATTCCATGTTCCTCTATGTTCTGCTCATCTATCCAGATGCCTCATAAATATCCTCACTGTTCCTGCCCTCATCTCCTCCTCATTCCTGATATCTCTGTGTGGAAAGAATTTCCACGGATCCTCCTTTAACTCTCCTCACTTTCACCTTTAACTTATTTCCTCTAATTTTAGACAGATTCTGGTTACCTGCTCTTTTTATTCCTGTCATAATTTTACATGCCTTTCATTGTCACCTCTCAGCCTCCTTTGCCCTGAGTGGCTTATTAAAATCTCTACTTGTGTCTCAAGACCCGCCCCCCACCCCTGCCCCTGATTCAGGTATATCCCTGTGCTTTCATCGTGCCCCCTTCCAGCTTTATCACATCTCTTCTGTCGCATGGACCCAAAGCCATCAGGGGAAAGAAAGACTACATCTTTCCTCCCATTTTCCAGGACCTCATCTGTGGTGATGCAAGTTCCAAAAATCTCTGCCTAGGCCCCTGTATTTTCTTTTCTGCCTTCTCACGGTGTCCTAGTGCACACCTAATCAGCCCCCAGGGAATTAACCATCTTTATGCCTCACAGGTGGATCGGGTAGTTAAGAAAGCTTATGGAGTGTTAGCTTTCATAAGTCGAGGAATAGAGTTTAAGAGTCGCAATGTAATGATGCAGCTCTATGAAACCCTGGCTCGGCCACACTTGGAGTATTGTGTCCAGTTCTGGTCGCCTCACTATAGGAAGGATGTGGAAGCATTGAAGAGGATACAGAGGAGATTTACCAGGATGCTGCCTGGTTTAGAGAGTATGCATTATGATCAGAGATGAAGGGAGCTAGGGCTTTACTCTTTGGGAAGAAGGAGGATGAGAGGAGACATGATAGAGCTGTACAAGATAATAAGAGGAATAGATAGAGTGGATAGCCAGTGCCTCTTTCCCAGGGCACCACTGCTCAATACAAGAGGACATGGCTTTAAGGTAAGGGGTGGGAAGTTCAAGGGGGATATTAGAGGAAGGTTTTTTACTCAGAGAGTGGTTGGTGCGTGGAACGCACTGCCTGAGTCATTGGTGGAGGCAGATACACTAGTGAAGTTTAAGAGATTACTAGACAGGTATATGGAGGAATTTAAGGTGGGGGGTTATATGAGAGGCAGGGCTTGAGGGTCGGCATAACATTGTGAGCCGAAGGGCCTGTACTGTGCTGTACTATTCTATGTTCTATGTTCTATATTATAAGGTCCGAGAACTTAACTACCTCCTCCTCTAGGATGTTGGTGTACTTGAGGTTATCACTGTCCTCCCCTGAACTCTCTAACTTCCATGTCCATTTCCATGGTAAATAAATGGTCATTTTAGACCTCACCTCTTTCCCATGGCTTCACATACAGATTAGTGAACAGATCCATAAGGGGTCCCACTCCCTCAGCGGCTGTCTGTTTACACTTAATATATCATCCTCAACAGGCCCTTCAGCCCACAATGTTGTACTGACCTGAAATCAATCCAGAACTCTGTGTGTGTTGCTGTGCATTTCCAGCATCAGCAGAATCTCTTCTGCTTTAGGTATAAAGGTCCATTTGACCTACCCCTGCCCCTGTTTCTTATGACAGGAAGAGTGGCTGAAGAAGATGGGCTGCTAAGCCTGTGGAAGGGTGGAGAGCCCTGGCCCATGTTGTCAGAATGAATTAGAAACAGTATGAACAAGGAAGCTTAAAAATCCTCCACTGTTCCGGTGCGACTGAAAAGAAAGGACGTCCTTTTGCAGTGGAATTATGTGCATGGTCAAATCCACTTTAATAAGAGCCAAATACGCTCAGGGCTAAAAGACAACCCAGTTCTTCTTCTGGGAAATTTCACACTTTGAACAGGTTATCAAAAGGCCCACCAGCTCAAAGAAATCAATCTGTGATGTTTATGCTAATCCACCTAATCAGTCAAATTTTTTACTGAATCTAAATGAAACCACTTTATTCTGCAAAACATGATCTGAACAGGAAGCAATTAGTTTGTGAGTAATAATTAATATGCGTTGCAGTGTTAACATTCAGTCTTCTGAATAATGCAAAGAGGCACGTTATTATTAAATGCTTTCTGGTTGGTTTAGAATCCTACGTTAGGCGAGTTTTATTTGTCACGTGCATCGAAACACACAGTGAAATGCATAATTTGCGTCAATAATTAATGCAGCCTGAGGACACACTGGGGGCAGCCCACAAGCGTCGCCTTGTTTCCAACGCCCACACAGTGCACCCAGAACTGACTAACTCTAATCCGTACGTCTTTGGAATGTGGGAGGAAATTGGAGCACTAGGAACAGACCCACGTGGTCACGGGGAAAATGAACAAACTCTTTGCGGACGTTGGTGGCAATTAAAACCCAATCAACGATCATTGGCACTGTAAGTTCACCATAACAGTAACTAAATGAACCACTTCCAAATTGATCAAATATTCTCCAGGAATGTGCATGTTTCATTAAGCTCCATAAACATACACAATTGATTTATCATAATTAGATCACACTGATATGAAGTGAAGACTTTTTAATAAAATACTGGAGATGTTACATTTTGATTAGATAGACATCGATGAATGTTAATTGAGGGAAAACTAATTTTTCTGTTACTGCGTTGAAGGAGTTAACTCCACCGTGGATTGTCCCAAATATGGGTGTGAAAGGAGAAGGGCTGGGCAAGGGGCTAGCAGCCCCATCCTGTAAAAAACCTCGTGCTACAGAAACACCAACAGAAGCTCCAAGAACCTCACCCCCGGGAGAGGAAGGGTACACCAGGAAGATGGGCTACATCTGGAGACAATGTGAAAGTCTGGCCCCGGACAGAGGACTCTGGCATGCCTCTGCGGGCAGCTGATGCCCCAGTAGGGGTGTTGGGCTGCAAGAGTTAAAAGGGTTATTTTCCTGTCACGTTTGTTCCTTTTGTGAGAGGCTGCATTGGAACAAGTCATGAGGTGCTAAAACCAGAAAATGTTGGAAACACTCAGCCAGTCAGGCAGAAACTGTAGAAAGAGAAACATTAATTTTCATTCAATTCCTTTCATTTTGTGTGATGGGGTAGTTGTTTGATTCTTCAGGTTTATGTAGAGTGGGATGAAGGGAGGGGGTTGTCCCTCATTTAGAGTGGAAGAATTTCTGTCTGCCGTTCTGCTCGCACCGTGGGCATGTAGTGCAGCCACTCGAGTTTAGTAAGATGTTCTCTTAAGGGTTTATCTATTGCTGATCTCAGGGGCTATAGAGGACAGACTGGGATCCATACACCCTGGGGCAGTGTGGACGTGAGTAATCGGTGCCTGTGGTCAGTGGTTGGGTCTTTTGTTTGCTCTGTCTCTCCTTCTGCAGCTGCAGCTTGTTCTCTGTGGCACATGGCTAACTCTACTGAATGACTGGAAGTCTGTCGTACCCAGCGTGGTGGCTGAAACCTGTGCAGGGGACTATTCAAAGCAGAGGAGTTGTCACTTTGAGGTAGTTCCACTCTCCTGACTTTGGTAGTCTGGGTCGAGTGGTCACATCTGAAGTCTTCCTTGGGTGCAGTAGACAACTGTGGCTCGTCATGCCCTTTGCTCTCCACGGTGTGTTACAGAGCTGCCTTCCTGGCCATCGGATCTCACTGTTCATCTCATCCTCCCAGTCCACCAGAGTTGACTTCACACATCCCTATCTCACTGGAGTATGAGGCCCTCCAGCTACCCTCACCTGGTTTAGCCCACCTGTCGAAGGGGTGTGGTTGCTGGCTCATGCAAACAGCCACATGGAGCCACAGGTGAGAGCTGAATGACTGGTGGGGACTAAAGGTGAGTGAGCTACCCCTCCCTGGGCACTCATACCCCCTAAAGATGATTACATCACCAGTAAATAAGTACACAACTTCCCCAGGTTATGAATGAACAGACATCTGGGAGATGGGTGGATTGGCTGCTGTGGGGCTGCAGACATCTTCCTGCCAGTGAGAACTGGTTTGCAGCAATATCATTGGATCTTACAGAGAAATATAAATAGTGGAGTAAATGTCCTGGTTTAACTGCATTTTGCACGTGTTTTCATTTTAATTTAGAGGCAGGTGGCTGTGGTTCCAGTTTGCGCACTGACTGGGTTACGGACAGAAGCCTGTCACACCCTGAGAGGGAGCTGACTGATATAAAGATGCATGGCTTTGGCAGAAGGAAAGAAATGCAAAAGATTTCTGTCGGGATTGCTACTAGAAATGAAAGAGAAGGAGTTTGCTTCATTGGGATAATAAACATGGTTTGAATTCAGTCCATTGGTTTGAGGTTGTTCTATTCAACAGCACAGTAAAGGCTCTTCATCCCACGATGTTGTACTAACCTTTAAACCTCCTCCAAGATCAATCAAGCCTGCATAGCCCTCCATTTTTCTATCATCCACGTGCCTGTCCAACAGTCTCTTAAATATCTCTAATGTATCTGCCTCTACCCATGCACCTGATGTGTTCCACATTCCCATCCCTCTCTGCGTAAAAAACGTACATCTGACTTCCCCCCTATACTTTCCTCCAATCACATTAAAATGATGCATTCTCATATTAGCCATTTCTACCCTGGGAAAAGTCTCTGGCTGATCACTCCATCTATGCTTCTTATCATCTTGTACACATCTATCACAAGACCATAAGACCCAGGAGCAGCATTAGACTATTTAGCCTATTGAGTTTCCTCTGCCATTCTATCGTGGCTGACTTATTATCCCTTTCAACCCCATTCTCTTGCCTTCTCCCTGTAACTTTTCACACTCTCTTAAAATCAAGAACCCCCTTAAAAATACCCAATGACTTGGCCTGTGCAGCCGTCTGTGGCAAAAAAATTCTATAGATTCACTACCCTCTGGTTAAAGAAATTTTTCCTCATCTCTGTTCTAAATGGATGTCCCTCAATTCTGAGGCTGTGCCCTCTGGTCTTCGACTCCTCCACTACAGGAAACATGCTCTCCACATCCACTCTGTTCAGACCCTTCAGTATTTGATAGGTTTCATTGAGATCCCACCTCATGCTTCTAAACTCTAGTGAGTACAGGCCTAGAACTATCAAATACTCTTCATAGGTTATCTCTTTCACTCCTGGGATCATTGTCTTGATCTCCTCTGGACCCTCTCCAAAGCCAGAACATCCTTTCTTAGATGAGGGGCCCAAAACACTCCAAGTGCAGTCTGACCAAGGCCTTATAAAGCCTCAGCATTATATCCGTGCTTTTCTATTCTGGCCCTCTCAAAATGACTGGTAACATTGCACATCACCACCAACTCAACTTGCAAGTTAGCCTTTAAGGAACAAAACAAATCAAGAACAAAAACAAAAAACAAAAAACACACATCAAAGCTGCTGGTGAATGCAGCAGGCCAGGCAGTATCTCCAGAAAGAGGTGCAGTGGACGTTTCAGGCCGAGACCCTTCGTCAGGTCAGACCCTGAGTCCTGACGAAGGGTCTCGGCCTGAAACGTCGACTGCACCTCTTCCTAGAGATGCTGCCTGGCCTGCTGCATTCACCAGCAACTTTTATGTGTGAGGCTTATAGTAGACATCAGTGGATAAGCTGTCTCCAGAGACAGAGACAGAAAGATCTAGAATGAGGAGGGAGGTGTCGGAAATGGACTAGGTAAACTTGAGGGCAGGGTGAAAGCAACTGCTTTCTGCACGCATGCAGAGCTCGTTGACTTTATTAACTTTGCCTCCAACTTTCACCCTGCCCTCAAGTTTACCTCCAACTTTCAAATCTCTTACTCACTCTTCCTTCAGTTAGTCCTGACGAAGGGTCTTGGCCTGAAACGTCGACTGCACCTCTTCCTAGAGATGCTGCCTGGCCTGCTGCGTTCACCAGCAATTTTGATGTGTGTTGCTTGAATTTCTAGCATCTGCAGAATTCCTGTTGTTTACAAAAAACAAAAAGGCTTCCAGACAATTTACAAGATTATATAAATAAACTTTCAGAAAAAGAGTTGACATCACGGAAGCAACGTAAAGTAAAATGAGTAAAGAAATCCGGTTAGGCACCACACCCACTCATGAGACTAGAAAGGTCAAGGTCACTATGTATATGAGGCAATATGACACTGAGCCAATGAGGGTCCGCATATTCTCTCAAATGTATTCTGTGTATTGGGTTTGTGCAGATGCAGTCTTTCCATTTGTATAATAGACAACATCTGCTTGAGCCAGTGTGCGAAGGTGGGTGGAGTAGTAGACTTCCAGGTCAGAAGAATAAGTTTCTTCGCCACCACCATTCCAAGATGCAGAGCAATCTGCACATCATGCGGCAACTCAAGAGTCTCTGCAGAGCATCCAGAGATGGCGAGGTCATGATTGGGCTGAATGTCTCCAGAATAGACTTTTGAGAGCCACTCAGAAATTGCAGTCCAAAAGTTGTAGAATCTAGGGCAAAACCAGAAAAGATGAGCTAGTGAGCCCTCAGCAGAAAGGCACTTGTCGCATTCAGGAGCCACAGATGGGAAGATGTGATTCAGTTTTGTTTTTGAATAATACAATCTATGCATCACCTTGTACTGGATTAACCTGTAGCCTGAATTAATAGAACAACAATGAACCTGGGACATTGCCTCTTCCCAAAGTTCCGCTGATATCTCTGAATTCAAGTCCCTGGCCCGGGCTTCCTTAATAAAATCTGCAGGAACCAAAGGAGTAAAGCAATTCACAAATTTTCATATTAACTGTTTGGAGTCTGGAGGGAGCAAGAGGTTTTCAAGAAAGGAATGGGTGGTGGAGGTAGACTCGAAGTGTGAGCACTTTTCCTTAACGCAGTGTCTGACTTGGAGACAGCGGAAAAATTGTGAATCTGGAAGGTTGAACTTAGTGCTTAATTGTGTGAATGATGCAAATTGGCCGTCGATGTACAGATCTAAGAAAGTTTTGATACCCCTCTCTCTCCAGACCGCAAACACCCCGTCTAATTGTTCAGGCTTGAATGGGTGATTTTGACAAATGGGAGCATGTATGGAAACACTGGGAGTTTGGTGAGCCACTTTTATCTGATTTAATATTCGTAAAGAATTCTTTAAGGTAAAGTTTTGTTGGATCAGCTTGTCTGTTGAGGCATAAGTGGAAAGCAGAAGAACAGGAAGTGAAGAATATTTAACAACAGAGGCTTCCAGCTGTAGCCATAAAGGTTTTTCTTGGGGCTCAGCACCTGCACATTTCCAGTATGTAAGAGCCCTGGAGTTAGCTGCCCAGTAGTAATGTTTGAAATTTGGCAGACCAAGACCGCCCTTCTTAAGAGGTTTGTGCAGGTGAGGCTTGGATATCCTGTGTGATATGTAGCCTCACACAAAGGACAATATATTAGAGTCAAGTTTCTTAAAAAAGGATGCATTTAAATATATAGGCAGGTTTTGAAAAAGATGTAGAAATCTGGGTAGGCCCACCATTTTAAACGCATTTACCCGTCCAATCATGGATAAGGGCAGTATTCTCCAGGACTTGATATTTGTTCTGAGTTTTTCTATTGATTCTGTAAAGTTAAATTTGAAAAGATGTTTTGGGTTCTTAGTCAGTTTAATCCCCAAGTAGGTGAAACCGTCCTTCTCTACTTTTGTTCTTTTTTGTTCTTGATTTGTTTTGTCTGTGCTCCAGCTGTATTGTTTTGTACATTTTCAATATATTTTGTCATTGTGAAATTGAAAATTGTAAATAAAGTATTAAAAAAAACCTTTAGGGAACCTTGCATGAGGACTCCCAAGTCCTTTTGCACCTCAGAGTTTTGAATTTTCTTCCCATTTACAAAATAGTCGTCGCCTTTGTTTCTTATGCCAAAATGCGTGACCATGCACTTCTTTAAACTGTATTCCATTTGCCATCTCTTTGCCCATTCCCCCAATCTGTCTATGTCCTTCTGCAGACTTCCTGCTTCCTCAATGCTACCTGCCCCTGCACCTATCTTTGCAGCGTCTGCAAACTTGGCCACAAAGCCATCAATTCCTTCATCCAAATCATTGACATACAATGTGAAAAGGAGCGGTCACTACATTGACCCCTGCAGAACACCATGAGTCTCTAGAAGCCAACCAGAAAAACTCCCCATTATACCCATTCTTTGCCCCCTGCCAGTCAGCCCATCTTCTGTCCATTCTAGTACCTTTCCCGTAATACCATGGGCTCTTATCTTGTTAAGCAGCCTCATGTGTGACACCTTGTCAAAGGCCAACTGAAAATCCAAATATACAGCATTCACCTACTCTCTGTTGTCTATCCTGTCTGTTATTTCCTCAAAGAATTTCAACAGATTTTTCAGGCAAGATTTTCCCTTAGAAAGCCATGCCGACTATGGTCTATTTTATCATGTGCCTCCACAAACCCTAAATCTTCATCCATAATAATAGACTCCAATATTTTTCCAACCACTGAAGTCAGGCTAACTAGCCTATAATTTCTTTTCTTCTGCCTCCCTTCCTTTTTAAAAACTGGAGTTGCAATTTTCCAGTCCACTGGAACCATTCCAGAAACTAGTGATTCTTGAAAGATCATTACTAATGCCTCCACAATCTCTTCAGGCACTTTTTTCAGAACCCTGGTCCAGGTGACTTATCTACCTTCAGACCTCTCAGCTTCCCAGACAGCTTCTCTGGACACGGTCTACACTATCTGCTTTTATAAACCCACTGACTCTCACAGCTATCTGGACTATACCTCTTGTTGCCCTGCCACATGTAAAAATGCCATCCGCTTCTCTAACTTCCTCTGTCTCCACTGCATCAGCTCTCAGGATGAGGCTTTTTATTCCAGAATAACCTAAACGTCCCCCTCATAGAAAGAGGCTTTTATTCCTCCATCATCAATGGTGCCCTCACCCTCATCTCTTCCATTTTGAACACATCTACCCTCACCCATCCTGCCACCACCACACCAGAGATAGGGTTCCTCTTGTTTTCAGCTGCCGCCCCACTAGCCTCTGCATCCAGCACATAATCCTCTGTAACTTCCACCATCCCCACCAACCACATTTCACACTGCCGACGCATGGCTGTGTCACGGTATGCAGCTCAAACTGTGTCACCAAGTTACGGATGACACATCAGTGGTTGGCCTCATGAAGAATGATGATGAGATGGAGTGTAGAGAGGCTGATGGATTGGTGTGAGAAGAACAACCTAAGCCTGAATGTGGAGAAGACAAAGGAGATCACTGTGGACTTCAGGAAGGCGCAGACGAACCATCTCCCTCTGTGAATACATGGCTCCTCCGTAGAGAGAGTTAAGTGCACCAAGTACCTGGGATTTCACATCACAGAAGACCTCACCTAGCCCCTTAATATCACCTCCCTGAACAAGAAGGCATTGCAGCATCTCCACTTCCGAAGAGGATTGAGGCAAGCAAGGCTCCCAGCCCCATCTTAACTGCATTTTACAGGAGTACCATTGGTGGTGTCCTGACAAGTTTCATCACCATCCGGAATGGGAGCAGCCGAGCATCAGACCAGACGTTCCTACAACGGACTGTGAAAACAGCTGAGAGGATCATAGGGGTCTCCCTACCGTCCACTGGGGCATTTATCAGGGGTGCAGCATATGCAGGTCCCTCAGTATTATTAAGGATCCCACCCATCCATACAGCATCCTCTTTGACTTTGTACCATCAGGCAGGAGACTACGATGCATAAAAACAAGAACGGTCAGGATGAGAAACTGTTTCTTCCCCCAGGCCATTAGGCTTCTGAACACTCTGCCTATCATGTTCAAAGAGTCACTGGTTAATTTGTTCCATACCTCAGAATATTTAATATTAATGCACATTAGTTTGTTATTTATGTGTGATTCATCTGTAGATTTTATCTGTACCTTCATAATTATCATGTGTTATGTGTGTTATGTACTTTACACCCTGGTTCAAAAAAAGGTTGTCTGATTTCTATACATTATATGGTTACATACATTATATACATGTATATAGTTAAATGACAATAAACTTGACTTGACTTACCCTCCCCGCACTTTCCACTTTCTGCAGGGATCGCTCCTTACACAGCTCCCTTGTCCATTCAACCCTTCCCGCTGATCTCCCTCCTGGCACTTATCCTTACAAGTGGAACAAGTGCCACACCTGCCCCTACACCTCCTCCATCACTACCACTCAGGGCCCCGAACAGTCCTTCCAGCTGAGGCGACACTTCATCTGTGAGTCTGTTGGGGTCATCTACTGTATTTGGTGCTCCCAAAGTGGCTTGCTGTACATTGGTGAGACCCAATTTAGATTGGAAGACCGCTTCATCGAGCAGCTACACTCCATCTACCACAAAAAGTGTGATTTCGCCGTGGCCACCCATTGTAATTCTACTTCCTACTTCGACATGTCAGTCCATGGCCTCCTCCACTGCCACGATGAGGCCTCATTCAGGCTGGAGGAATAACACCTTATATTCCACCTGCGTAGCCTCCAATCTGATGGCATGAACATTGATTTCTTGAACTTCTGGTAATTGCCTCCCCCCCAACACCCCACCATTCCCCATTCCGGTTTCCCTCTCTCACTTTATCTTCTGACCTGCCCATCACCTCTCTCTGGTGCTCCTCCCCCTTCCCTTTCTTCCATGGCCTTCTGTCCTCTCCTATCAGATTCCCCCTTCTCCAGCCCTTTATCTCTTTCACGTATCAACTTCCCAGCTCTTTACCTCACGCCCCTCCCCCTCTCCTGGTTTCACCTATCACCCGCCACCTTGTACTTCTCCCTCCCCCCACGTTCTTACTCTGACTTCGCCCCCTTCCTTTCCAGTCCTGATGAAGAGTCTCTGCCTGAACCATCGACCGTTTGCTCATTTCCATGGATGCTGGCTGGCCTGCTGAGTTCCTCCTGCATTCTGTGTGCGCTGCTTTCGATTTCCAGCATTCCTCATGTTTGTTAACCCTTCAGCGGCATCTGCCTACACTTCCCGCAACCTCAGTAAAGCAGCCAGTATTGTCAAAGAGCCCAAAACCCTGACATCCTCTCTTTTCCCCCTCCCATCAGGCAGAAGATACAAAAACCTGAAAACACATACCACCAGGCCCAAGGGCAGCTTCTAACCCACTGTTATCAGACTCTTGGCCTCCGAAAGTGCTTGTTAAGATCTTGCACCTTATTGTTTATCTGAACTGCACTTTCTCTGTAACTGTGACACTTTATTCTGCATTCTGTTATTGTTTTCCCTTGTTCTACCTCAATGATCTGATCCCTGTGAACAGTGTGTGAGACAAGTTGTATGTCTGTATCTGTGACAATAATAAACCAATTCCAATACATTGTTCAATCCTGGTGTTTTTGTGATCCAGAAGTTCTTCAGAAGTCAAGAATGAGGCAGGAAACCTGATGCTTAAGGCAATTTTATGAAATGTTACAATAATGAAAGAATGAAGTAAGAAATACAAAGTTGTGGTTGTCTCAAACTCAGAGCAGAGACAACAGCTTTCCAGTGATAGCAATTAACCTATAATCCAGAAGGCCTTGGTCCTATAAATCTATGGAGGTCCACAGGGCATATCCTCAAAATAGAGGGACATCCATTTAGAACAGAGATGAGGAGCAATTTCTTTGGCTGAAGGTGGTGAATCTGTGGAATTCAGTGCCACAGATGTGTGTGGAGGCTATTTAAGGCAGAGGCTAATAGGTTCTTGATTAGGCAGAACATGAAGGAACATGGGGAGAAGGCAGGAGATTGGGGTTGAGAGGGAAAATGGATCAGCCATGATGAAATGTCAGAGCAGGCTCAATGGTTCAAATGGCCTAATTTTGCTTTGATCTTTTATGGTCTTACAAAATAGCCAGATTCAAGTGGCATGATACCTACTACAGAAAAAGCTAACAATCTTCTAAATCAGCGATACTACCTCCGAAAAATTCACTGAACAATTACATGTATAAATGGATTTTTATAAATCTATAAGCAAGTATAGGAGAGTTAAACTACAAGGAAAATACTAGAAATACAAAAATTTCCTCCCGAATCCTCCACTTTCCTTTTTGATGCTGTTTTCACATGGAACTGCGTCTTACACAAATCATGCGTCACTCACACAGGACATTGTTTACATCAGCCGCGTTTGCCTTTAGTTGAAGCCTGGACAAAGGATGTAAGAGGGTGGAAGGTTCTCACTCTTTCAGATTAACAGTGCCTGTGGGTGCTCTCGGGAACCTGATAGTTCACCTCTTATGTGTCCATAAAAGGATATGGATCAATCACTCAGTAATCAATATAGCATCCTACTGTAGGCGTTTTTATTCTTAATCAGAATCTTCTAGCCTTGACAATCCTGACACCTGTTAACTAAGGCTTTTACTCCAGCATGGCCTTTCAAGTTCAAGATCGAGTTCAGCTTATTCAGTTTACTTGGTCATACGGCCAAACTAAACAGCACTCCTCCAGGCCAAGGTACACAACACAGTACATGTAACTCACACACATAACTCAGTAATATTACCACTACTGAAACAGCAGATAATCAGATGCTTTGACAGCACAAATTAAACAGTAAACTGTATAACGCTGCCAGTGCCTCATACGTGATCAGACCTGGTTGTTGGTAGGGAGATCAGTAGTCTCATGACCTGAGGAGGAAGCTGTTTCCATCGGAACAGATCTAGTCCTAATACAACGGCACCTCCTCCCTGATGGTGGAGTTGGTGGTGGGTTGTCAAAAAGATAGTTGGACAGATGAGAGGTCTCATTGACAATGCTAAGGGCTCTTATGACAGTAAACATGCTCTGTCTTACCACCCTATTCTTCAGATGATTAATTTGTTACAGAGGTCTCCTCTTTGGCATCTGGTGGAGATGAGATCAGTAGGAGAACATCGTCAGGTCGCGGATAGAATGCAGTAAAATTCCACCGCCAGCCGCCAGCATTCCCAGCTGTAGTCTGCAGCTTACACCTCTGAAGAGCTAACAGGAACTCTGTGGGAATCCCAGGAATATTAAGGCCTTGGTCAGTAGATTGGGAAGACAAGTGTTACATTAGAATCTGCTATTGGAGCATACTTGTCTGATGGTGACATTATAGAACATGGGACAGTGCAGCCCACAATATTTGAACCTACTCTAAGATCTATCTGACCTTCCTCTCCTACATGGCTGGCTATTTTTCTATCATCCATGTGCCTATCTAAGAGTACCTTAGGTCACCAGCAACTTTGATGTGTGTTGCTTGAAATGCTGCCTGGCCTGCTGCGTTCACCAGCAACTTTGATGTGTGTTGCTTGAATTTCCAGCATCTGCAGAATTCCTCGTGTTTAAGAGTACCTTAAATCAGTCCTGATGAAAGTTCACGACGTGAAACGTTGACTGTTTTTCCTTCCCCCGCAGATGCTGCCTGGCCTGCTGAGTTCCTCCAGCCTTTTGCGTGTGTGCTACTTTGGATTTCCAACATCTGCAGAATCTCTTCTGTTCTTGAATATCCTTAAATTCATCTGCCTCTACCACCACCCCAAACAGAGCGTTCCACACACCCACCACTCTCTGCCTAGAATAGTTACCTCTGACATCCTCCCTATACTTTCCTCCAACCGCCTTAAAATGATGCTTCCTCATATTAGCCATTTCCTCCCTGGCAAAAAGACTCTGCCTATCCACTCGATCGCTGCCTCTTATCATCTTGTACATCTCCAACAAGTCATTTCTCATCCTCCTTCTCTCCAAAGAGAAAAGCCCTAGCTCACTTATGATAAACTATTATCATAAGAAATAATCTCTAATCCAGGCAGCACTCTGATAAATCTCCTCTGCATCCTCTCCAAAAAGTACATTCTGCAGATCACAGCTTAAGTCACTAAGAAAGCAGATCTGATTGAGTAAAGCTAACATATTGGTTTCAGTGAAGGATGACTGCACATGTTATAGATTTCTTCAGGTTTGAATCGTCAGCGTCACTACTGCCACATTATAGTCAGAGTGTAGCCCCTGTTTGAGTATCTGAAGGGGCTGCTCCTCGGGTTCTGGTTACATCTCAGCCCCAGCTCCTGATATATGGGCACCCAGTAAGGCGGGGTGGGGGGGTGGTTGGTGCAGATGGCTCAGAGGATCTACTGGTGGGTTTGATCCTGAGCCTTGCAAAGATGGATATTCACGGATCAAGGAAGTAGGCTGTTGAAAGCTCTGCCTAAGACAACTGCCTGCCCCTTTCTGGGATTATGTTTGTGCGCGAGTGTCCTTGCCGAGGGTGGATGCGGTCACCTTGAGTATGGTGGCCCCCACAGGGAAATGAGTGTTTTAAAGACTGTAGTAATCATATTTTAATTTGAAATTGTTAGCAGCCTTTGCAACTCCCTGATGTTTATATTTTCTGTGCAAATACGTAATATTTTGTACTTTGATAAAAAAAATGGACTGAGGTATCATAACTTCCACAAATTGGGTTGATAAAGCTCCCCACCCCACTTCCTCACTCCCCACTGCCCTCTCTCAATTTCATAAGCAGCTTCAAATACATCAGAATCAGGTTTAACATCACCGGCATACTGTATGTTGTGGAATTGGTTAACTTAGCAGCAGTACAATGCAATACATGATAAATACAGAGAAAAAATAAATAAATCAATTACAGTGAGTATATATATGTATATTAAAGTTAAATTAAAAATAGTGCAAAAACAGAAATGAAAAAATGTACTGAGGTAGTGTCCAAGGGTTCAATGTCCATTTAGGAACTGGACCTACCTTCTGGATGGTAACAGAGTGAAGAGGGGATCTCCTGGGTGATGGGGGTCTTGATAATAGACACCGCCTTTCTGAGGTACCGCACCTAGATGATGCCTTGGATTCTATGGAGGCTAGTAGCAATGATAGATTTTACAACTTTCTGCAGCTTCTCTCAATCCTGTGCAGTTGCACCCTGACCCCCAAACCCCCATTCCAGACGACGATGCGGCCTGTCAGAATACTCCCCACAGTACACCTATAGAAGATTCCAACTGTTTTAGGTGACAAATCAAATGTCTTGCTTTCTTTATAGCTGCATTGATATGCTGGGAGCAGATTTGATCCCCAGGAACCTGAAACTGCTCACTCTCTCCACTGCTGATCCCTCTATGAAGACTGGTATGTGTTCCCTCGTCTTACCCTTCCTGAAGTCCACAATCAGCTCTTTGGTCTTACTGACATTGAGTGCAAGGTTGTTGCAGTGACACCACTTAACCAGCTGATATACCTCACTCCTGTACACCCTCTCATCTTCATCCATGATTCTGCCAACAATGGTTGTGTCATCAGCAAATTTATAGATGGCACACAGTTATGGGTGTAGAGAGAGTAGAGCAGTGGGCTAAGCACACACCCCTGAGGTGCACCCGTGTTGATCGTCAGTGAGGAGGAGCTCTTCTTAGGCACTGGTATAATTGTTGCCCTTTTGAAGCAAGTGGGAACTTCCACCCATAGCAGTGAGAGGTTGAAAATGTCCCTGAATACACTTACCTGCTAGTTGGCACAAGCTTTCAGAGCCTTACCTGGTACTCCATCGGGGCTTGCCTCGTTGCAAGGGTTCGCCCTCCCGAAAGCCAGCCTAACATCGGCCTCCGATTCATGGATCACAGGGTCACCGGGTGCAGCAGGGATCTTCATAGCCGCAGTTATATTCTCCCTTTCAGAGCGGGGATAAAAGGTGTTGAAGCATCACTGCCATTCATGATGTTGGAGTACATCTGAAAGACAAGTACATGGATAGGGAAGGCTTACAGAGATGTGTCAGCTCAAGCTAATGCAACTAGTTGAGATAGGAAATTTATTCAGCATTGAGGAGTTGGGCTGAATGGCCTGATTTTCCTGCTGCATAACTCAATCAGAGGCTGTCAGCTTTTCTATAATGCTAACATGCCAACAACTGGCAGGAGTATTCAAGGACATTTTCAACCTCTCACTGCTATGGTTAGAAGTTCCCACTTGCTTCAAAGGGACAACAATTATACCAATGCCTAATGTGAGCTGCCTTAATGACTATCGCCCGGTAGCACTCACATCTACAGTGATGAAATGCTTTGAGAGGTTGGTCATGACTAGACTGAACTCCTGCCTCAGCAAGGACCAGGATCTGTTGCAATTTCCCTATTGTCACAAGAGGTCAACGGCAGACGCAATCTCAATGGCTCTTCACACGGCCTTAGACCACCTGGACAGCACAAGCACCTTTGTCAGGACGCTGTTCATTGACTATAGTTCAGCATCTAACACCATTATTCCCACAATTGTGATTGATAAACTACAGAATCTGTGCCTCTGTACCTCCCACTGCAATTGGATCCTTCACTTCCTAGCTGGAAGACCACAGTCTGTGCAGACTGGTGATAACATCTCCTCCTCACTGACAATCAACACCGACGCATCTCAGGGGTGTGTGCTTAGCCCACTGCTCTACTCTCTATATACGCGTGACTGTGTGGCTAGGCATAGCTCAAATACCATCTATAAATTTGCTGATGATACAACCATTGTTGGTAGAATCTCAGATGGAGATGAAAGGGTGCACAGGAGTGAGGTATGCCAGCTAGTTAAGTGGTGTTGCAGCAACAATCTGGCACTCAACATCAGTAAGACCAAAGTGTCGATTGTTGGCTTCAGGAAGGATAAGACGAGGGAACATGAACCAATCTTCATAGAGATCAGAAGTGGAGAGAGTGAGCAGTTTCAAATTGCTAGGTGTCAGTCACTGAGAATCCAACCTGGTCTCAACATATCGATGCAGCTATAAAGAAGGCAAGATGGCAGCAGTAGTTCATCAGGAGTTTGAGATCTGGTTTATCACTGAAAACACTTGAAAACTTCTACAGATGTACCGTGGGGTAGAGTGCTACTGTACAGACCAAAAAACACTGCAGAAAGTTGTAAAATTAGTTGGAAAATCCATCATTGCTACTAGCCTCCATAGTATCCAAGGCATCTTCAAGGAGGGGTGACTCATAAAGGAGAAGTCCATTACTAAAGATCCCCACCACCCAGGCCATGCCTTCTTCTCATTGTTACCATCAGGGAGGAGGTACAGGAGCCTGAAGGCACACACTCAGCGATTCAGGAACAGCTTCTTCCTCTCTGCCATCCGATTCCTAAATGGACATTGAACCCATGAACACTACCTCACATTTTTAATTATTTCTGTTTTTGAATTATTCTTAGTTTAACTATTTAACATATACTTACTGTAGTAGATTTACTTACTTTTTCTTTCTATATTATTGTGTATTACGATATACTGCTGCTGCTATGTTAACACATTTCATTGTATATGCCAGTGATACTAAACCTGATTCGGATCCTGATTCAGTTTGCTCTGTCCCATGTAGTAATGGACAATGAAGAACTTTGCTTTGCATGCAACCCATACAGATCATTTCATCACCTCTGTACATCCAGGTAGTGCAAGGGAAACAGTAACTGAATGCAGAATAGAGTGTTACAGTTACAGAGAAAGTGCAGTGTAATGTCCTCAAGCTAAAGCTCATAGGATTTTCTTTCCACTAAAAGTTAAAGAGATCTGGAGAAAGTAAAAGGCATGGAGTTTACGCAAGTTGTTAGTACAGATATGATGGGCCAAATGGCCACCTTCAGTGGTGAAGAATTCAGTTGAATGGCAAGTACACTGTAAATCTCCTGTAAAAGAACAGGGGCACTATGGTAGGGTAGCTGTCAGTGTGATGCCACTACAGCTCCGGTGGTCAGAGTTTGGAATACAATTCCAGCATCCTCCATAAGGAGTCTGTACGTCCTCTCCGGGGAATGTGTGGGTTTCCTCCAGATGATCCAGGTTCCTCCCACAGTCCAAAGACATACCGTTAATTGTTATTTGTTAATTGTTAATTGGTCATTGTAAATTGTCCCAAGATTAGGCTAAGGTTAAATCAGTGGATTGTTGTTTGGGCTAGAAAGGCCTGTTACCGTATCACTCAATAAAAATAAATGTTATTCTCTGGGTACAAAGATTATATTCTGTCAGACTCAGTTTCTCTTCCCCATCAGCCACTCAATGACATCTGCTGCAGTTAACGACATCTCACTTACAAAGTCCAGCAGTTGGTTTGTAGAGTACTCACAGAACAGAAATGAGCTCTTTGGCCCCACGTTTACCATCCCACTTCCTCCATGTTTCCCCAGGAATTTTCCCTTAAATACCCCTGTACCTACCTCAACCAATTGATGTGGCAGTGATGTCCACATTCACACCACAATTAGGGCTGGTCCAGTCGCAAATTGGTCAGTGCAACTCTATTACGGTGCAACCGACCCAGTTCAATTCCCGCTGCCTGCCTGTAAGAAAGTGTGTACGATCTCCCCGTGACCACTTGGGTTTCTCCTGGGTGCTGCAGTTTCCTCCAGATGTATGGGTTAGTAGTTCATTGGTCACCCAGGTGAAATTGAGTGGTATGAGCTTGTTGGTCCAAGAAAGACCTGTTACTGTGCTGTACTTCTAATAAATACATACATAAATAACACCCCCAGATACTTTATACTTTATTTTTGCCAAACAATTGGTACTAGAATGTACAATCATCACAGCGATATTTGATTCTGTGCTTCGCACTCCCTGGATTACAAATATTAAATATTAAAAATATTTTAAAATAGTCAAAATAGTAAATATTAAAAATTTAAATTATAAATCATAAATAGAAAATAGAAAAATGGGAAGTAAGGTAGTGCAAAAAAACTGAGGGGCAGGTCCGGATATTTGGAGGGTACGGCCCAGATCGGGGTCAGGATCCATTCAGCAGTCTTATCACAGTTAGAAAGAAGCTGTTCCCAAATCTGGCCGTACGAGTCCTTCAAGCTCCTGAACCTCCCGGAGGGAAGAGGGATGAAAAGTCTGTTCACCAGGTGGGTCGTATCCTTGATTATCCTGGCAGCACTGCTCCGACAGTGTAAAGTGAGTCCACGGATGGAAGATTGGTTTGTGTGATGTGCTGCGCTGTGTTCACAATCTTCTGCAGCTTCTTCCAGTCTTGGACAGGACAACTTCCATACCAGGTTGTGATGCACCTAGAAGAATGCTTTCTACGGTGCATCTATAAAAATTAGTGAGGGTTTTAGGGGACAGGCCAAATTTCTTTAGTTTTCTCAGGAAGTAAAGGCGCTGGTGGGCCTTGGCAGTGAACTCTGCTTGGTTGGATCAAGTCAGGTTCATTTGTGATATTGACCCCGAGGAACTTAAAGCTTTTGACCTGTTCCACTTGCGCACCACCGATGTAATCGGGTCATGCGGTCTCGCTACTCCCTGAAGTCAACAACCAATTCCTTCGTCTGGCTGACGTTGAGGGATAGGTTATTGTCTTTGTACCATGCCACCAGGTTCTAATTTCCTCTCTGTACTCAAACTCATCATTACCCGAGATACGGCCTACAAATTGTTGAGTCATCAGCAAACTTATATATTGAGTTTGATGGAAACTTGGCTACACAATCATGGGTGTACAGTGAGTACAGCAGGGGGCTGAGTACACAGCCCTGTGGGACACCGGTGCTCAGAGTGATTGTAGAGGAGAGCTTGTCCCCCTATTTTTACAGCCTGGGTCCTGTCTGTGAGGAGGTTGAGCCGCAGATCTGGGTGCTAAGGCCCAAGTTCCGGAGCTTAGGAATCAACTTATTTCGAATGATGATATTAAAGGCAGAGCTGTAATCAATGAAAAGGAGCCCTACTTATGCGTCTTTATTCTCCAGGTGTTCTAAGGAGGAATGCAGGGCCAGAGAGATGGCATCTGCTGTTGACCTGTTGCTCCGGTAGGTGAATTGCAAAGTGTCGAGGTTGACCGGTAGGCTGTTGGTTGATGTGTGTCATAAACCAATCTCTCGAAGCACTTCATAGCAATTGATGTCAGAGCCACAGGTGGATAGTCATTCAGGCATGCCACCTTGCTCTACTTCGGCACTGGGATTATCGTTGCCTTCTTAAAACAGGAGAGGATCTTAGACTGAAGCAGGAGCCACAAGATGCCTGTCAGGATTTGGTGATGTGAGTTTGAGATTTAAAGAAGGATCTTAAAGGTGGACAGAGCACTGGAAAGGTAGAGACTGTCGAGACTGAATTCTATTCCAGCTGCCCAGCACAGGTATAAAGCTTGGCACCTTGTTGTCTCTCCCAAGTACCAGGCTTGGCACTTGGTCTCTCACAAGCATGAAGCTTAGCATTTTGTCTCTCACAGTACCAGGGTTGGCACCTTGTCCCTGTGCTCTCACAAGCACGACGCTTGGCGGCTTTGTCTCTCACAAGTGCTAGGCTTGGCACCTTGCCCTGTCTCTCACAAGCACGACGCTTGGCGCTTTGTCTCTCACAAGTGCTAGGCTTGGCACCTTGCCCTGTCTCTCACAAGCACGACGCTTGGCGCTTTGTCTCTCACAAGTGCTAGGACTTGGCACCTTGCCCTGTCTCTCACAAGCACGACGCTTGGCGCTTTGTCTCTCACAAGTGCTAGGCTTGGCACCTTGCCCCTGTCTCTCACAAAGCACGACGCTTGGCGCTTTGTCTCTCACAAGTACCAGGTTGGCACTCTTGCCCTGTCTCTCACAAGCACGACGCTTGGCGCTTTGTCTCTCACAAGTGCTTAGGCTTGGCACCTTGCCCTGTCTTTACAAGCACGACGCTTGGCGCTTTTGTCTCTCACAAGTGCTAGGCTTGGCACCTTGCCCTGTCTTTTACAAGCACGACGCTTGGCGCTTTGTCTCTCACAAGTGCTAGGCTTGGCACCTTGCCCTGTCTCTCACAAGCACGACGCTTGTGCGCTTTGTCTCCTCACAAGTGCTAGCTTGGCACCTGCCCTGTCTCTCACAAGCACGACGCTTGGCGCTTTGTCTCTCACAAGTGCTAGGCTTGGCACCTTGCCCCTGTCTCTCACAAGCACGACGCTTGGCGCTTTGTTCTCTCACAAGTGCTAGGCTTGGCACCTTGCCTGTCTCTCACAAGCACGACGCTTGGCGCTTTGTCTCTCACAAGTGCTAGGCTTGGCACCTTGCCCTGTCTCTCACAAGCACGACGCTTGGCGCTTTGTCTCTCACAAGTGCTAGGCTTGGCACCTTGCCCTGTCTCTCACAAGCACGACGCTTGGCGCTTTGTCTCTCACAAGTGCTAGGCTTGGCACCTTGCCCTGTCTCTCACAAGCACGACGCTTGGCGCTTTGTCTCTCACAAGTGCTAGGCTTGGCACCTTGCCCTGTCTCTCGACAAGCACGACGCTTGGCGCTTTGTCTCTCACAAGTGCTAGGCTTGGCACCTTGCCCCTGTCTCTCACAAGCACGACGCTTGGCGCTTTGTCTCTCACAAGTGCTAGGCTTGGCACCTTGCCCTGTCTCTCACAAGCACGACGCTTGGCGCTTTGTCTCTCACAAGTGCTAGGCTTGGCACCTTGCCCTGTCTCTCACAAGCACGACGCTTGGCGCTTTGTCTCTCACAAGTGCTAGGCTTGGCACCTTGCCCTGTCTCTCACAAGCACGACGCTTGGCGACTTTGTCCTCTCACAAGTGCTAGGCTTGCACCTTGCCCTGTCTCTCACATAGCACGACGCTTGGCGCTTTGTCTCTCACAAGTGCTAGGCTTGGCACCTTGCACCTGTCTTTCACAAGCACGACGCTTGGCGCTTCCTTGTCTCTCACAAGTACTAGGCTTGGCACCTTGCCCTGTCTCTCACAAGCACGACGCTTGGCGCTTTGTCTCTCACAAGTGCTAGGCTTGGCACCTTGCCCTGTCTCTCACAAGCACGACGCTTGGCGCTTTGTCTCTCACAAGTGCTAGGCTTGGCACCTTGCCCTGTCTCTTCACAAGCCACGACGCTTGGCGCTTTGTCTCTCACAAGTGCTAGGCTTGGCACCTTGCCCTGTCTCTCACAAGCACGACGCTTGCGCTTTGTCTCTCACAAGTGCTAGGCTTGGCACCTTGCCCTGTCTCTCACAAGCACTGACGCTTGGCGCTTTGTCTCTCACAAGTGCTAGGCTTGGCACCTTGCCCTGTCTCTCACAAGCACGACGCTTGGCGCTTTGTCTCTCACAAGTGCTAGGCTTGGCACCTTGCCCTGTCCTCTCACAAGCACGACGCTTGGCGCTTTGTCTCTCACAAGTGCTAGGCTTGGCACCTTGCCCTGTCTCTTCACAAGCACCGACGCTTGGCGCTTTGTCTCTCACAAGTGCTAGGCTTGGCACCTTGCCCTGTCTCTCACAAGCACGACGCTTGGCGCTTTGTCTCTCACAAGTGCTAGGCTTGGCACCTTGCCCTGTCTCTCACAAGCACGACGCTTGGCGCTTTGTCTCTCACAAGTGCTAGGCTTGGCACCTTGCCCTGTCTCTCACAAGCACGACGCTTGGCGCTTTGTCTCTCACAAGTGCTAGGCTTGGCACCTTGCCCTGTCCTCTCACAAGCACGACGCTTGGCGCTTTGTCTCTCACAAGTGCTAGGCTTGGCACCTTGCCCTGTCTCTACAAGCACGACGCTTGGCGCTTTGTCTCTCACAAGTGCTAGCTTGGCACCTTGCCCTGTCTCTCACAAGCACGACGCTTGGCGCTTTGTCTCTCACAAGTGCTAGGCTTGGCACCTTGCCCTGTCTCTCACAAGCACGACGCTTGGCGCTTTGTCTCTCACAAGTGCTAGGCTTGGCACCTTGCCCTGTCTCTCACAAGCACGACGCTTGGCGCTTTGTCTCTCACAAGTGCTAGGCTTGGCACCTTGCCCTGTCTCTCACAAGCACGACGCTTGGCGCTTTGTCTCTCACAAGTGCTAGGCTTGGCACCTTGCCCCTGTCTCTCACAAGCACGACGCTTGGCGCTTTGTCTCTCACAAGTGCTAGGCTTGGCACCTTGCCCCTGTCTCTCAC
The DNA here is from genome assembly GCF_030028105.1 of Mobula birostris. Taxonomy (NCBI): domain Eukaryota; kingdom Metazoa; phylum Chordata; class Chondrichthyes; order Myliobatiformes; family Myliobatidae; genus Mobula; species Mobula birostris. Next base: position 6,423,882 of record NC_092387.1, on the reverse strand, counting down.
AAGCACGACGCTTGGCGCTTTGTCTCTCACAAGTGCTAGGCTTGGCACCTTGCCCTGTCTCTCACAAGCACGACGCTTGGCGCTTTGTCTCTCACAAGTGCTAGGCTTGGCACCTTGCCCTGTCTCTCACAAGCACGACGCTTGGCGCTTTGTCTCTCACAAGTGCTAGGCTTGGCACCTTGCCCCTGTCTCTCACAAGCACGACGCTTGGCGCTTTGTCTCTCACAAGTGCTAGGCTTGGCACCTTGCCCTGTCTCTCACAAGCACGACGCTTGGCGCTTTGTCTCTCACAAGTGCTAGGCTTGGCACCTTGCCCTGTCGTCTCTCACAAGCACGACGCTTGGCGCTTTGTCTCTCACAAGTGCTAGGCTTGGCACCTTGCCCTGTCTCTCACAAGCACGACGCTTGGGCGCTTTGTCTCTCACAAGTGCTAGGCTTGGCACCTTGCCCTGTCCTCTCACAAGCACGACGCTTGGCGCTTTGTCTCTCACAAGTGCTAGGCTTGGCACCTTGCCCTGTCTCTCACAAGCACGACGCTTGGCGCTTTGTCTCTCACAAGTGCTAGGCTTGGCACCCTTGCCCTGTCTCTCACAAGCACGACGCTTGGCGCTTTGTCTCTCACAAGTGCTAGGGCTTGGCACCTTGCCCTGTCTCTCACAAGCAACGACGCTTGGCGCTTTGTCTCTCACAAGTAGCTAGGCTTGGCACCTTGCCCTGTCTCTCACAAGCACGACGCTTGGCGCTTTGTCTCTCACAAGTGCTAGGCTTGGCACCTTGCCCCTGTCTCTCACAAGCACGACGCTTGGCGCTTTGTCTCTCACAAGTGCTAGGCTTGGCACCTTGCCCTGTCTCTCACAAGCACGACGCTTAGGCGCTTTGTCTCTCACAAGTGCTAGGCTTGGCACCTTGCCCTGTCCTTCACAAGCACGACGCTTGGCGCTTTGTCTCTCACAAGTGCTAGGCTTGGCACCTTGCCCCTGTCTCTCACAAGCACGACGCTTGGCGCTTTGTCTCTCACAAGTGCTAGGCTTGCACCTTGCCCTGTCTCTCACAAGCACGACGCTTGGCGCTTTGTCTCTCACAAGTGCTAGCTGCTTGGCACCTATGCCCTGTCTCTCACAAGCACGACGCTTGGCGGCTTTGTCTCTCACAAGTGCCTAGAGCTGGCACCCTTGCCCTGTCTCTCACAAGCACGACGCTTGGCGCTTTGTCTCTCACAAGTGCTAGGCTTGGCACCTTGCCCTGTCTCTCACAAGCACGACGCTTGGCGCTTTGTCTCTCACAAGTGCTAGGCTTGGCACCTTGCCCTGTCTCTCACAAGCACGACGCTTGGCGCTTTGTCTCTCACAAGTGCTAGGCTTGGCACCTTGCCCTGTCTCTCACAAGCACGACGCTTGGCGCTTTGTCTCTCACAAGTGCTAGGCTTGGCACCTTGCCCTGTCTCTCACAAGCACGACGCTTGGCGCTTTGTCTCTCACAAGTGCTCAGGCTTGGCACCTTGCCCTGTCTCTCACAAGCACGACGCTTGGCGCTTTGTCTCTCACAAGTGCCTAGGCTTGGCACCTTGCCCTGTCTCTCACAAGCACGACGCTTGGCGCTTTGTCTCTCACAAGTGCTAGGCTTGGCACCTTGCCCTGTCTCTCTCACAAGCACGACGCTTGGCGCTTTGTCTCTCACAAGTGCTAGGCTTGGCACCTTGCCCTGTCTCTCACAAGCACGACGCTTGGCGCTTTGTCTCTCACAAGTGCCTAGGCTTGGCACCTTGCCCTGTCTCTCACAAGCACGACGCTTGGCGCTTTGTCTCTCACAAGTGCTAGGCTTGGCACCTTGCCCTGTCTCTCACAAGCACGACGCTTGGCGCTTTGTCTCTCACAAGTGCTCAGGCTTGGCACCTTGCCCTGTCTCTCACAAGCACGACGCTTGGCGCTTTGTCTCTCACAAGTGCCAGGCTTGGCACCTTGCCCTGTCTCTCACAAGCACGACGCTTGGCGCTTGTCTCTCCAAGTGCTAGGCTTGGCACCTTGCCCTGTCTCTCACAAGCGACGCTTGGCGCTTTGTCTCTCACAAGTGCTAGGCTTGGCACCTTGCCCTGTCTCTCACAAGCACGACGCTTGGCGCTTTGTCCTCTCACAAGTGCTAGCTTGGCACCTTGCCCTGTCTCTCACAAGCACGACGCTTGGCGCTTTGTCCTCTCACAAGTAGCTAGGCTTGGCACCTTGCCCTGTCTCTCACAAGCACGACGCTTGGCGCTTTGTCTCTCACAAGTAGCCTAGGCTTGGCACCTTGCCCTGTCTCTCACAAGCACGACGCTTGCGCTTTGTCTCTCACAAGTGCTAGGCTTGGCACCTTGCCCTGTCTCTCACAAGCACGACGCTTGGCGCTTTGTCTCTCACAAGTGCTAGGCTTGGCACCTTGCCCTGTCTCTCACAAGCACTGACGCTTGGCGCTTTGTCTCTCACAAGTGCCTAGGCTTGGCACCTTGCCCTGTCTCTCACAAGCACGACGCTTGGCGCTTTGTCTCTCACAAGTAGCCTAGGCTTGGCACCTTGCCCTGTCTCTCACAAGCACGACGCTTGGCGCTTTGTCTCTCACAAGTGCAAGGCTTGGCACCTTGCCCTGTCTCTCACAGCACGACGCTTGGCGCTTTGTCTCTCACAAGTACCTAGGCTTGGCACCTTGCCCTGCTCTCTCACAAGCACGACGCTTGGCGCTTTGCTCTCTCACAAGTGCCAGGCTTGGCACATTGCCCTGTCTCTCACAAGCACGACGCTTGGCGCTTTGTCTCTCCACAAGTGCTAGGCTTGGCACCTTGCCCCTGTCTCTCACAAGCACGACGCTTGGCGCTTTGTCTCTCACAAGTGCCTAGGCTTGGCACCTTGCCCTGTCTCTCACAAGTACGACGCTTGGCGCTTTGTCTCTCACAAGTGCCAGGCCTTGGCCCTTGCCCTG